>NC_056746.1:1081134367-1081247308 GCF_019279795.1 Protopterus annectens | reverse complement strand
TATATATATATATACA
Organism: Protopterus annectens; assembly: GCF_019279795.1. Taxonomy (NCBI): domain Eukaryota; kingdom Metazoa; phylum Chordata; order Ceratodontiformes; family Protopteridae; genus Protopterus; species Protopterus annectens. The sequence continues at coordinate 1,081,247,292 of NC_056746.1, read as the reverse complement.
CACACACACACACACACACGTGTATATGTATCTATATATATAAATTTTATATATATGAAATTTGAAACTCAAATGTCTGTCATTATTTTCTAACTTCAGTCTTTAATGATTTGTCACACCAAAAAAACCCCACAATTTTATGAAAAATGGACCAAAAATGTGATGCAAAAATATAAAATAGCCACACAGTACAGCTGGGCACCTGTCAAAGAAGGGACACGTTAATATTAGTACTGCTAACTTGAGCAGCTGACAAAATAAAAGAATCTACATGCATTTCTGAAATAAAAGTAATCTATAACAGATTATTACAGTTATTTCTTAATTGTAAGCCCTCCATGTTTTCTTCCAAAATTGCTATTTTGCAGAGGGATTATTGGGGGGGGAGCAACATTTTGAGCCAAAATCAAGGACAGTTGAGAGGTTTGGCTATGCCTAATTCTATAAAGCAATGTATTTGCATGTACCTCTCAACCTGTTAATGCAATAAATCTGGACAAGGCCAAATATATTAGGGGAACATATAAACAGTACTAAAAATTGCTCTTGTATAAACTGAGACAGTTGATAAAATAACAGGTCTTACTTTAGCATGCATTTTTCTGAAGGTTATGAAGTCTGAAACTCTGTGTCATTATTTAGTGACTTCATTACTAAATGATTTGCCAGATGTGGTTAAGGAACAAACCAAAAATAAGAAGCAAAAATCTATTCTTTCTTTGAAAATCTGGACAGTTGGGAAGTATAGTTCAGCTGGGGCAGTCTGAGTTTGCCGCCCTTCCCCCTCACAAAATCATGGTCGAATGGAGCCTCCCCCCTACAGCCATTACAATGATCCATTACTTGGCTATTTCACTCCCTTTACCATAAACACTAATGTGCATACTGCTTTACTTCTATGATGATTTGGACTTCATTTGAAAGCTTTATTTTGCATTTTACAGCACAAACACTAAGGCAACTGCCAAACAAAGCAGTGCAGTCTCACAATGAAAACAGACTTAGCATTAAAACTTCTCTGCCCTTGAAACTCACATTCATTGAAACCCACATTCAATGAAAATACATTTTGCCAGTGGCAGATAAAGATTAATTTTGGGCTGTTTTCAAATCATAGGCCCCTTGCACATAAAACATACATGTGCTCTTTGATACACCTTGCTGATTGTACTAAATTATATTCCTTGCACAATACAGTACAGTTGTTGGAGGGCATTTTAAATGTATTGTTTTGAACATTTTTCCAGTAAACAATGAAACAAAAGGCATGCACCAATAATGACAAAACTACCCAGTTCAGAACATTTCCATCATAAAAAAGTCTACTCAAACTTCTACATTCCACCGTTATCAGTAAATATGCACAATTCTATAGTCCACCATTATCAGTAAATATGCACAATCTCTTAAGTAAAAGTCATCTAAATAATTCCACATTAAAGAAATCAGTAACTAATGAAGAGGTTGCTGCTAGCAAACACCTTTATATTTCATGGTTTCATCGAAAAATAAAGTGTCTGTTGCCCCCAAGGAATAAACTGCCTATATTACATTAAAAAATTATAAGCTAGTAGTATTGCAATAGTTAGTATCTTTGCCAAGGACGACATTTTCAGTATGGCAGCATCCACCCCTTGTGGGAGTAGAACCCACAGCCTGCTGCATCAAAAACAAGTACACAACCTGTTGTGCTATTAATAATGCAAGCAGACTCAGCATAAGCAGCACTAAACTTCTCTTCCGCTGCAGCTCACAGCTCCTTGTAAAATCTACTCAATACTCAATTGCATCTCAACTTCGCAGCACAAAAAATCTGGAAAAAGATAAAATTTATTTGGGGGGGGGGGTCAAAAGCCAGGGACACATTAAATATTGCTTGTATAATCTTGGAAAGTTGCTAGAATAAAATGCTGTACCACCTCCATATATTTTACTGCCAAGGTCCCTGTGCAAAACAGTCAGAGCAACATACCACTACTCCAAATCAGCTGCTTTGTGAGAGGAAGACAAACTTAAATGGCTATCATTTAGTGAATTCAGTTCTCACCATAGCGGTCAACCTCTTAGCACAAAACACCTGGACAAACCCAGTAAGGAGGGAATACAGCCCTCAAACATATTCAGGGAATTCAGTTCTTGCCATAGCTGTCAACCTTAGCACAAAAAACCTGGACGAAGCCAATAATGGGGGAATACAGTCCCAAAAATAGGGACAAATTTCAAATAATCATCTTATAAACTTAGAAAATTGCTAGAATAAAAGGTAGTGTTACTATGCATTTTCTGAAGAATATGAAGTCTATGTATATATATATATATATATATATATATATATATATATATATATATATATATATATATATATGCGCATGTATACACACACACATACATCTATTGCGTAAACTATATAAATAAAATATAGACTCAGTCTTGGGCTTTCCTATTGGTTGGATTGTTTGTAAACTGTTTTACTTAGCTGATATTTAAAAACAGCATTTGCAAGAAGAAGCTGCACACAGTGCAACAGAGGTTAGCACTGCCATAAATAGACACAAACGCTAAAAAAAAGTCAAATTTTCCGTAGATAACTGCTAGGGAACCCTCCTAAGCTTCCCTGCTTCTCGGCGTGCAACTCATTTGTGCACTGCTGCCCAGACAGCAACTCAGCTGCACTTTTTGAGGCCATGGTGCAGGTTTGTACCCCTAAACCTCTTAGATTAGCTGATTTTACTACTACTACAACAGAACCTACTAGCCCATCTATAGCCCACCCTCCACCATTCATTACAGAATATACCTGTCATAATGGAAGGTCAGTTTCTCACCATTTCTCCAGCCAGCCTGACTGACATAGGCATACTAAGGCAATGTAGCAATTGCCTCATATATACAGACAACCAGTACAATACATGAGAGATGTATCTACTCTAAGAATCTGTAATCAACACACACACACACAAATACCAAGCAGGTTGCCAGTACTCACATTCCAAGCACACAACACAAACCCACATACACAAAGGTACTCACTAGAAATATACCAAAAGAGCAAAGACCTCCAAGCGCAAACCTTCATCACAAAAATAGTTACAAAAGCACCCACTACACATAACAAATATATCAGTGTCTCATCCAATAAGCCCCCAAGGCAAAATATACCTAAATCAAATATCGTGGTCATAGTGATTCCACAGCGAGACACACAGGTATTCCCACATGTTCTCAAGTCTCCCAACAAGTACTGTTATGACTGTGTCACAGTCCATGTCAGACTGAATGACTTGAGACGTACCTCACTGGTCTACATGAAGACACCCCTGATGGAGCTTTCAGATTATGTGTCCCAGGCAGCTATGCCCCTAGCCCTAAAGCAGCATTCTTCCCTCACCCAGGATGATGCCACAATACAAACAAAAAATGACCGACTTCAACAATTGGCTTAGCTTCTGGTGTCAGTCCAGGGGGATCCAGTATCTGACAGCCTGAAAGATACGGTCAACAGTTCACACTGCCTTCACCCATCGCCTCTAGGCTGCTAGTAAAGGTACTTGCCACCCCCATAGTGCCTTTTTTAAGCAAGGTCACAAAAACAAAATTGCTGACATAAAAATATCTCCAAAAACAAACTCATGGCTATGCTGCTTAATGCTAGGAGTCTAAGTCAGAAACTGCACTAACTTTAAGCATTTCTCACCACAGAAGATGCTGATGTCTGCACATTCACAGAAACAAGGTTGAAGGCCCCAGAGAGTACTCCAGCCATGCAGGGCTACAATGCCTTTCTCACGTTCAGACCACACAACGAACATGAGAAAAAAAAAGGGGGGGGGGATATCCATCTTTATTAAAAAGACATATACACCTCTGAATGGGTTAAACAGTACGACTTCCTAGAGTTACTCCAAGTCCAGCTAACTGCAGGAAAGACATCATTTTTAGCTGCAAGTCCCCTACCATGAACCACAAAAACCACACAGCCTACCTGGACCTACCCGAGTCACTCAGTACAGCCGAATATCCTGGTCATGGGTGAAAAACTATCCTTCCATCGACTAGGCAACAAATATGAGCACAAAATGTGCTCTCCCAAAGGTTCCTGGACTTTGTTAATACAAATGCTCTAGAGCAGACACAGCCCCTTGTGGGTGTGCTAACACCCTTGACATACAGTGTTCACCAACATGGGGGATCACTACACCACCCATTTGGAGAACCCTCCCTGATAAAGTCCGATCATAAATCAGTCTCATTAGAAGTAATGATCGTACCTGACACACCTTCAGGAGCAAAAAGGTTAAAAAAGTTTCTCCAAAGCAAACTATAGCCAATTGAGCGATGGCATCAACAGCTCCAGATCCCTAGCCAACACTGACTGCAATGACCCCTATGTTGAGGTGTACAGAAGTGTCCTACATAAACACCTATATAAATGTATAGACTCAGCATACCGGAACAGATCAAATTAAGATCCTCACACAAAATAAGCCACTCTGGTGGACACCCAGCGTAAACTGGTTATACAGTAAGTGAAAGAAACTGCTGTATAAAAAGTACAGTTTTGTACCTACCATAAATGTAGATGTTCGAAGATCCACATTGCTGCAGTCCTAACACTTGGGTAGTCCACTGTCCACGGTCGGCCCGAATATCAAAGTATAAGGCTGACGTCGGTCAGGGCGCATTTAACTGACGTCAGGGTACAAATGCGCATGACCGGCGTCATATCCTCAGTCTTTTCTTGCCCCAGATGTCAGAAGACCTTAAAAAGAAAGGTCAAAACCAAAAGACAGCAAACAAACAACCAACCACCCTTGCACTATGTACAATAGATATAATACACACAATATGTACAACCCAACCCACACAACCACCTCCAAGTACAGAGGGGAAGGAGGGAGGGTAAATTGGACTGCAGCAATGTGGATCTTCGAACATCTACATTTATGGTAGGTACAAAACTGTACTATGTTCTTCATCTCACATTGCTGCAGTCCTAACACTTGGGTAGAATCCCAAAGCAGAGATAAGGGAGGATGGCTAACTATAAGGAAGCAGGAGCTGCCAAAATGCCCTGCAAAACCGCAGTGGCAAAACCAACCCTGGACTTAGAGTAAAGTGGCAGGTGATAATGCCTAGAGAAGGTATGCACAGAACTCCAAGTAGCTGCCTCTAAAATATCCTTGGTTGCCACTCCCCTCAAAAAGCTGTGGAAGTGGCAGTAGCCCTAGTGGAATGAGGCCTAATCCCAGCTGGAACCTCCTTGCCATGATGGGAATAACAGAAAGCAATGCAAAACCCAATCCACTTAGAAATAGTTTGTTTTGACACAGGCTTGCCCTGAGAACTCAAAGCAAAAGAAACAAACAACTGCTGAGACTGCCTGAACCCTTTAGTTCTGTCCAAATAATAACGCAACTGCCTGTGTACATCCAAAGTGTGCAAAATCTTTTCCCCTTTATTTTGGGGATTTGCATAAAAGTAGGCAAATGAATAGTCTGGTTTAAAGCCACACTAGAAACCACCTTAGGCATAAAGGAAGGATTAGTACGTAATGATACCCTATCCTTATGGAAAATCAAGAAAGGCTCAACTGCCATAAGGGCCTGCAATTCAGAAACCCTTCTTGCAGAGGTAATGGCCAATAAAAAGCAGTCTTCCATGATAAATATTTCAACTCAGCAGTAGCTGCAGGCTCAAAAGGTTGTAGAGTGAGTTTCTCCAACACAAAATTGAGATCCCAAGCAGGAGTAGGAGCTCTTCGTGGGGTCTGATATTCTTTGCCCCTCTAAGAAATTGCTTGAACAAAGGATGAGAAAACAATGGCGGGTCGCAATCATAGTGAGCTGAAATTGCTGCAGCATGAACTTTAATAGAAGAGAAGGACAAACCTTTGTCCAGTAACTCAGTAAGATATTGAAGAGCCACACTTAAATTAGGCTCAGAAACATCAAAATCCTTTGCTGCACTCCAAAATAAAAATCTCTTCCATTTATCTGCGTACACTTTCCTTGTACTAGGCCTTCTAGCTTCCAAAATCACATTCAAAACTTGTTGTGGAAGTTGAGACCCTTTATTGTTCAAAACAGAATATGCCAGGCTGTTAGGTGAAGAGAGTGAAGTTTGACATTGAGCAAATGGCTGTCTTCCTGTGACAACAGGTGTGGAATCGAAGGCAAAGGCCATGGAGGCTTCCGTACTAGACTTCTCAGTAATGGGTACCAGTGCTGTCGAGGCCAATCTGGAGCTATTAAAATCATCCTTGGCTTGTCCTGTCTGACCTTCAGAAGTACCTTTGGGAGGAGAGGCAGAGGTGGAAAGGCATACACATGAAGATTGCTCCAATTGAAAGAAAGAGCATCCACTTTCCAAGCTGTGGGATGAAACCTTTTGTGCAAAACTTTGGCAGCTGATGGTTTAGTGGAGAAGCGAACAGATCTATGTCTGGAGTTCCCCATGACACTGTCAATTTCTGAAATACATGAGGATCCAATTTCCACTCGTGGGGATCCATAATTCGTCTGCTCAACACATCTGCTAAGGAGTTCTGTGCTCCTGGCAGAAACCTTGCCTGAAGATTGAGCTGTAAACTGAGAGCAGTCTCCCACAAAATCATTGTTTGCCTGCATAGAGGATAAGAATGCGTTCCCCCTTGCTTGTTGATGTACCACATGACAGTTGTGTTGTCTGTTAGAATCAACACCTGTCCTGGAAGAAGGAATTCCTTGAAAGCTATTAATGCAAACTGGACTGCTAACATCTCCTTCATGTTGATATGTAGATGTTGTAGTCTGACAGGCCACTTGTTTTGTATCCATTTTCCATTCAGATGAGCTCCCAAGCTTTGTCTGAGGCATCTGTCGTTAAAATCTGACTTGCCTCTGGCCGGGTCACAGAGAGTCCCTTGTTTAGGTGACATTCCTGAGCCCACCACAAAAATTCCTTCTGAATGCAAGGTATTATTGGAATGACAGTGTCCAGATCCTGGCAGTGCTGTGTCCATACATTTTGAGATACCATTGTAGCTTCCTCATATGCAGTTTGGCATTGGGAAGCACCAGAATACAAGATGCCATGAACCCTAAGGCTTGAAGGACTGTCCTTGCAGTCAGCCCGGACTGATGAGATAGTTGACGGAAGTAAAGGGATAGACTCTTGTTTGTCCGGGGTTAAAAAGGCCATCTGGGCTGCTGTATTCAGTCTCACACCCAGAAAGCACATGTCTTGAGAGGGTACTAGACTGGACTTTATTTCGTTCACAGAATACCCTAGGCATCTTAGCACTGCTATCACATACTCCAAATGACGAAGAAGCTCTTCCCTTCCTTGAGCCAGAATCAGGCAGTCGTCCAAATAAGGATAGATCTGTATTCCTTTTAGTCTGAAGAAAGCTATCACTGGAGCCAGAACTTTCGTGAACACTCTGGGCAGTAGATAAGCCAAAGGGCAATGCAGAGAACTGATAGTGAGAAGTCCCAGCTCGAAACGCAGATACTTTCTGCAACTGAGTCTGATAGGAACATGAAGGTAAGCCTCCTTGAGATCCAAAGTTACCATCCAATGATCTTTGCCCAGCAGAGGTAAAAGCTGCTGCAACGTCAACATTTTGAACTTGGGAATGTCCAGATAAGTGTTGAGGATAGATAAATCCAAAATTGGTCTCCACGTGTTCCCCTTCTTTGGTACTAGGAACAGGCGAGAATAAAATCCTAGGCCCACTTCTGGCAGAGGGACCGGCTGTATGGCCCCTAGTTGGAGCAACAGAGAAACCTGTCCGTGAGCCTCTATTATTTGTTGAGGAGGAACGTCTGGCATGCCTTTGAAAGGAGGCAAGGTATGGAAATAAAACCTGTAGCCGTGGTGTATGATATCCAATACCCATCTGTCCTGGGTAATTAATTTCCAATTTTCTTTGAAGAGTGCCAACCTTCCTCCCAAAGGTGCTGCCAGACGAGCAGGCTCTGGCAGCTGAAAAGGTAGGTCATTGGGTCTGTTTACGAAGGACTGACCCCTGCCCTCACCCGAAGCCTGTGCAGGAGAACTGCCTGTTCTAGGCCGGAAAGAGCCCTGAGCTCTGCCCTTACCACGTCTAGATCTACCCCTAGACTGGGAATCATAAGAAGGATACGTCCACCCCTTAGTAGGCCAATTTCTACTAAACTTTGGAGGCTGGACTTGCAAAAAATCTTTAACAGTCTGCATAGACTTAGCCTTGTCTTCCATTTTCTTTAAGACTGTCTCAACAGGAGGCCCAAACAACACGTCAGATTGTAAAGGAGCATCTAAAATCCTTGTTTTAACATGTTCAGACAAATTCTGATCCCTCAGCCAGGCGTGCCTGCGAAGAACAGTCCCAGTGGCAGCCACCCTAGACGAGGCCTGTACAGCATCAAAACCACATTGCAAAGAATGCTTACCCACCTGTTCAGAAGCATGGACTAAATCTTGCAACTCTTTACAATCAATACCAACTGCCAGAGCATCAACCTTAGACTTCAATTGTGAAAGGAGATAGTTTTGGTATTTCAACATGTGAAACTGGCAATTCAGAGCCCTTATAGCAAGAGTGGAAGAAGTATAAACTTTCTTTCCCCATCTATCCAAGGCCCTAGCCTCCTTATCTGTAGGAACCGGATTCTTAACAACAGAAGCCTTAACACCCTTAGGACCCTGGCTAACAGTTTCTGGGTCTGCCCTAGGACTTTTAAAAAGATACTTGTGAGCGTGAGGCACCCTGTAATACCTAGCCGGCTGAACAGGAGCAGGAGGCAAAGAATGAGGATTGAGAGAAGCCTCTGTAAAACATCTTCCACTACATCCAAAACAGGAGGTATAGCCAAAGGCCTATGCTGGGGTAAAACAGAAATTCCCTAAGCCGTTTCCTGGAATCAGAGAAGTCCTGACCTTCCCACTTAAAATGCTCCCTCATGGAATGAAGAGTTTCTGAAAAGAAAAATCCTCAGGAGGAGTAGCAGAAGGAGTAGAATCATCCACATCAGAATCAGAATAAGGAGAGTACTCCTGCAAGTCTTCAGCCGAAGACTCTGAAACATCTGAAGCTTGCTCAAAACCCCCCAGCTCAGGCTCCACCCTAGGTCTCTTAGCAGGAGGGGTCATAGAACCCCTAATCAAAGTAATCAAATCTTCTGCCATTTTAAGCATATGCTTCTTGGGCATAGTACCTGAAGAGCTAGGGGTAACACCAACTGAAGCTAAACCTGGCCTGCCCCTGGGAGAAGCCTTAGTAACAGAAGGAGAGGGCCTAACCACCTTAGGAAGGGAGGGGAGTATAGTAACATGAGAAGCCCCCTCAGCCTGACTTGCCTCCTGAGAGGCCACATCTTGCAATAATAAAGTTTCACTCTGTGAACACAAAGAAATTTCCGGTGGAGCCACCGGCTCCACCGACACCTCTAAAGAACCGGCGTCCGGCACAGACGGTTCTTCTAGCCTAGGCTTAACTGTCTTGTCCTTGCGCTTCTTCAAGGAAGCGGGCGTCGGAGCATCCGACGGCGTTTTATAATTGCACCGCTTCCCAAAGACTAACCTTGCACAATCCAACCTTCTCTTTATAGTGCGTTTATTAAATCTAGCACAAGAGCGACAGCCAACAACGTCGTGCTCAGGCCCTAAGCAAGGAATACACAAAGTATGATAATCTCTATGCGGTATCTGTTTCCCACAAGAAACGCAATTATTAACTTTTTCTGACATCCAGTAAATGACTGAGGCAAGAAAAAACAAAAATATTCCCCAACGGGGTACTTAGCCAACTTTGAACTCGGTCTGAAACTTCTAAATAGAAAAATCTCAGAACGCCAACCGGCACTTGCAATGCTGCTTCTGCATCGGACCATGCGGCAAAAAAGACTGAGGATATGACGCCGGTCATGCGCATTTGTACCCTGACGTCCTGACGTCAGTTAAATGCGCCCTGACCGACGTCAGCCTTATACTTTGATATTCAGGCCGACCGTGGACAGCGGACTACCCAAGTGTTAGGACTGCAGCAATGTGAGATGAAGAACATCAAGAGGGAACAGTACCAGCAAAGGAACAACTCCCTTCAAAGCATAAAATAGCAGATTAGACATCTTAAAAAATCCTCTAAAGCCAATTATGAAATTAAATTAGCATCCTTAGCTAATGTAGCTAAAGAATGCTTTGTGGTTTACGTCAGAAATCTAAGAGAGAAAGCCCAGCCTTGTGCCAAACTAGCTGAGGATGGTACCAGCTATACTGAACCTGAGGACATTTCCAAACTGCTACCATACAGGTTTGGCAAACCCCCCTCCCCCAATCATACCCCAATAATATACCTGTCATGGGTCCTCCTCTGTCTAGTATCACCAGAGAGCAGGCAATAGCTGCACTCTCCAAAGACAAAAATACAACCTCTATGGGGCTGGACAACATCCCAGGCTGCCTATTAAATGGTCTAAAACAGGAGCTAGCAGAACTTCTGAGCACGTTCTTCAATCTCAGTCTAAGCTGAGTGGGAAACTGCAACCGTAATCTCCATGTACAAAGGAGGTCCATCAACTGATCCCAGGATCTACAGACGTACAAGCATAACCAGTCTCATGCAAGGCCATGGACAGAATCATCTCATATCAAAAAGGTTATAGATGACCTTCAAACTCTTGACCCGACCCAGTTCGGCTTCATTAAGGGCAGATCTTACCTGCTAAACCTGGTGGACTTTGAGAATGTTACCAAGGTCTTGGAAGAAGATAAAACAGTTCACACTGCCTATCCTGACCTAGCCAAGGTCTTAGACACAATCCCTCACTCAGGCAATTATTGGGAAACTCGCCCAGCTGGGGATTAACCCTTACCATCACTAGATGGGTTGTCAACTGGCTCACTAACAGCACACACACAGTCAAAATTGAGGATGCCAGCTCTACTAGCAGACCTGTTACTAGTGGTGTTCCACAGGGATCTAAGCTAGGCCCCCTACTATTTGTTATCTACGTTTCAGAAGTCCAAGCGAAAATAGATGGCCTATGGCTTAAAGTTTGCTGATGACTGCAAAATGGGTGCAATTATCAAATCCCCCAAAGATGTCAACATACCACAAAATGGTCTTGCACAGACAAATGATTGGTGTCGACAAACTAAATGAATACATTACCATTCCCTTCGGCAAAGGAAAACCCCCTGCTAAATACAACATTTATATGTTCAAACCCAGTGGTGACAGATTTAGGAAAAAAATTGATAGCATTAATTTTGATAATCAGTTGTCCAGGAAGGCCTTCTACACTGCACACCTCAAGGGTAGAGCATCCAAAGCTAAAGAGGTTACAACTCCCCTGTACTCTACTCCCATCAGACCAATAATAGAGTACAAAGCTCCCTTCTGTATGCACTTCATCAGACATCTGCAGCAACTGGAGAGACCTCAAAAGGGTTTCTCACCAAGAAAATTCAGGGCCTATAACACATGACCTACACAGACAGACTGAAGGTCTTATCACTTTACTTAGTTTTGTATAGACTGCTTAGAGACAACTTCTGCCTGGCCTACAGAGCAGTCTCAGACCCTACCTTAATGAAGCTGCTGCACATCCGCAAATCCAATGTGACAAGATTCACTCACTCTAAGGATCTTAACCTAGTCTGTGATATTAACACAAGAGTGACAGATGACTGTACGTCTTGTATATTTTTTTTATAATTTATTGTATAAGTTTTGCATAATCTCTATATATGTGGAGCTTTTCTTCCTGGGCCTCCGCTGAAAATGGGTCTTATCCCAGTCAGACTTTCCCAGTAAACAAATATACAATAAATGGTCTCCCAAATGTTGCCACTCCTCTGGAACAAATTCCCAGTTCTTGTAAAACAGAGCTCATCAATAACCTTATTTAAGTGTAACCTGTACAATTGAATGGGAAAACATAAATTTACACCGGGGTTTTTACCCATGTTCCTCTTGGGGGCAGCTGGTGCTGGTCTTAAATTCACTCTCACACAGACTACATATCTTGGTCCATAAGTGCACAAGGGTATAACATGGCTAGGCTTGTAGATGTCTTATGGCCAATAGCCTAGTAACCTCCTATGATCCTATAATAGTAGTTAATGTACATGTAGATATACATGTAATATACAGTGTAGATGTCTCTATCTGCTATGTTACCACCTATCCCTCATCCTTCTAAAATCCCCCTTTTGATTTAGCTTCTGCTACCTATTCAATGAGTCTCATTCCATTTTAGTCAACATCATATCTCCATTAAAAACTGTGGGTGCTTGTGTGTCCATTTGCTAGTCTTGGTGCTGCTTTCACAGCTTATGTTGTTCATATCACGACACTAACCATACATGTGAAATGCACTTCTTGTTAAACCACTCAGGAGGGGGGGGGGTCTACTCCCTTTTTGGTATATCTACATGAGGTATAGAATAGCAACAGCTACATTTATAAATATGTAAGTGGGACAAACACCTCCCCTTTTAGAACTAGTACAGAAAGAGCTGCGGTGCCAACCCCTATTTTCAAACAGTTATTAGTAGAAAACTGTCAACCATATCACAGATGTGTGTGTGTCCCAAGGAACAAAACCTTCAATTTAGTATGGAAAATTGGCACAATAATCTTATTCTACAAAGAATTCATCCTGTGGGACAAGTATCGTAAAATTATGTCAAAACCGGACTCCTCAATTTAAGAAGTCATGCCCTCGAACTAGTACAGAAAGAGCTGCGATGCCAACCCCTATTTTCAAACAGTTATTAGTAGAAAACTGTCAACCATATCACAGATGTGTGCGTGTCCCAAGGAACAAAACCTTCAATTTAGTATGGAAAATTGGCACAATAATCCTATTCTACAAAGAATTCATCCTGTGGGACAAGTATCGTAAAATTATGTCAAAACCGGACTCCTCAATTTAAGAAGTCATGCCCTCTCCTACCTTCTTTTTCCTTCAGTTTCTTCAGTCTTTCAGATGAACCCAAGTCATCTTTCCTCCAGACAGTGTAGAGTCCAAAACAATTTTAACATTGATGGAATTCATAACTGTCTAGAGATTACTGAGGAAAGTATTTAGCGGCACCATAAAAACCTATCATTACTATTACAGATTTAAGGGAAACTTCCAGGTATAATGGGCACGATAAAAAAGATGGGAAGAACTTAGATTTAGATGTTAATTAAATGGTGGCAGGAATGTGCATAAGAACTATGCAAGAAGGACCTCAACATCAATGGCACATATGCTGGCGAGTTCACTGATAGAGACTCCTTGACATCTTTGACATCTTTGAGAGTATGAAGTTAAAGGAGCACTAGAAAAAAATGCCTAACAATGCTGCAGGAAGTGATGGAATTCCATTTGAATTGTTTAAAGTCATGCAATAAAGATGCTGTTACAATACTGCATGGAATGGAACTTGCCAGCAAATTTGGAAAACAGGATAGTGGCCACTGGATTGTAAAAGGTCAGTTCATATTCCAATTTCAAAAAGGGCAATGCTAAACAATGCTCAAATTATTGAACAGGGAGACCACTGCACTTTTCATGATCCCTTGTGGCAATATCTGGTTTCGGTCAAAACTCACTGCTGCTGCAGTTGGGTGGGAAAAAGTGGCATACGTGTGTGGGGGTGTTTCTTTCTCAGCACCACTGCTCGCTCACCTAGATGACATCAGCTCTCTATGTCAGCAGGAAGTATAGCTTCATCTGAAACCAGGTACCAAGTAGAATAAGCACACTATGAATTTAAAAAGCTTTAAGAATGAAGGACAGTGCTGGTTACACACAACAGTTTTCTAGAATACAATTCCAGGATGACTTGTTTGTACATCATAACATTAAGTGTAGTCTAATGTCTATATTTAGACCAGTTTTTTTTCTTATTTGGGTAAGCTCATTAGACACAAGTATCCCTTTTCAGGGGCTATCTTGAAGTACCAAGTTAACTTGGTCTAACGAAGTAGTCAAATGGAGGCTGAGGGAATCAAATACATGACTACAGCAGCCAAGCTCATTCATAGCTCCTAGCATTAATTCTTGATGCCTCAAGTTGAACTATTCTTTGGTTCCTGGAGTTTTCTTCAAATCTTCCTTGAACAGCAGCTACTGTTTAGCAACTGTATCTAGTTAACGAAAAAAATAATAATAAAGGAATCATTTAAGTGTTTAAAATAGTTTTCATAGGACAAGGATATTACTGTATATCAACAGTTATGCAAGGGGGCATCAACACTGCAAGTGTAACAGAAACCAGAGCCACAATGAATACATAACTGGGGAACGGTACCACCAAAATTCAGGTTTTACAGAAATGAAAAATGAGAAAGGCAGAGCAGAAGTGAATGCTTGAAAGACCCATTCTTGACAGTCTCTGCTTGTAAGAGTAGTGCAACAATGTTCCTGGGTTCTCTCTCACCAGAGGCAAAACATTAGCACTAATCCCGAGCTGGCCCCTAAAAAGCAGTTTTCAAGCTTTCCAGTGAAAGTGTAGAAAGGCAAGAAAAGAAATTCCTCTGCTCAGTAAAGTGAAAGATGAATTGTTGCCCCAGTGATTAAGAGGCCAGGCAAGATATTCTCAACCTTTCGGAACTGCCACTGATCTGTGGCTGCTGCTGTGTGGCTGTGTATGGAATTCTTTGTTTAAGGTTTGCACGCTTGCATTGTTTCCATTCTCTTGCTCTTTTTATTATAGTTAATTTTATTTTAAAATCGGTTTTACTTGGTTTGCCATTCTCTGACCTCAAAAAGAGTTTAAGTCTACCTGTTTTTGGAAGGAGATGAAAAGTAGCACTTACTACCTTAAGGTAAGCAGCAAAGGAAAACGGTTTTCTCTTTGGGAGCTGCCACTGATCTGCATCTATTGCCATTGTCACTATTTTTCCCTATCCAGTGGCTCGAGTGGTCTGCCCCCTACTATCCATTTGACTTTGGAAGCTTATCTTAGAATCATCTCATCTGCTCATACTAGTGAGCACTAGAAATTCAAAGTTGGAAGCCTTCCCCGTAGACTGTTAGAAGCTTCAGTTATCCTCTCTCTATGACATTTTCCCAAAGCTTAGTGCACACTGCAGTATCTACAGTATTAACCCCTGTATTCAAGCTTTACTTTAATATAAGCAACATCTGGGCCAGAAGACAGGTAATCACTAGTAACACAAACCACTTACCAGAATCAACTGGGATTAATGCTTCTGATTCTGTTTTGTTCATAAGGTACTACCATTTGCTGAAAAGCCCGAAAAATGTTTTGCTCCTGCTGTGAGAAAGTAATCAGTGTTCTTGTGCTCTAACTGCCTGTAATTGGGCAGTGTGTACTGGATTCCCAGAATTGGTCTGGCTGCTGTTTTGATGGAAACCCCTTCCGTTCCAATTCTGAACCATTGAAAAGTTTAGCTCTCTTGTGCTGAGATGCTGTGTGTGGTGTCTAGGGCATCTACCAGGAGAAGTCTACAACATACCCACAGACCCCCTGCAACATCTGGAATGAGACTGTTAATCACCAAAGAGCCATTCTCAGGAGGCAGTTTATTAGTGCTGTTTTGCATCTGATGAGGAAAAGAGCAAAGAGACAATGATTCCTAGCCAAATACGGCTGAAGTGAGACCAGCACTAGCAATAGCTAGATAGTGTTCAAAAAGCTAATCAGCACCATTCGACGTTTTTGGCAAATCTAACAGTCTTTTCATCAAGTACTGCTAGACTATCCAACATCTAGCAAACATCAGAGTACCACTCTAAATACTTCATCCATTAAATCTTCAGTCTCTATAACAGTGTCTCTCCAAACCCTGATTACTACGACCCGCCCTAGTCCTCCATTCTCCAGTAACATGGCTCAGTCTTTTCTCCCCCCACATGTAGCCAGCAAATGCCTTATGCTCACTGACAGTTCATTTCCACCAACTGATAACAGAAATACTGAGACAAGCTTCCCACTATCAGTAAACACATCATACTTCCATACTATAGCAATAACCCACGCCTGGGTGTGGGTAATGCTGGATTTACCCACGGTTGGCGTGGTTTGGTCCCGAGGGACCAAACAAAGCCAACCGTGGGTAAATACAGCATTACCCACCCAGAAGTGGTTATTGCTATTATATGACATTATTTAAGAAAAGAAACTATTACTTTTCTTAAATAATGGCATAGTATAATGCCTGTTTACTGCCCTTCCGCAGATGTCTGGCATCCACGGCAGTACATCACAGCTGTGGGCAAAAGCAACGGAGAAAGCAAGATCTCCGTTGCTTTTTTTTTTTACTGTTTCGCTATGTTAAATGGGTTTAACATAGCGAGACAGCTTTAAAATAAGCAACGGAGATGTCCGTTGCTTATTTTAAAACTGTCTCGCTATGTTAAACCCATTTAACATGGCGAAACAGTAAAAAAAGCAACGGAGATCTTGCTTTCTCCGTTGCTTTTTTTTTTAAACCTGTCTCGCTATGTTAAATGGGTTTAGCATAGCGAGACAGCTTTAAAATAAGCAACGGAGATCACCGTTGCTTATTTTAAAGCTGTATCGCTATGTTAAACCCATTTAACATAGCGAGACAGTGTTTTAAAAGTAGAGTTATACTAATGGAAAAAAGTCCGGGCGACCGGACCTTTTTCCATTAGTATAACTCGATTTATTAATGTGCACGCTGGCCAATCAGCGTGCACGTTTTGGGGGGGGGGGGGTCATGGTATAATATCAGATACAACACACCACTATGTCCATAACTTATGCTGAGAGAGTAAAGAAAAATTTGCCAATGCCTCCTAAAACACACAATGAAAGATACTAGCCTCTTTCACACAAGGCGGCAACTACTTCTCCACACACATATATACAGACAGACACACACACACACACACACAGCAAATCCAAAAAGATTACTCAAAAGTCCTCAGAAAAGCAAACCTAGGACCATAACGCTCACTTTATCTGCTTCCACACAGAGAATTTTTTTAGTTATAGACGACTCTACAATTAGGCAAAGTCTATGCTTAACTAGACTGGACAATAAGAGAGTAATTGTAAGCAGCTGTCAGGATCCGTGATGTCACAAAGGCCCCAGGGTCCCTTAAACCAAATATGACTAGGACCTACTGGTGGTCAATGTGTGAGTGAATGACTGTAGACTCCACCCAGAGTGACATGATGAAAATTTCTATGGATGTGCTAAGGACAGGAAAGATACTGATCTTGGGCAGTATCTTGCTACAAGAATGATGCCTAGATGTCTAGATACCTAGACAAGATAATTGGTTTTAACAATTGGGTAAGCAGTTGATGCTATTATAAGGAGATGAAGTGTTACTCTTCTCATTCCTGGACGTCAACATACTTACTAACGCCTCTGAAACACCCATATTGCCTTTTTTCTAGGAAAAGTCTCCCTACTGAACATTCCTACATACCAAACTCAAGTACAGACAGCATCATGATGGCACTACTGAATGCTAGGAGTGTAAATAGAAAGATGCCAGAACTTGAGGACCTCCTGCAATAGAACACATTCACATTTGTGCAGTTATTGACATATGGTTTCAATGCAATGACAGCACTTCCTGTACACCACACCTAACATGCCTTCAAGCCCTCGAGTAAATGAGGTGAAGCATTTGTATTTAACAGAAACCACATCTTCACTCCAAAAGTACGAATAACCCTAACACAGAGTGCCAAATTCCTCATAACAAATCCAACTTACTGCTAGCTAAAGTTCCCAATCAAGATCAAAAAAATTAACTTAATACCACGGAGGGGTTAAAATCCAGCCAAATACCTTCTTGCTAGGGGACTAATATCCTTGAGATAACCCTTGCCAAACTAGCCCCTGCCTGTGTCCTACCACACATCTCTTCACCCCTGGTTAAATCTAACCAAAAATCAGTCATATCTGTTAGGGGTAAGTAGTACCACCCACAACCAAATGATGCAATCTTCAGGGACTTATCCAGGGAAAACCTAATTTAGCTTGTACAAGGCCTATGCAAAATTCCCAACAATTTCCAAATGGTCCCAACAGAGACAAATTGTCATATTCTCCTCCATGTTTTACCAGCATTTAAACAGCTATATAGAAGAGCATGTTGCTGTCTACCCAAACCATAACGGAATTTTCAGCAATAATCCTTCCTGTGGAACTCTCATATTAATAATCTGCATAACAAAAGATGGAAGCTAATGAAAGGCAAGAAGTTCCATCCCCCTACCATAAAAGGCCACACAAACATCAGCAAGGAACTTGACAGCACTACTACAAAATATAAAGCAGAATACAAGCTTAATGTCACAGATACCAAAGGAAACAGCAAAACTACTCCTCAATTTCTTGACATAAATGTCCAATAGTGCAGAGAGGTCATCAATAATAGATCTAACACAATTTGATCCCAAGGATATGGCAGATATATTAGACTTTGGGGATAACATTACCCCACCTACCCACACCATTGCCCCACTGCCCATGGAAATTTAGTTTCCAAGGAAATCAACTTGGAACAAGTCTTAGAATCCCTACCAAAGGCTAAAAATAATACTTCTATGGGACTAGACAGCATACAAGGCTGCATTTTCATCAGTGTCAAGTATGCATTTATCTAAGGCTCTTCAACTGCTTAACCTCAGTTTTTCCACAGAGTTTGTGTTTGATACCTGAAGAACTGCCATTAGGACTCCCCTATACAATGACAACACCTCAGGTAATTTCAAGCTCATAAGCCTCACCAGCCTTACATGTAAAGCTATGGAATGTATTACAGTGCAACTAATTTATGCAGACATAAGCAACTTTACAGCGCTACATCAAGGGCAGGTCCTGTCTTCTGAACCTTGTAAAATACTGTACTTTAAAAAGGTTACAGAGGCTGTGGACACTGGTCACTATGTGCACACTGCTTATCTTGATCTGGCCTATCCCCCATTCAGGCAATACTGAAAAAATTGTCAAAAACTTAATGTAAACCCACCCAAGTTGCTCTCTAGATTGTAAATTGGCTATCCAACAGATCCAATGTCAGAAAAGTTGCTGGTACCCTCTCTAAGAGTAAAATTGTACCCAGAGAGAGTACTACAAGGATCAGTACGGAGCCCTTTCCTGTCAGGCATTTAAAATGCGGACATTCAAACCAATTCAAACCAATATCCCAGAAGTGTGGTTGAACAAGTTTGCTCATAACTGCAAGCGGAGCACTTATACGCTCATCTACTGATGATAAACTTCTCCAACATGGGCTGAAGTATACATATACCCGGGTGTACTGTAAGTGATCTCAAGCTAAATGCAAAACAAGAGAGTAAATAGGAATAGCTTTTTTTGCCAAATACTAAAAGTGTTCCAAGTGTTAACACTCTTTAGATAGATACACATATGAGGCTTGGGTGTTTATGTGGCCAACTCTCTTGATCAAGCATTATATTTTTTTATAGTCAGGAAAGGCTTCTTGCTGTCCCAGTTAAATTTTCGAGGAAGTATCTTTGAGATCCAAAGAAGTCATCTGATTACTGTACTCTTCCCTTATTAGAATCACTAAATACAATGCCCCCCCTTTAATACATGCAAACCCAAGTATATTGCTCAAACAACAATTAATAAAATTAAAGGAGTTAAAACAATAAATCAGTCCAATAGATGCCTTCCTGCTGCTCTGAGGTGACTTGTCACGCTATTTAGAGACATGAAAGACCCAGATCTACTTGGCCTCTATTTACAAAACTAGCAGCTTCACAAACACCAGTACTATGGACCTAAAGCTTCACCAACAAATAAGACTTGCCAGAAAGCGAAACACCTACACCTCAGTACTACTCCCAGATAATGGAAATGGAATAAGTCAGCACTACAGGTCAAACAAAAGTACCTGTCTGCATTTAAGACAAATCTACATGACTGAATAGGCAGACAAATTTACAACAGGATTATTGTATACAACTTTACTTCATTTGGGGGGTGAGCACTACTAAGTGTTTGCAAAGAGTGGCAAAAACTTTCAAGTACATTTGCTTAAAAAGGTATATATGGGTAGGCATCTTTTACTTCCTGGGATTACTTGCCTAATATCATTCCTAATGGTTGCCTAATGTATGCAGGTACACAAAATGAGGACAGCTTAAAGAGCAGAGTTAACAGAATAATAGTCAAAGAAGACAGTAATGTTTACCTGGAATTCCTATTAGGCTAGAGCACTGATCCACATGGGAGTCTGAAAAGAGCCTAAGAGCACTGTCTGGTTAATTGATTTAAATCAGAGTCACACAGTAGACAAATAGAGACTGAGAGATTCAAACCCTGACGTACAGGATGATGCTAACTGCCTTAATCTTCTGTGTCGCCAGACAGATGTGCTCTCCTTTATCAGACCCAACAATGAAATTAAACAATCTTGATGCGTTTTTCATCAGTGCAAAATGAGTCAGTAGTTAAAACAAAGGAAACTATTTGGCAAAAGTAACAGAATGCTACAACATTGTTGTGATTTACAACCCCCTGGAGTAAAAATGAGAAAGGCAAAAAGAAGAGAGGTTGAGGATAACACAAGCACACGCTACAATATAACGTGGTAAGGCACCACAACAGAAGGGAGCCAGGGATTGGTGCATCAAGCAATATACGATCAGAAGGGAAGCAGCCTAAAGGCAAATTTATGGAGTGCCAAGACAAAATAAGAGTGCAGATTTGAGTCCTGCCATGATCACCAGGGTTGGGGCTTGCATAATGGTTAAGGTGTTTACTTCACTGATACAAGGAACAGGGTTTGATTTTTATCTCTGGAAACTGGCTAAGTGTAAAATAGCCAGCAAGGGCAGCTAGCCCTGTACTTACCCAAAAACTTAAAAGGTGCCAAATAGAAGCAGAAAAACCTTTAGGAGAAGATAAAGGGCACTTCTCCGTTAATGGGGCAGCAGCAGAATGTGTGGTTGATGTGAACTCACCACTGCTTATTTTTTGCTACTTGCAATGTCGTGTTCGTTCTCACAGTATTTTTGATTTTCTCACGTCACTACTGCTTATTTGTTCTCTTCCGTTTTTAATTTTGGCTTACTTGTCCTACTAGTAATGCATTTTCCTCCCAACTCAGAGCTGCTTATGTTATTATTAGGTTCTGCTTTTCATTTGCCATGTGTTGCGGTAGTATCCTCGCAAGTCACTGCTGGTTCTGTTCTTCTTGTATTCTGCTTTCACTTTTGCCTTTCTTGTTGGAGTGTTACTGATTTCCTGCCAGCTGACTGCCACTTACACAGACATTTTTACAAACATTCAGTGTGACTTCCTAAATGGGGTGGAAATGAGATACTTTCGATACCGAAAAGAAGGAAGAGCTCCTCTGTCCAACCATCTGTTGATTTCGAACGTTGACTGTCTTCACATTTGTAATACTCTGAGGCATATCGGTCAACCTGCAGACAGTGGAAATGGGGGCAAAGGTAATGTGCCAGCACGCAAAATGTACGGTCGCTGTCAACTCAGTGGTGGTTGTTTGTGGGTTTTACATTTGCCTGCCTTCTGACAGTATTATAGATTTTCTGACAAGTTAGTAGTGGTTCTTTAATTAATTTGTTCTGCTTTTCATTTTTGGTACACTTCGCAGCAACCTTAATGTTTTTGCCAATGACTGCTGTTCTGTTAACGGAAAAGTACCAGATATAACCAAAGCACAACTACATATCATCAAGAGTTTCAGAGCAGGAGTGTTGCCAGAAAATTACATTTTGCACTCAACTCTTTTTACTGCTCCCCAACCCACCCAGAATTTCAAACAAATTGACACATCTTTTACAATGTTGCCCCACTTTCAGTTAATAAAAATACACATAATTTTCAGCAGTTCCCTCTAAAAACTATTAAAGATATTGTTTTTAGATTTGCAATCCTCTCTCTAACCAAATTATGTACTTGTTGTTAAGAGGCATTAATTTATAGACAGCTGTAAAATTAACATGGTCTGAATAAAGTTGCAATGTTTCTCAGGGATGCAAAAAAAAAAAAAAAAAATGTGCTCAAAGAATATGCCTGACTACATCTTTGTTTCAGAGATATGACCAGAGTCTGCAGGAAGTTCCCAACAGAATATTCTGACTGGTGTTCAGAAACTTGCTATAGGGCATTCTTCACATACTCTATAGACAGGCACCTCTATGAATTAAATGTTGATGCAACTGGCATGCAATCTACCTTGAATACCATGAATCTGTTCCGTTCTCCCTGCAATACTCTGAACACTGTATGCAGATTCTCCTGCTGCTTTCCAGAAAGGCATAGTAGCCTATGGTGGCATGCCTCCACAGATTCTGGTTCTGGGGAAGTCCCTTACTACAGGGATCAGGCATGCCAGAAATCTAGAGGGTATTCTGATGCATGGCACATACATTCAAGTGTTAAACATATGTCTCCTGTCAAAGTAAAGAGGTCTTCCACATAATCCAATACAGGGGCTGCAATGTCAAAGAAGGGTCATAGCTCAAAAAATATAGATGGAACATAGCAGGACATCGTGCATGCTTTGGGCCATGGGACATCTATTATTCTGTTGGAACACTGCATCCACAACATATAAAGGGGATCACTACATACACACAGCTAGATGAACTGTAAGAAGTGGAACTAACATCTTTTGTGGTGGTCATAAGGGATTCAGTACTGGCACAATTTACTGCTGCTGCCTTGAAACTTGAATTTCAGTTCTGTCAGTGTATTCTCAAACAACAAACACCATGGGCCACATATTATATGCCTTCAAGGCCTTGCAACATGTCAGAGTACAGATGAATGAAGACACCTGCCAGAAGCCTGGTTTCTCAAGATAACTTGTCACTTTACAACTGGTGTACAATGCACTTCTTTGACAAAGTTGCCATCTATCAGCTATAACACAGTGGGACTGAAATCTTTCAAAATCGGTCACTTTGGCAGTAGCATCTTGAAGCCCACTTGTTAATCAGAATTGTATCTTGTTAGGAATGTATAAGACATGGTCAGCCACTGTTCCTTCTTTAACTGCTACAGTTTCTGGGGCCCCTGGTGCTGTCTTCTCCTACTCATCAGCCTGTGCTTGCATCTCAAAAGAGAATATCAGGATGGAAGACTGCCAGATGTATCCATACCTTTGGGGTTGCACACCTCCTTGAACTGCCGGCATGGTGGATCTTGTCTGCTTAGTGACCAGGTTCACAGTTTAGCCATCTCCCATATCCAGGACATCGTGATAGCTTGTGGACCTGATCAGCTCTTCAACCTCGTCTACTGGATCTGTAACTGCCCATCCCTAACACTTCTCCATGCACCTGAGCCAGCAGACGCAGAAGCACCTGCATTAACTATTATTCCTTGTTGAAAAATTAACCCTCAATATATAACTTTGTATTTATTCGGCTGTCCAAATACTTGCAAGCCTGCCCAAAGGTGCCTAGTGGCAGTAGGCTCTGCTATCTGAAACAATGCATCCATTGCTCCATTACTACGTTCTGCAAGGCCATCGTGAATACTGCTTCCCTCCCATGTCCATGGTTACACGCATGCCCACTGCTGTATTCATATAGCTGTTTATATAGGACCGCCAGTGGGAATCATACAGTCAGTGGGGCAATGTGGCCTGGGTACTATAGTTCTCAACTGCATTTATACATCTGGTTCCTTTGCTAAGCAAGTGCCTCGTTGCTTCTAGTTTCTTTGGTACTTCCGGTTCACACAAATGGTAAAAGTATGAATAAAATGATGCTTCTCCTCCCTGTTTGGGGGAGTTCATACTTCTAGCTTCTATGTCTTCATATGCACATTTCATACTCAATTTCTTGTCATGCTGCCTCGGATTGGCTATAAAGTGTACACACCCCTGTTAAAATGCCAGTTTTTTTGTGATATAAAAAAATGAAACCACAATAAATCATTTCCAAATTTTTCCCACCTTTAAATGTGACCTATAGCTTGTACAATTCAATTGAAAAACAAACAAATCTGTTAGGGGAAAAAAATATAAAAAAATAAAAAACGTACAATAAGCTGGTTGCATAAGTGTGCACACCCAGCATTCAGTCTTCTTGGGTACACACCTGCCATCAATTAGAGAGACTCTGATTAACCCCAAATAAAGTTCAGCTGTCCTAGTAGAATATTCCTGACATTTACTCAGTTGCCTGCTACAGCAAACGCCATGGTTCAAAGACAGCTTACAAAGCATCAAAAGGATCACATTGTTGAAAGGTATCAGTCGGAAGAAGGGTACAAAAAAATTCCACAGCATCGGATATACCATGGAACACAGTGAAGACAATCAAAAAGTGGAGAAAATATAGGACAATAGTGACATTGCACAGAACTGGACGTCCCTCCAAAATTGATGAAAAGACGAGATGAAAACTGGTTAGGGAGGCTGCCAAGAGACCTACAACAACACTGAAGAAGCTGCAAGAATTTCTGGCAAGTACTGGTCGTGTACTACATGTGACAACAATCTCCCGTATTCTCCATATGTCTAGGCTATGGGGTTGGGTTGCAAAACGGAACCCTTTCTTGCATAGAAAAACATCCAGGCCTGGCTAAAATTTGCAAAACAATACATGAAGTCTCCCAAAAGCATGTGGGAAAATGTGTTATGGTATGATGACACCAAGGTTGAACTTTCTGGCCACAGTTCCAAAAGGTACATTTGGTGCAAAAAACCAACACCGCTTCAACAAAATAACACTATCCCCACAGTGAAGCATGGTGGTGGCAGTATCATGCCTTGGGGTTGCTTTTCTTCAGCTGGAACTGGGGCTTTAGTCAAGATGGAGGGAATTATGAACAGTTCCAAATACCAACCACTTTTTCCACAAAACCTTCAGGCGTCTGCTAGAAAGCTGAAGACAAAGAGGAATTTCGACTTTCAACATGACAATGACCCAAGCATACATCCAAATCAACAAAAGAATGGCTTTATCAGAAGAAAATTAACATTTTGGAATGGCCCAGACCTAAACCCACTAGAAAATCTGTGGGGTGATCTGAAGAGGGCTGTGCACAAGAGATGCCCTTGCAATCTGACAGATTTGGAGCACTTTTGCAAGGAAAAGTAGGCGAATATTGCCAAGTCAAGATGTGCCATGATGACAGACTCCTACCCAAGAAGGCTGAATGCTGTAATTAAATCAAAAGGTGCTTCAACAAAGTATTAGTTTAAGGGGTGCTTCAACAAAGTATTAGTTTAAGGGTGTACACACTTATGCAACCAGCTTATTGTACGTTTTTAATTTTTTCCCCCCAACAGATTTGTTTTCCAATTGAATCGTACAGGTTATAGGTCACGTTAAAGGTAGGAAAAGTTTTGAAAGGATTTATTTTGTCTTTTTTTTTTCACAAAAACCTGGCATTTTAATAAGGGTGTGTACACTTTTATATTCACTGTATATCTAGAGAGATCCTTACTTTTCTACTAGTATACTTCTGTATGCACATTACATGGAAAAATAAATCAAAGTCAAAAGTATCAAGTGATTTTTTACAGTTTGTTAGATCTAATTTGAACTACTTGGGGATTTTGCTTACATGCGACATACAGAAAATGACAACTGAAAACAGACATTTTCTTAGATGTTAAGAAAGCCAAACTTCAGCCCACTGTCTAGGAAATACAGAAGCCTATTTTATTGGCTAGCAGTGCTCATCATGAACATTTGTCAACTTTACCATAAGGGGAGTTTCTTGCAAGTCCACAGATCAGTGCTGAAGATGAGGTGCTGGCACAGAGCTGGAAGTTATGTGCCAGCGGTTATGAGGCAGATATTTTGACCATTTTTTAATAAAGTAGCCAAACAGCTTGTAACAAAATACCAGCATGTATTAAGGACATTCAGAACACTATCGACGTAGCACTGCCCTTTTTAGAGGCTCATGTAAAAAGCACCAACCTTTTACAGATTTTTTTTTTAATTTATCATGAATTTTGAAGCGAGGGGGAAGCATGGTTTATCTTAGTTTATGGCACGTCTGCCTATGGGGCTTAGGAGTTTAAAATCAGACTTTTAGTGTAAATTAGTAACATTTACAAAGACTGGCTATTAAAATATTTCTTTCCAGCAGTTATCTTATGTATTACCGCATGAGCAACTTCTCTGAGCAGGTTTGCATGTTCCTTTGCCTGCCTTTTCTACTAAGGTCCAACAGCAATTGACTTGTGTACTACCGAATTTGTAACCGTGAAGGTAGTATAGCAAAATGTTAGCCAAGTTTAAGATACAAAGTTTTCTTCCACTGCAGGGCTTCAAGTGTATTTGAAAAACATACGGCACTGTTTGGATAAAAAAGAGAGTGGAATAACTGATAAAAATCATGCCTTAATATTATGTGGAGTTTTTGCAACATACAGACAAAAGGTAGTCATGCCTGGCAAAAAACTATGAGGGAGAGGTCCAAAGAAGAAAAGGTGCACCAAATTAGGACAGTTCACAGAATGGCACGTGCACAACTGGAGAGAAATAAAGGAAAAGGCTGTAGAAAGAGCTAGCCTTCCTGATGAAAACAACAACTCCATAGGTCCACGTACTCAAAGGATTGAAATTTAATTAATCAAACATTAGGCAGTTGCAAAGGTTGCTCCATTTTCCTCACCTGCTAAAGGTAAAACTAAGCCAGAGATGGACTACAGTAGTACTGAACGAGAACAGCTGTCATGTGGCCAGTGGTAAGAAGCAGTGACAATTCCTACAATGAAAAACAAGAGACTTAACACTACTGCTTTCACAACTACTAGAAGACACCACTCGAGGTCATCACTATACATGTCACTGTCAATCAAGCAATTCATAACTCATGCAATACCTGCCTTCCCTTAAACACCATTCCTCCTCAAAACATTATTCTGCGTGTACTGGTCCCAAAATTCCCATTTTTTCTATGGGATTTGCTACTATTCTTTTCCAGCGATCCCACTTCCAGTTCTTCTCTCTTTTACTATATTCACTGTTTAATACTGTGTATTTAGACTATGACTTCCATTTTCCAGTAATTTGTTTGGCAGACACCAAAATTAAACTCAGCAAGGCCTCACCATGTCTAGGCAATTCAGATCCTGTATCACAGTTGGGGGGGGGGGGACGGGGGGACACTTCCTTAGTTACACCAACCTGCTCACCCAGTATTTCCGGCACAGCAGTCTGCATGGAATGTTTAAAGTCTACCTGCTTATTACACTCCTGAACATATGTTCCTAATTACCTCCTCCTTCCCCATCACACCTCCAACATTTGTAATCTACTGGAGGAATTTTTGGAGTCTGCTTGGGGTACAAAAATACCTATGCAAATACTTCCAAGCAAAAATCCTCCATCTTCTAGACTTTGTTGCATATTTTGGAGCTATACACATGCCCTCCCATGGTTTCTTTTTGAACTACTTATCCAATCTCTTCCCAATTCATTCTAACTTCCTCTGATAGATTATTATGGTTATCATGCAGTATTTCATATGCCCTACTAATTATCCCTTTTTAACAGCAGCTTCTGTTCTAGATTAATCTAGAAACTCTACCAGTGCTGTTTTTTCACTTAGGATCCCCATATTCCTTTCTCTTGGCCTATACTCTGATATCAATCCTTTATAGGGAAGACAGTCCACTGCAGTGGTGGTGCTGCGGTAGCGCTGTCGCCTGACAGTAAGACGTTGTCCTGTTCGATTCTCAGCTAGTGTCTCTTCTGTCTGGAGACATGCGTGAATGGGCGTACCTTCATTGAAGGTTGTGCATCAGGGCTGGCAACTCGACACGTAAAAATCTACTGCCAATCATTAGCGGACCGGGGTTCCACTGTGGCGACCCCTAACCGGGAAAAGCTGAAAGACACAACATAGGGAAGACAGTCTCTAGCATGCAGTCCAAATGCATTCTTGGCCTCTTACCACTCTATTACCTTTGCCTCTTTAATTAATCAGACTGAAGAATATTGACGCCATTCAATTATGGGCACCAAATACTTTTTTTTTCTGGAATCGGCAATCATTAATGAAAGCATTGGAGTGGCAATAAGCCCAGGCATGTGCTTGCCCAACAAAGAGATCCATGACCATTGCAGGACAAAGTGGTCAAGCAAAACAAAAAAAAAAAACTGCCAAGAGAAATAACCTCAGGCAGTGTCCATTAAATTCTATACTGGTGTTACCTTGGGGGTGGGGGGGGGGGGATCTTGCAACTCTGCTTTAAGAAAAGACATATGCACAACAGCTAAAACAGCCTACCAAGAAATTTGGCAGGCTCTTTCAGAAGCTAAAGTACGAAAGCACAAACATTGGTTAGTACCAGGCTAACTGCCCTTGTGGGCCATTTTAAGTCTAGCCAATTACCCTATGTAGAGATGAAACCCAGAATATTGTGCCTGTAAGGTAAACATTAACCACTTTGCCAACCTCTCAAAAAGCATTAAAGTGTGTTAACTTACCAAGTTAATGACAAAAAACAAGGTGGCAGAGTACAAGACAAAAAACAAATACTGGAGCAAATGGCAAGGGCTAGTGCCTATACGGAGAAGAGCTACTCTAAGCCTGGGCATTTAAAAAAAAACTAAGAAATTATTAGCATATCACCTAAAATGCAGGCAAATAGCAATAGTTATACTGATGACTTGGGTAAAGAGAGAGAGACTGTATACTTATCCCAAAGAAATATGTACTGCTTTTTGAGAATTCTATCCCTTCTTACAGGGAAAATACCAGTCTAGCCATCAAAGATGATGTGTTGGAGCTACTAAAGTCCTCAAAGCTTCCACACTTGTCATAAAATCAAGATAACACAATCAAGATAACACAATGACAGTGCCTGTCACAGTATAGACAGTGATGTGGGCACTGTCACCCCAAAGGTAAAGTACTAGGGCCATGTGGCTGAACACAATTGCCTAAGCTACTATTAAAGCTCTACAAGACCCTCTCCTTAAACTACTTGGAGAGATCTTCAAAATAAACACTATGGTAATGCTGAAGCCAAGCAAAACCACACATTAGACAGAGATCTACAGACAAATTTTGAATAAAGTTAAGCTTTAGACAACAACACTGTCCAACTGTAATGCACCCCTTGCAATCAGGATTTATTCAGGGTCGCTAGAGTACAAATCTTACCAGGGCTTTTATACCTCTGATGTCGCACATGTGGAAGCTGAAAATTTTCAATTCCACTGCATAGCACTTATGCAACCAGCTTATCGTACGCTTTTCATTTTTTATATTTTTTCCCCTAACAGATTTGTTTGTTTTTCAACTGAATTGTACATGTTACAGGTCACATTAAAGGTGGGAAAAGTTTTGAAGTGATTTATTGTGGTCTCATTTTTTATATCACAAAAACCTAGCATTTTAACAGGGGTGTGTACACTTTTTATATCCACTGTATAATGTTTACATATTCAGACTATGATTTTTCCTACCTGAAATGTTTGGAAGGCTGGTTCTGATAACGGACGTTTCAGACAATTGATGTTTGGATAACTGACTCTCCACTGTAGTAGGGTTAGGTGACAATGTTGTTCTCTCCTTGTGAGTACCAAGGTATGGGTCCAGCCCCCTACTATATAAAAGGCTGTCCAAGATCCAGGACTGGAGGTATATTTTTTATGGAGATGTGAGTAAGGTGCAAGCTACAAATCATATATTTACTCCTTTAACGGACAGGGGTACAAACTTGAAAGGTACGCTGCTGCTATACTGATCCACAAGGTCCTGACAAGACTATACTGCATCTGTCTGCATCCCTATAATCTGGGATGGAGGCAGGCATCTTTAGGGGAACTTGCCACTTAGTAATAAGTTAATATAAAAATGGTCTACCCAGGCGCAAACTCTTGTCACTGCCTTGCTGCAATTCACACGGCTTAGAAATATTTTAAAATGTACACTTCTCCAGTATCTATCTGGATAGAGTGCCCTTTATGTGAAAACAAGGGATTAAAGACACATGGTTGGAAAGCAATTTGACAGCACTAGGGAGAAGCAGGGATTCAGACAAACTGCCATCACTTGTCACTCACGTGGCAGATAGTCAGAGCAGTGTCATGTCAAATACTTCAGGAACAAATCTGCATTGGGGCCAAAGAAATCTGGAACTATTTCTAACTTCATCAAGTGGTTCTCATCTTTGTACATAAAAAATCAGAATCGATAATCATACTCATCCACTTAATTTAGCAGAGGAATTACTAGGACACAGTGCCCCTTACTGTAGGAGTAAAAGCACCAGCTTTTACAATCTCCTTTTTAGAGGGCTGCAGTTGATACCCTGGAGTCTCTCATAGTCACCAGTACTCTGATCAAAGTACACGTCACAAACAAACCATCATCTTATTTCAGTGACCATATTTTAAGATGGTGAGGACACCTAGATTATTGGAAAATTCACTAGATGTTTGTTTACATTGGGGGGGGGGGGTACACTGGGCCCCAGCCAAAAATCACAGAACCAGGTTTTGCAAATGCTGCAGTGTGTGCACATTATGTGGAAATGCAGGATACACAGAAGGAGAATGACTAAAACCCCTTTCTATCTGGGTTCCTGGTAATTCAACACACTGAAATGATTACTACAGCTTCCTAGGACTAGACTGGCAGTGTTGGTGAAAACAAAGGCTTCCACATGACAGCAACCCAAGCTTGGGTTCCAGGAGAGGAATGGAATGTGTCTGACCGGCTAGCTTCTGCAGGGATGGAACCTTACAAACTTTAAATGCCATGAAGCTTGTTTAATTTGGTGCATTGCTGTGCAACTGCAGTAATGCAAACCATTTTTGTTCCATTAGAAAACACAAGCGCCTACTCTACAGTGAGCCACTTTTTCTCCAATTAAGTAACAAACAAAAGCCTTATCTGCAACAAGTCAGGCAACCGCTTCATTCTTGTAAGATAGGATATATACTTCATTGCCTTTTCTGTCTTACCTTAGTTGCACTGCTGTGACCAACGTTACTACTGCCCCATTATGTACAATGAAATCTTTTTTTTTCCCTTTTTTTAAGCTTATTAACTTACTGACTGCACTTCTGGACACACTGTTGAAATCAGCACTTTTGTTTTACTGGCTCTAGTGTTAACCAGCTTAAATAATATTCCACTGTTATGCCTTGTTGCTACTGTATTGTTTATCACTACTGACAATATCCAAGATAAATACTGTGTGTTGCCAGTTACTGATACTATATAAATAGAAACTAAATTAACTTCTCAGTTACTATTTTGTTCACTGATACAGTTGCATTTCCACTCATTATTGCTTATTGTACTGTTTCACAATGTTACACTACTGCACTAGAGTACTAGATTACCTATGTGATATACTTCATTGCCTAGCTGACTACTCTGCTGATAGTGCATGGAAACTATTTGCTTTACAAGTACTGCATTTGGAATTATTCACTTAAAATTATCTGCCTCTACTGCTCTAGTTCCTGCACTTGGATCCACTGGGTTATACTACCTACTACTTACTGTCATTACTTGTTAGATTAACAACCACAACAGCCTACTGGGTAAATCTATATTATTTAAAACATGCCACTTGCTACAAATTGGCTTGTTGCTCCTACATATTTTTGTCACTCATTTTATTTTTACACGTGTGAATACTATAGTAGTCACAGTTCATATTACTGTATACTTTAGCAACATATCACAATATCATTTCTTCTAGCCCAGCTTATTATCCCCCACCCCATCTCGTATCATGAGTAAGTTATTAAGCTGCTCTGTTCCCCTATACACCTTTGTCTGTACTGGCCACTATTGAACCTCCGACAGCTTTTGTACCTTCTGTAGCTAGTCTGATAGCATTAGCTATTTTGAGAGTGTAGCAACTGCATCACGCTTAGCAAATTACTACCTCACAATGACTCAATATACACAAGAGGTTTTTAAGCACATTATTTACTGAACTGGGAGGCTAATTCTCACCACAGAACACATTTCGGTAAGCACAAAACACAGTACAGAGTACAGTTGATAAATCAACTTATGTGGAGATTCGTTACATGGAGATTGAGAAAACACAGTCTGAAGCCTAGGAGGATTTGGCAAAGAAACCTCAGCCATTACTTTACACAGCACTACACACACCTTCAACTGGCACATCCACAGCAAATACATATACCTCCAAGAGAGTCACAAATGTGCAGAATCTATGTCATTCAGTCCCACTGAAATGGTATGTACCCATGGTAATATTTTAGTAATAGATGACTCTGTCAGGTATACGGACACTACTCTTACATCAGGCTGGATAACATCAGGCTTACAATTAGTTGTCTGAATGGAGCTAGGATCCAAGATGCAACAAGAGCTCTTGGATCCCTCCATCCTGACAAATATGATTATGACCTGACTGTGGTATGCAAGGGATGAATGACTGTAGGCAGTCTAACAAAAGGAATATGCAGAAGGATATGATTAAATTTGCTACTTGTATGTCCGAGGCAAGAAAGACACTGGTCTTGAGTTATATTTTGCCATCACACAATGATGCAGAAATTCAAAAGCAAAACAATTGGCTTTAAATGGCTATACAGCATGTGTTAACTCTATGGGGATCCAGAATGTGTCAGCTTGAGACAAGATACTTGGCAGTCCTTCCTGTTTTGCCAGTGATCGTCTGCACTGTTCTTACCAAGGTTTTTGCATTCTTGCCAAAGCCCTTGCTGCCCCCACAGTGCCTTTTTTAAGGCAGACTCCATCTGCTGGACATTCCAACATGGTAAACTATATTCTGTACCATACTAAAGTGGTTTGAATCAATGCCAGGATCTTCAAAAAAAATGCCCAAATGTGAGGCTCTCTGTGACTTGAACACATTCACGTATACACAGTTAAAGAGACATGGTTTCAAAGCAATGAAAGTGCTTTCCCTAGCTTTAGTCCCCATTATGTCTTCAGGCCGGGGGGGGGGGGGGGTAACAGTATTTGAGGTGGTGATACTTGACAAGGCAGATTCCTCAGTATTTCAGCTCCTAGATAGCCAAATAATCCTAAACAAGGTTAATTGCCACTTCCCAACTAGAGAACCCTTTATGTCTTCTTTTGAGCAGGACAGCCATCTTAACACATTAGCTGAAATCTCCATTAAACCAACACCTTTCCACTGGGAAACTTTGTCTATCAAACTGGATAACCTCCTCTGCCAATTGTTGGCATGCCCAAGGATTCCTTGATATTACAAATACTAATTTCCTTCTACTAGTTGTTAAACTATCCTACTAGGGGTGCCCAATACATTTGATCTCGTCCTCACAAATATGGCCACTTCCTGCACACCTCCATATGCATCATTCCCCATTGTTAAAACTGGATCAAAACTCATCCCCTGTAAATATCTCTGTATTTATGGACTTCTCAAAAGCAAACCTAATGTAAAACATTCCACTATAATCCTCCTTTATTGGATCACATTGCTGAAGTTGCTGCCTAAACCTCCAACTTCTACTCCCACTTGACAGCTGTATTGACAACGCAGCCCCTATCCACAAACCTCTATGATGGAATACCCATATAAGAAAGTTAAACAACAAGGGAAATAAATTGCTTAATGCTTATAAGAGGTCTCATTCTACCTACCTTAAGAGTACACACAAGCAAACTAGTAAAGAGCTCAAAGCTGAATATATGAACTTAAGACAGTGACTAAAACCAAAAATAACCACAGATATTTCTAGGTCAGGAATGATCAGTGTTCAGATCTAGTCCATAACAACACTGTCCACTAACTCAAAAGAAATAGTTAATATCCTAGCTGAGAACTTGAGGGTAAATTTTATTCTTCCCACAGTTATAGCTATGCCACAGTCCCAGCCACAACATGTTACTAAAGAAAAAAGGCCCTCTTAGCCTTCTCAAAAGCTAACAGCACATCATCCATGGACCCTGATAGCACATGAGGTTGCCCAGATTATAGTCTACCCGAAACTCTACTTAACGTCTTTAATCCAAGTTCTTCACTGGATACATTCCTAAAGCCTAGGAAACAGCCATTATAATGTTATTACACAAGCGTGGCCCAACCATAGGGCCATTAGTCTCACTAGTTTCTTAGGCAAAGATATGGATTGTATCTCAGACTTCATTAATTTCGACATTGGAAACCTCTTAAAATCAGGACACCCATTAATATGGCTTTGTAAAAAGGAAGGTTCTGCCTTTTTAACCTCATTACTTTCTTTGAATCATCAAAGCAATCCACAGTGGTCACACAGTACAAACAGCATATCCGGACTGGACCAAAGTCTTGACACTATTCCACATGCAGGCATTACTGACAGGCTTGGAAGTTTAAATGTAAATCCTTATGCTATACTGAGGATAGCTGCCTGGTTGTCTAAAAATATCAATGTGGTTAAAGTCACAAGTCTCAACTCTGATAGCAAAAAAAAAATACCAGTGGTGTACCACAAGCTCAGTGCTAGTCACTTTCCTATTTGGAAAATTATTATCCTATTTATATTCTCAGACCTTCACGCAAATATTCCTGGCCTACAGTTTATCTAAGTTTGCAGAATGTAAATTGGGTGGTGGTGTTCAATCCTCTAACTGCTCCCGAGATGGGTTAGACCATGTTAAACAGCTAGTGCAAAGGGCAATTATCTCAAATTAAATGCGAAATGTAGTACAATGATTTTTTTTGTTGTTAAAAGAAAACACAATTTCACATGCCACAGAAGTGACACACCCCTCCAATTAGAGCCTTGTTAGGACAGACCTAGGTACCTCTGTTGATAATGCTTACCTTTTAACCAGCATGTCTCTACAGTAGTTTAGATGAGGTGTACAAAAGGCTTTCAAACTTCCAAAGGCATCTATCTCCTCTAGATTCAGTGAAGTCTTAATTCCTCTTTACTCTTTTCTCATCTGATCTTTTATTGAATATAAATGCCACCTTTGGCATGCAACGTCTCAACATGCCATTCAAGTTGTGACACCAGATTCATAACTAACTAACTAAATAAATAAATAAATAGGGGGGGGGGTGTGGCACAAAATCTTAGAGAGACCTTCCAGTTTGTGTCTGTATTCATTCTCTTACAGACTCGTCTGGGGGGGGGGGGGGGGCTGCATCTAGCCTTTCAAGTCATGAAAGATCCAACACTCTGGCCTCTCATTTCTTTCCAAAATAAATGGTCCTTTCAATTATCCAGTTAAAAAGAACTATAATCTTCATCAACAGATAAAGACATGTCAGCACGATAGACTTGTATGCCAACATATCCCCAACCTTTGGGACAAAGTTTCAATACATGTCAAGCAAAGGAGAAGTCTTGCTACCTTCAAGGTAAACTTAAATAATTGGATAGAAAGGGTCTATATTAAATCACCGAATGCTTATAAAAGCAAACTGTGATTGATTGACACTATGTAAGCGAAAGCTTACAATGCCAAAGTGTCAGAACAACGATTTTTTTTCCAAGGGGGGGGGGGGGAGGGTCGTTGTTCCAACAAAAAAATAAATAAAAATAAATTTAAACATTACATTAAGTGCCTACTTAAATATACCAACTCTGAGACCGCACTACAGTGCGTAAAATGGCAAAGTACCGAAGCGGCCAAGCCAATTCTTTCCCAGGGAAAGAATTCGCTTAAGAGCCGCTTCAATATTTTCCGTTTTCTGCCTTTTAAGTTCGACCAAGACGCATTCAAAAGAATGAGTCTTCGGTCTTCTAATATAGAACTGTTAGAAACTATGCATTCCAATTGAACTTCAGAGTAGGTGTGTTACAGCTATTAAGTCTTTGACTCTTCATTGCCAGCCAGTGGAAAGCCCCAAAAAATCTGAAAGCACAGTGTCATGTATATTTACAAAACCAAGCAAAACTGCCCTACAAGAACTCAAAACACAAGGAATACCCTGCTTTGACAGTGGGTCACTAGTGTATACTGGGCCTTTTCCTTTTGCAGCAGACTGCTGCACGGAACTGTGGACTACAGATGAAATCAATGTGTTCAAGGGTGCCTGAGACAAGATTAAGGAAGGAAGGAGACAGTCTGTATGAAGCTGCCTAACTATGGAAATATGTTGAAAATGGGCTCAAGACAATGCAGATCTCTTCTACTGTCCAAGATCCACGAGTACTACACTTTTGAGAATTACGTCGACTCCCCTCTGAATACTGCCAACTAATATGGCTTGTAGGCCTGTTCTACTGCTCAGAGTGTAAAGGATTCTCAATACAGTAAATACAAGTAAGATTCTTAAACACTGAGCCCATTCTACTAAACTATCAGACTGTGACAAACAATCCCATTTCATACATTTGAGAAGCATGTGCAATGAACATTTCTTGATATGCTTACTGATGACTCAAGTATTTGCAGTAGTACTATTAGACAACTTTACTGCTGTACAAAACAGTTTTTTGTGATTGCCAGACTACATACAGTGGTCTGACTTCCATTAATTTTCAGTTCAAGACTCTCACTGCGACTGTTTTAGCAACCTACAAAATGACCAAGGAAGAGGAAAAAAATCCAACCCTTGGTCAACAGGTAGCTGTGAAGTGTCACTGCCATAAATCTTGATATGAGGATCCACACTGAGCAAGCTGATGCTTTGGGGAAAAAAATCTACATCTCCAATGAAATGCATGGAAACTAAAGACAACACCGAAATGTACAAACGTGTGTTACCACAGTCTCTGCTTTTACTGTGTTATCAGGAAATTGTGAAATAAAACTGAAACTTTGGTTTATGTACCCCCTGAGGTAGCAGGTCAGTAGCTAGGGTGAGGACAGGGAAGCTAAATATCCCATAAAAAGCAAAGACAACAGACATACTGTGACGCCCCTCACTGGTGATAGTGGTGAGGATTGAGGCTCCTTGATTGCTGGGCCAGTGCACGGGCGTCACATATTGTTTGGCAGTGGTGGGATATCCACACCACACATTGTTTGGCAAATACCAATTGGCTTGTAGTAGTGAGTGAATTCCTGTAGCTTGTGTACAGTGATCACTGAAGGTGTTTTGTCCTCTAAATCAGCCACTCTGAGTTCAGATCACAACTGTTTTATTTCTTTTGTTAGCTTAGTCAGGGAGAGCAGGCAGCATGTCAGCAGAGGAGTACGGACAGCTGGCAAGGAGCCAGCTGGCTGAGATGTGCCAGGCTAGGGGACTGGTGTATGGAAACATGGACTAAGGCAGACATGATTGCAGCTTTGGTCACAGCTGCATCAGAAAACAGCAACCAGGACAATGATCAGACTTGGCAGTGGAGATGTACCACCCTCACAGAATGGACAGCTCAACCTTTCTGGAGAGGACTTAAAAATCCATCTGGAGCTAAAGAGACTTGAGTTGGAGGCCAGGCATTTGGAAACGGAAGCAGCTGAGACAGACATCTGCAGGCTGAAGAGAATGAGGAAACTGCTACGCCTGGAAGCTGAGGAAAAGAAGAGGCAGAATGAGAAGGAGATGCTGACTCTTTGCCACAGTCATGGAGGTAATGGGGAAGGGAGTAACTGGACCCCAGAAGCACAAAATGTCAGTAAATTTCTTCCGCAGTTTAAAGAGGGGGATAATTTTGATAGCTTCATTCATATGAATGACAGGGTATGTAAACAGCATGAAGCCAACTAAAGGATCTGGGTATGGTTACTGACCCTCTTACTCCATGGTAAAGCTGTAACTGTTGTTGTCTAAAATGTCTGACGTTGACTGTTTTAATTACACTGTTAAGCACTGCTTGTTAGAATGCTTTTAAGCCAACACCGGAAACTTACAGGAAAAAGGTTTGTGAGCATAGACGCAAAAGTGTGTGTGAATATGTTGCTGAACTGAGCACTTCTTTTCATAGGTGGGCGAGTGGATGTCAGGTCACCACTTTTAAAGGGCTGGCAGACCTTTTGGTGAGGGAACAATCCCTTAGCACTTTGCCTGAGGACATGAGGATCTGGTTAGCTAATAGACAATGTGCCACTTCAGATGAGTCGGGAAGAAGGGAGACCTATAGCTAGCAAGCAGGGCATCCCTGCACAGGAAAGGGGCTCCCAGTACTGCTCATGGTTCTAAAGGAACCCATGGTGGGCAGCACAGACTGCCCCAACAGAATTTGCCAGTAACATGGGAAGCCACTAGTCCAGGTAAATGTCCAGGACCTAGGGTTAAATGTTTTGAATGCAACCAGTGGGGCCATGTGGCATATAGATGTCCACAGAGGCAAGGTGGGGAACAAAAGGTGAGCATGCCAGTAAGTGGGCAAGACAAAATGCCAATAGTAGGTTGTCTTGAAACAACAAGGGTACCGAACTACCATCCTGCAGATGTGCTGATAGGGAAGGATTTGGATGAGGCAGTACCATGTGCTTATGCAGTTACACACAGTCAGGCTAGGAGACAAGCATGTGGGTCTGGGTGTCTAAGGAAGACCCAGACAGAGTGCAGACTTGCATCCAGGACTGGTGAGGTGGTTACTTCAGGGAGGGAGCTACTCTGTAGCAGTGAGACTGAATGTAAGCCACAGCTGCTTGTGGGTACTGATGTTCCCTTGGATAGAGTGACTGCAAAGGTAGAGGTGAGTAGTAGTACCCAAGCTGACAGTGGGGCACCACTGTCAGAGGATGCCAGACTTCCTGTGGAAGGGGAGCTGGGAAAAGTTAGAAGAGAGAGTTGAGACAGGCTCAGCTCTCAGACCCTACATTGCAAGGCCTGAGGCAGGTAGCTAGAAAGGCACCAGATTCTCAAGGGAAGGGGGAATCTGTATACTGGGACAAAAGGTTACTGTATAGAGTGGACCCCTGAGGGAGAGCTAGAAGGTGAGAGGGTACAGCAGTGGGTAGTCCCTAGCGCCTACCATCTGGCACTCCTAGCCATAGCCCATGATATTCCCTTTGTAGGTCATATGGGCATAAAATGCACAAAGAGACATATTATGCAGAACTTCTATTGGCCTGGAATTTCCAGAGATGTAACAGGGTACTGCAAGACCTGTGAGCAGTGCCAAAAGATAGGCAAGGCAGGAGACAAGGTGGGAGCTCCCTTGATACCTTTGCCTGTGATTGAGGAGCCATTTCAAGGGGTAGCTATGGATATTGTGGGGCTTCTGAGTACCCCACGTTCCACGGGGAAAAGGTATATCCTAGTGGTAGAAGATTATGCTACAAGATACCCTGAGGCAGTGGTTCTGTCCTCCATTGAGGCAGAAAAGGTGGCAAATGCTTTGTTAGAGATTTTCAGCAGGGTAGGTTTCCCAAAAGAAATAGTGACTGACAGAGGTGCCAATTTCATGTCAGACCTGCTGGCTTGTCTGTGGAAGTCCTGTGGGGAGAAGCACCTGAAGACCACCCCCTACCATCCCCAGACTAAAGGTCTTGTTGAGAGGTTAAACTCTACAATCAAGTCCCTGTTACGGGCATTTGCAGCCCAGTTTAAGAGGGAGTGGGACAAATACCTGCCCCATCTGTTTGCTTACAGAGAGGTTCCCAGGAATCCACAGGTTTTTCACCCTTTGAGTTGTATGGGCATAGGGTGAGGGGACCTCTAGATTTAATCTGAAATGAGTGGGAAGATGAGTGTGAATCTCACATAAAGTCTGTTGTGGCACATGTCCTAAACCTCAGGACAAGGCTCAGGGAACTCATGGGCTTGGCCCAGGAGAACCTGACAGAAGCCCAACAACAGAAAAAGGTGTGGTATGACAGGAATGCTCGAACTAGAGAGTATGCTGTGGGGCAGTTGGTAATGGTTCTCGTTCTTGTCAGACACAACAAGCTGCAAGCAGCTTGGGAGGAACCTATAAGGTGGCAAGAAAGGTAAGTGATATTAACTACATGGTGAAACTGCTAGGCAGAAGGCAGGGGCACAAATTGTACCATGTAAACATGATGAAACCTTACCATGAGAGGGAGGCCCTTGTGCTGAGCATTTGCATTGGATTGCAGGAAGAGTCTGAGGGAGATCTGCTGACTGATTTCATCAGTGAGGCTTGGACTGACACCTCAGTGGAAGTGATAGCAATGTCCCAGCAGCTATCTCCTACCCAGGTTCAAGAAATCCAAGCAGTGTTACAGGAGTTTGGGGACATGTTCACTGGGAAACCAGGGTGCAGCACCAGGCGGATATAGGATCCCAAAGGCCTATTAGGCAGGCCTCTTATAGGGTGGATGAGAGAGTCAAACAGACAGAGGTAGGAGATACAGGAAATGCTGGAATTAGGGATAATTCAAGAGTTCGACAGTCCCTGGGCCTCCCCAGTGGTGCTGGTGCCAAAGAAGGATGGCAGCACCAGGTTCTGTGTGGACTACAGGAAATTAAATAGTCACACAGAGTCAGATACTTACCCCATGCCTAGGACAGATTAGGCCCTAGAGCAGCTGGGTGGGGCTAAGTATCTTACAACCACTGATCTTACCAAGGGTTACTGGCAGGTGCCCTTGACTCCCAGTGTTAGAAAGAGGTCAGCCTTTGTGACTCCTTTTGGCTTGTATGAGTTCACAAAGATGCCCTTTGGGATGAAAAATGCCCCAGCAACTTTCCAGAGGCTGGTAGATCATATCCTAGCAGGAGGGTTTGCCCTTGCTTACAGAGATATTGCCATCTACAGCCATTCATGGCAAGAGCACCTTCAGCATGTCAGGGAGGTGCTGGGCAGACTGCAGATGGCAGGGTTGACCACCAAGCCCAGCAAATGTCAGGTGGGTATGGCAGTGGTCGCCTACCTGGGACAGAGTGGGGAGTGGTAAGATCAGGGCAGAACCTACCAGAGTATAAGCCATTCAGGCATGGCCTGGCCTGCACCAGTTACCAAAAAGCAGGTGAGGGCACTCTTAGGGACAGCAGAGTACTACAGAAAGTTCATCCCCAGTTAGAGTACCATACCTGCTCCCCTCACAGACCTGACAAGGAAGAACAGAGCCAGCCAGCAAAATGCCAAGTTGCTAAGATGGACCCTAGGGGTGCAACCATATATGTCAGTGCAGCACCACAGTGGGATTAGAAATGCCAATGCAGATGGGTTCACAAGACAGTGAATGGGGTAAGGTATATTCAGAGAGACCCCAACCCTCTCAAGCAGCGTTTCTCAAGGGTCACTTGAAAAACTAGCTAGAGTTCTCCGGGGGGGGGGGGTGAAGATATGCTGCCAGCCTAGCCAGAAAGAATATTAATGCAAGCCACAGTCTTGTTCTCTTAAATGTGAAAAGACTGCATTGGATATTGAACTGAAAAATGTAACAGTGCACTCTGCTGTAAGAAAGCCAAGTCAAGCATTTTATGACTGGTCTTTGAAGTCAAAATACAGAGCCGATATGTCTAGAGGGAGGCATCCTGCCTATTGTTTTAAGACCAAAGTTAATTAGAATTTGCATGTATAAAT
Organism: Protopterus annectens; assembly: GCF_019279795.1. Classification (NCBI taxonomy): domain Eukaryota; kingdom Metazoa; phylum Chordata; order Ceratodontiformes; family Protopteridae; genus Protopterus; species Protopterus annectens. The sequence continues at coordinate 1,081,206,027 of NC_056746.1, read as the reverse complement.
GTCCTCTATTGCACTGGATTCGGACCAGGTATAAAGAACGCAAATGTAGTTTCTGTTAGCCTGGGAGCACCAGAGAAGTGTGAAGAATTATGTCATGTGAAGCAGCTCTGTCTCATCAATTTAAATAGAGAGAATTAGAGAGCTCCAAGCATTTGACTTGAGAACATACAACATCACCAGCACGGTCTTGCGCTATATGCAAGTTATTTAGAACTGTGTTTTATCTTAGATATAGCTAGGAAATAGAAGATTAGACTATTTTTTTCTGTGATGTCTGAACTTCTCTATGGTATTATTTTAAGTATTTCTCTGTGATCTCTGAACTCTTGACTAGCACTGTGTAGTAAGAAGTATTGTCTTGTGTTTTTATTATTTATTATTAAATATTTTTAAACCTTTCAACTGTGGCTGTTTTATCTAGAGTTAAATTACACTGCATGTATATAGTGATACTGTACCAAGTCACTCTAATAAGCCTTGACTGTTCAGTCACACTTACCATTTTGATAATATTGCACAGTAATAATTGGGACACCCTTTCAGAAGGGCCTTTGAGTAGCTGATATTAGTGGGTGGTGGCAGCTGGTACTATCTTTTAGACTAGGCAGAAAAGGGGCACACAGCAGGAGAACCTGTGCCAGCCTTCCCCAGGAGTGACTTTGTGGATGCATATAACGCTTTATCTCAAAGTGTGTGTGTGTCAGCTACTTGGACATGAAGCACAGGTTGGACAGAGGGTGCTGGAGGTTTTAGCTTGCCCACTAGGCCGAGATCTGGATCCTATAGCTGTGCCAATGAGGAGTCTTATTGGGGACCCGGAGAGAAAGCGAGAGACCAGCCCCAGACTGACTGTGATGTCTGTGTACTCTTATGGGATATTGTACTTTACTGTGCATGTATTTATTATCCTTTCCCTAAATGGACACCTCTCACTGGTTTTACTGGTGAGGATTGAGGCTCCTTGATTGCTAGGCCAGTGCATGGGCGTCACACATACTATAAGATTTTTTTCTTGCAGAATTTTTATACTTGAGAACACAACTGCAAACAGTGGTTGGACCCCTTCCTAATGCCCCAATGTCATCCCAATGTCATAGTAAAGAAGTGAGAAGTCCAAAGAAACTAAAGAATCGGTCAATCACAGTCTCAAGGTAAAGAATCAACACAGTTGAAATGAATAGAGGACTCAAATGTTAAAAATAAAATCCTCTACAAGACTAATGCATACTCTGCCTTGGGATTTAGAGCAGGATGAAATTAAATTGGAACTACTGTTCTGTCCACAATTGCATGCATATGCCGATGTCTGGGAAAGCCCATTATAGGAGGCCGTCCAGAGAGAAAGTTTCCATAAAAACATTTTTCCACAGAGTTCTACCAGTTTTGAAACAGCACCAATATACAACGTAGAATGCTGTATCAAACCTTACATTACAAATAAAAGAATAAACTATGACACAAGCTACTAGGAAACTGACCACAACATATCTACAACAAAAAAATGCCAAGAATAGTCATACACTTGAGAAAATATAACATTTTTAAACACACAGACAAAAAGAAACAAACTTGGTGCTTTCAAACATTAGGTTCTAAAAGAACAGTTACACTTTAAACACAAAAGAAAATAAAGATTTTGCAGTGCAACACTTAAAAGTATTTTTATTAATCTGTCAATTATAGAGTCTGATCTTACACTCAGCAGTGTATACCCAGTGAGTTCCACTCTTGTTGCTTTATTACCAATGCATACGCACGCATGTTTGTAAATAATGAAAAATGTCAATTTGCAGTACCGGGATGCATGTACACCAACAATAAAAAATAATATGCAACTTAATGTGTAGATGAATTATACATAGGGGTATGTGTAATAAAATCACACACACACACACACACACACACGAATGAAAATTTCTTAAAGAAATAAAACACACCACAAGAAGTCCAAATGTTAAATCCAATATGACCATAAGCCAGGGGTCTGCAACCTTCACTATCAAAAGAGCCATTTTGGCCCCTCTCCCACCAAATAAAATTCATCAGGAACCACAAAACCTATTTGACCCCTAAAATGAAGATAACACAGCGTATGAAGTTATACATGTAGTTATTATACCAAATATAAAATAACTAAGTTTATAAAAGCAATATTTAAAATTGTCCCTATTTTTGTTCCTTTGTTGGGATTGCTCAATCGCTGTCAGTGTGTGTTTTGCTTGTGTGTATCATATCTCTTGACCTCTTACAAGAAATCTGGACAAAGCCATAAATAATGGGGCACAAAGGCCAGAAATAGGGGCAGTTTTTAAATATTGCTCTTAATCTTTATTAACGTTCTAAGTTTGTAACAGATTTTGCATTAGTGTGAATTTTCTGAAGGGTATGAAGTCTGAAGCTGAAATATCTATTTTTTCTGACTTCAGCCCTCGATAATTTGCCAGAAGACCAAAAATATGAGGCAAAAAAGTCAGGGCATTCTGCAAAAATCAGCACAATTGAGAGGTAATTGTTTGGGAGTGGGGGGAATCCATGTTAACAGAAACCATGTTATTCCAGCAACTCTAAGTTTATAAGACTAATATTTAAAGTCCGTCCCTATTTTTGTTCCTCTGTTCCCCTTTATTTGTGGCTCTGTCCAGATTTCGTGTGGCAAGACTTTGAGAGGTATGAGATGTATTGAAATCTTTCAGGAGATGCTGCTGCTGCCAGGGGATCGCTTGATTGCTCTCAGTGTACGTGGAATGCATGTCAACAGAAACGGTGTCATTCTAGCAAGTTTCTAAGTTTACAAGAGCAATATTTCAAGTCCATCGCTCGATCACTCTCAGTGTGTGTGCTGTGTGGTAGAGTATGCATTATTTCTCAAAGCTACAGGGAGACACTGCAGAAGGGTGGAAGAGCCGCAGGTTGCAGACCCCTGCCATAAGCATTAAAACCTCTTTAATAGTAATAATGTTTGATCAAAGCCCTAAATGAGTTCTGCAAAAGTTTCTCAGTGAAAACCATACTTTTGCCAGAATACAAAGGAGACAAAGTGTTAATAATAGGTATATAGCCCCAGTCTTCCTTCTGGATTCATCCAATGACTTAATGTTCTCATATGATGCTCCACGACAGCTTTTCTAAAGTCAAATAATGATTACTTCCACATTCTGCTTAATGCTAAGAAGGATTCTAGTTTGTTCTGCATCAATCACTATATCAACAACTACTTAATGGACCTCTCAATAATTCTAAACAGAGGTACACCCACAGAAAACACCGACCACATCAAACATCTGGACCATATAGTAGGCCAATACCCATTCCTATATACCCAGGCAGACAATACTGTCAAAAAAAAACAGAACCAGATTTTAGGAACACTTTACTGAATTAAGACATTGGACCGGATTCAGAAAGGGCCGCTTCAAGCAGTAAGCCATAAAATGGGCTGCTACCACTGATAGCGGCTCTTCCTGCTTCAGGGACAGGCCATCCAGCAGTGATCCTAAACAAGATATATGATCCCAGTGGTGGGGTGTCTCCTCGATTGAGCTGTATGCTAAAGAAGTCAGTTTAGCTATAAGAGAGATTCTGTTAATTATCCTAAGTCATTAACAAAAAGGTTGGTGGTGGTGGGGCTTCAAATCCTGTATCCTTGGTACAAATAAACAGCTCCGCAACTGAGCAGAGTTGACTTCATGAAGGGTTCTTTCTTGCACAGTGATCCATTTTATAAACAATAAGATGTATGAACTTGCAGTCAGACATGCCTGACAGTAACATCCATGAGTTACGAGAGACAGGGCAGGTATAACAGGCCAACTCTGAAACATTCAGTAAAATCGAGGAGAGTTGAGAAGGATGAGCTGTGTCCATGTGTACTAACATCTTTCTATATGGTCATGGTAAAGTCTTCTTGAGAAAGCCAGGAGGAATACTAGACAACATAGATAAGTCTAACTTAAAAGTTAACAGATATACTTCTTAGTGTTCAGAAAACAAATAATAATGTTTGAAGAATGATTTACAGGGCAGGGAAACAATAAAAAAGTGACATCAGGGATGTTCTATCAACTCAAGGACAGTTAAGAAGTATGCAAGTGTGTGCAGGCATTTGCATGCGAGAGTGGCAAAAATACACCCCACAGTCAATATGATGCATGAGCCACCAGATGCATTTATCACAGGAAAATGCAGACTAGTTCTAGCTGTAACATCAAATGACTCAAACATGCAAATTAGCCGATAATTAGGCCTTTACTAATTGGGGCCAATAGGTCTCCAAATTGATTTTCCTTTACTTACGTAACAGCTTCTTTTGTTTGCAACTCTTAGTATCCACTATGAGCTTTTTTATGAATCCCAGGGCATCTTCTTTCAAGTATCAGCCATAAATCAATTAACATATCTATAACACGTGTGTACGTGCAGATATATCTATCTTGTCACCCATAGGCAAAATTCTCGAGAGAGATATCCTTTAGCAAATAAAGTAGTACCTATTGAAAACAAACAATCTCTTAACCCAAACCCAGCTTAGTTTCTGATCCAGCCACAGCACATCTACAGTCCTACTATCCTTTACAGACATTGTGAACAAGGCCAGAGATGCAGAATGCTATACATCCTCATATTCCTTGACCTGTCTAAGGCCTTTGACAGTCTCTCACTCCCTACTACTAAACATGCCGTCTAACTTGGGCTTCTCACATAATACAGTAAAATGGTTTCAGAGCTACCTCAAGGATCATAAACAAGCAGTGAAATGGTCTAACAAACTCTCACCCTTTCTCCATAATCCTGCTGGACTCCCTCAAGGCTCCATCCTCAGATCCCTACTCACATTTTCAAACAACCTTCACACTTCCACCCACCCTGGAACATTCATTAAATACACTGATGATTCTATCACAATAACGTTTACTGTTCAATCACTACCAGAACTGCTTTCAAAAACTCAACAGTCCTTTAACTGCAGCCTAACCCTGGCTAAAAAAAATGCCCAACTCTTTCTTAATCCAAAGAAGACTAAATTAGTACTCTTCCACTCCAAAAAACACATCCCATCACCGATCATTTCAACATCTTGGCATCTGACAGCACGGTCATAGAAATAGTGCAGGAAACCAAACTTCTAGGAGTAATCATCGAAAGATTTTCTTCGACCACCACATGCAGCAAAATATAAACAAAACTCATCAAAAATTGGGACTCGTACAGACACAAACATTTAACTACAGCAAACAAAAAGTTTCCCTAGCAAAACTCTTTTTTTACTTCCCTCCCTTCTTTACGGTGCCCCTATCCTAACAAAATTTACTAACTTCTACCCTATGCAAGAAGGAACAGTGCTACAATAGTAACAAGGTTTACCACAAACTCTCAATATTGCAGACATAACTGAATCACTACTAGAACTGGCATGAACTTCCCAACCAACTTGCTTTTATTCAGCTATCCACTTTGCATAACCTTTATTTTCAAGCCTACTGCCTGCCCTGCACTAGCCAACATAGTCGCACCTTATACACCAAACAGATCCCTACGATCAGAATATAAAAATGTCTTGGCTATCTCAAAACCCACAAAAAAAATGTTGCTCTCTGTATTCATACTCTGTCTCTAAACTATGGAATTCACTTCCTCTTGCTACCAGATCTATGCCGGTCCTAACATGCTTTAAAGCCTCTTTAAAAAATCATCAAAAATACATGGCTTGCCTCCTTATAAATCCAGCATAATACTCAGCTCTTCCTCTACCACAACAGCTTCATTTTCTTCTGTCGCATCTCACTCCTTCACAGCCTACAAGATCCTAATGTCTCTCCTAACATCTTTGCTGTTTCTATACCATATCCTTAGGCTACTGCTCAGTATGTTAAGCTTCTAATCATCTCCCTCACTATCTTAATTTTCCTAACTGAAACCATCATTTTATTTTTTCATGTACTATAACAACCAATGTCATACATTGTACTACTTACATACTACTTTTTGTTCACTTCATCTTCTCATAGGCTTATGTATATATTGTATATGGTTAAAATTGTCTATAGTGATGCAACTCAGTTGTGTAGTAGATCTTGTAACCCAGCTTACGCTCTATCAACTTATTTTTCTATAGTATTCCTCATGTCACTTGTACTGTTTTTGGACTATAATGTATTTGTATTGCACTGTATGTGGAGTCTTCCTCCCCGAATGGTACATAGCAATGGTTATCCCACTCCACAAAAGGGGAGCCACCACGGACCCTGGGAACTACCGCCCCATTAGCCTGACGAGCCTGGTCTGCAAGGCTATGAAGCGTATCCTCCTGGAATTTAGAAACAACGACATTGGTAATCTCCAAACTCTGGACCCTACAAAGTTCGGGTTTGTAAAAGGCAGATCATGTCTCCTAAACCTGACAGACTTCTTTGAAGCGGTCACCAAAGCTGTAGATGAGGGTAAGGTGGTACACACAGCCTATCTTAGGCTCATAGGTTGGTACTAGGCTATCAGCCCTAGGGCCTATACAAGCCTAGCCATAACAATTCCCTGGCTATTTCTTCCCACACTATTTACTTCCCTGGACCCCTGTCTAGCAGGGCGACCGACGTGATCCCCGGGGTGAATTTCCTTTCTCCCATCCAATCGTCAAGGTTCCTTTTGAAGAGGACCAAAGAGGCACTCTGCTTGACATGTATGGGCAATCTATTCCAGAGTCTGGGGAGTCTCTGGGGTCAGGAACCTATCCCTCCAGCATGTTTGGTTTACTGTGATGACAAGGTTTAGATCCTTGGAGCGTGTGGCTCTGAGGGCTTGGGATTTCTTTAAGTGTAGCATGTCCAACAGCTCTGGGTTTGACATGGCCTTGTATGTTAAGCAAAGATCGCCTCTGAGTAGACGATATGCGACAGAGTATAGCTGGAGTTTTTTAAGGTGGTCAGCGTAGGGCATCTGCTTTAGGCCTGTGATTCTTTTAGTGAGGTATTTCTGTGGCCTTTCCAGTTGTTGCAGATGTCTTGAGAGGTACATACCAAACGGGGCATTGTATTCTATAATGGGTCTAATGAGGGATGAGTACAGTGGGACAATGACCTCCTTTTTTCTGGATGAAAAGCCTTAGTGATGAGGTGTGCCACATAGAAGGATTTCCTGACTGTTGTGGCAATGTGGTTATCGAAGGTGAGACCACTGTCCACCTGTGTCCCTAAGTCTCTTATCAAACTTTTGGTGTTTAGTGTACTGCCACCTATATGGTAATTCACGGATACATGTTTTTTGCCAAAGGGGATAACTATACATTTCTTGGCATTGAGCTTGAGCCCATGGCTCTGGCACCAAGCATCTGTTTCTGTAAGGCCCTTTTGTACAGTATCCACATCATTTGGGGATTCAATAATGGCTCCCAATTTGCAGTCATCTGCAAACTTTGTTATCCAGAGTCCCTTAGTGTTGGCCTGTACTTCAGAGAAGTAGATGCCAAACAACAGCGGTCCCAGGACTGAACCCGGAGGTACTCCACTTGTCATTTGTCCGGAGCTCGATTTGGAGTCGGCTACTTTTACAGTGTGGGTTCTATCAGTAAGCCAGTTAGCAACCCATTGGGTGAAGTAGGGATTAATTCACAGCTTAGTAAGTTTATCTATGATTCCAGAGTGGGGGATGGTGTCAAAGGCCTTGGCAAGGTCTAGATAGGCTGTGTGGACCACCTTACCCTTGTCCATGGCTCTGGAGACTGATTCGAAGAAGTCAATCAAGTTCAGGAGACAAGATCGGCCCTTCACGAACCAAGACTGGGTGGGTCCAGTGTTTGAAGGTTGCCAATGTCTTTGTTTATAAGTTCCATGATAATACGCTCCATGGCCTTGCAGATAAGGCTCGTCAGACTGATGGGACTGATGGGACGGTAGTTTCCGGGATCCAAGGTGGATACCCCCTTGTGGAGTGGGATAACTGTAGCTGTGTGCCATTCAGTGGGCACGAAACCTGAGGTGAGGCTATGATTAAACATGACACTTAGGTGAGGTGCCAGTTCATATTGTAGTTCATGTAGTACACAGCCCGGGATGTCATCTGGTCCCATGGATGCTGTATTCGTAGCTTTGGAGAGTGCGTTTTTTACCTGTGTGGCCATTATTACCAGAATTTGGCAATCTTCCGGTATTGAGATGGGCCATTTCGGGGGCGAGGGGGGTGAAGTTGGCACTGAATCGATCTGCCAGGATATTGGCAATATCCTTGGGATCAGTAGATTTAATGCCATTCTGTTTTAGCTCAGAGCAGATCTGAGCATTGCCATTTAGATTCTTGACATAGTTATAGAATGCCTTGTTGCTGTCTTTGCAATCTTTGGCAATTTTATTTTCGTAACTAGCTTTGGAGGATTTTATGAGGGATCTCAGTTTCTTACTGAGGCTGGTAAGGAAGTTTTTTGCACCCTGGGATTTTCCTCTTTTCTGCAACAGTTTCTTCCTTTTGTTGTAAAGTTTGTTTATGGCAGGGGACCACCAGATTGGCTTCTTTTTTTGGATGAGAGCATCTTGGTTCTATCTGGGATGGCACGATTTATGCACGAGTGGATGTGCTCGTACAGTGCCTTAGTATAGGATTCAGCAGTTGAACTTTCAGCTCCCGTCTGTATGGGTGTCATGAAGTTTGTCACTTCTGACTTGAGTAGCATGAAGTTGGCTTTGGAGAAGTTTTTTATGGAGGTTTCCTTACTAAGGGGGTGGGGGGTGGGATGTGGATGTTAAGGGTGATTAGCTTATGGTCAGACGTGACTAACGAGGGGGTGACCATAGGTGTGGAGCATCAATTTCCCATGTTGGTAATGACCAGGTCTAGGATATTGGAGCCCCTGGTGGGACTATGGATTAGCTGATCCAGGGCATTGGAATTTATGAATTCCAAGAACCGTTGGGCAAAGGTGTTGGTACACGAGTAGCTTTCCCAGTTAATGGCAGGGTAGTTAAAATCACCCAGTATTAAAGTGTTTGGTTCTATCTTAATATTTTCCAGTAGGTTTAGAAAGGTGCAGTGAGAATCTTGGCGTATGGTGGGGGATCTGTAGCAAGCTACAATTTGGATTGCAGTCTTACCTAGTGTTAGATGCACCTGGAGAATTTCAGACGCATTGTGTTGGGCAACTAGCCTGGTGGTGTGAATATCCTTGGTGAATACTGACACTCCTCCACCTTTAGTGTTTCGGTCCTGCTTTGGTGGCCGAAAAGTGTGGTAAGAGTTGTAGCCTGGTATTGCAGGGGTGCTCTCTGGAGATCTATCTAGATCTCGCCAAGGCTTTCGACACCATCAACTCTGGAATTATAGACAAACTCACTAAACTAGGTATAAATCCCTATGTCACAAGATGGGTTGCCAACTGGCTCACTGACCGAACCCACACTGTAAAAGTAGCAGACTCTAAATCCAACTTCAGACCAGTGACAAGTGGAGTACCACAGGATTCAGTCCTAGGTCCTCAAACACAGAAGGTCTTTGGCTAACAAAGTTCGCAGATGACTGCAAACTAGGAGCCATAATCAAATCTCCTAACGATGTGGACATCCTACAAAAGGGCCTCATTGAGAAAGATGCCTGGTGTCACATTGCACATGTACAGACACACATGCACGCACGCGCGCACACACACACAAACACGAGTGCACAGACACCAGTGTTCACGCACATGCAAAGACACACGTGTGCATACATATGCACACATACATATGTATGTGTGCACACATACATATGCACACACATGCAAAGACACACGTGTGCACACATAAACTCCCATCTCTAAGGCAGCAATGCTGACTGCTACACCCTTTACCGTGCCATTGAGTCTGGTGACAGGTGGCCAAAGAGGGGTCATGCCAAACAAGTGCTCTGTGGCAAAAAGTGAAACCAGCCTCAAAAGAAATGTGTCTGGAGTTTTTGTTTACTGATGTTAAATTTGTTTTTTTCATAAATCTTATTGGGATTCTGAAAAATTCCTGAAATGCTTCATTTCAGCATAAATGAAGAACCCTAACATGCTGAAGGTATGGTAAAAAAATGTAGAAGTGAGTTCGTTTTTGACAGTATTGAAAACATAGTAGAAAATAATCGAAAATGAGAAGTTTTATTTTCACTGGTATTAATTACCTCACACACATTTTATATATATATATATATATATATATATATATATATATATATATATATATATATATATACACACACACATTGTGTATATATATATATATATATATATATATATATATATATATATATATATATATATATATATATATATATATATATATATATATATATATATATATATCTCACACACAAAGCTCTTTTTCAAGCCTGTTTATTTTCAAAAGAAAAAATCCATAGATACGCTAAAGAATATTTAAAGAGCCTGAAACTTATCAAATTCCCCTTTTGGACTTCAGCTCAGTAAAGCACCTAATCACAGGGCTCTTGAGATTTATGTTCAAAGCATCTCATAACTAATCCTGCACCATAAATCTTGACTGTTCTTGTTTTTCATATATAAAACATGGAACAGCTGCATTTCTTGAAAGATGATGTTTGGACACATCCTCTACAGCAGCAAACAGTAATAAGGCATGAAGTTAGCACATTACACATACACAATGGGAGGATGACAAGTACACACACAGTAAAGTGCAATTTCCCTTAAGAGCACACAGAGATCAGTCTGGGGCTGGTTTCTCCCTCTTTCTCCAGATCCCCAGTAAGACTCCCCATTGGCACAGCTATAGGGTTGAGATCTCAGCTGAGAGTGGCCAAGCTAAAACCTTCAGCACCCTCTCTATCCAACCAGTGCTTTGTGTCCCTGCCCAAGTAGCTGACACACACAGACACACGGAAAGCTGGCACAGGCTTACTAACTATGACCCCTTTTGCCCAGACAATAAGGTAGTTTCAGCTGCCACAAGCCAACTCCTATCAGCTACTTAAGGGTGTCCAATCCTACTGTGTAATGTTACTAATAATCCAAATGGTAGTCTGACCAAGAGCAACGCTATTTAGGAGTGGTCTATACGGTATCAAACAAATATGCAACAGCTTAAATAAGGCTCACAAGTATCAGCCACAAAGATAAATGTAAATATATTTAATAAATAATAAAACAACAAGACAATACTCAGTACACATACACAGTTACTTTAGAGTTCAAAATCATAGGAAATATTTTAAAACACTGCAGGACAGTCAAATACAGAAAACATCTAAACTAATCGTTACTATATTCCTAACTATATCTAAAAAAAGTTACTGTACCCTAGTTACTTACTAGTAGCAAGGCAAGTGCAGATGGTGATGAAAGGATGTTCTTGCTAGGTCCAAGACAAAATACACAGTCTCAGAGAGTTCCCAAATTAATATCAAACATTACTGCTGGACCAACTTGGAGGACATCACTCTGTCCCCTGACTTGAGTTTCCAGGCTAAACAGAAACTTAACAGAACTTAACATCTCTTTGTGAGAAATACATATCTCTCGTATCTTTGAAGTCGCAAAACAATAAAACACTTACAAAACAATGCAGAAGGCACTCTAGTTCTAGACATCCTTTCTCCTTGCTGCATTGAAACTTTTATAGCACAATCGTAAAGCAGTCTAAATTTCAAATTAATTTTTTGAAGTTTTGCAAGTTAACTCTGTATGTTCCAGTTTCTTCTACTATTAAAAGCATACATTTGCACAGGTATATCGTTTATATACATTTCTGTTATTTTCCAGTAGGGTACACTCTGGACATATCCTTGAAGCTCAGTACTGTACAAACACTGTTCACACACTTCTGTACCAGCAGTTTAAAATATACTTAACATATAGTTCTGTATAAATCATATCAATATTCACAAATGACATAGAATTATTTACAAAATTCCAGATAGCTGGGCTGGCAGCGTGACACTCCCCAATATCATGTTGTGTGTGTATGCTTGCTGTATTTAATGTGGACTGGCTAAGCTTACCAAGCTTCGTTTTCCTCTTCAGTGGTATAGAACTTTCGATTTATTACAATAAACAGAACTCCATTTGCAGAAAGAAGCAAAGCACCAGATAAATTACAGGAATGTGTTGCATTCACCATTCCAATCACATTAGTTTGTTTGGTAGTGAATTTTAGGAACATCAGCAGAATTAGAAGAGAGTGCAGAATAAAAACAAACTGCTTCTATAGTATCGTTTATGATTACAACACAAATACTGATTTTTTGCAGTTTTTACTGATTTGTACTAGTTGTTACAAGGCATTTTTTGATTGGTTAGTTGGGTTTATTGTAATAGTAGCATTCTATCAAACACCCAGACACATGTTAAGCCTCAAAGAATAAAGAAATGTGAATGAATGCTATACTAACGGTGAGTGTACATACACACACACGAGATATAGATATATATATATATATATATATATATATATATATATATATATATATATATATATACACACACACATATATATATATATATATATATATATATATATATATACACACACACACACACACACACACACACACACACACCTGTAACACGTAGTACAGAACTGATTAACTGTAAACTAACACACAGATTAGCTGTCAAAATGCAATAGTACAGTATAAATTCCATGAGCACTACAAGTTTCAGACTAGAAGGTTTTGTAACTCTAAACAGTAGGTTTAACAATATGTTGACTACAGTAACATGTGAAGTAAATATAACCATACTCTGCTTGTTCTTGAAAGGTAAGATCTGCATAGCTATGTTATGCTTCAGGAGTTCAGATGTGTCCAATGCAACAATTAATGGCACGATCTTTGGCAAAATACAACTTAAAGATATTCATCAGAGCAACATCTGCATCTACTTCATGCTTGGTTATTTTTCTTGGAGCCACACTTTTGAGTCCATGTATCAGAACATAAAACTGAACTCTGGAAGCATTATTCTTAAGAATAAAGGGGAAAAAGGTAATTATTTTTATTTTTGGAGTGGAGAACTGCAGCCTATCTTTAAGAGTCATGATGGAAAAAACTCTTTTGTGGAGTTTACAGTCCAGTTAAGACTCTCTTAATTGGACCATAATGAGTATTAAGTATTGTATATTTTTAGCCTGCTTTCTAAAGTGGGCGGTGGCCTAAATATTAAAATGTATACCCCAAAGTACACAGAAATTAACTTGTATAGCCTCAGATGCATACGCATGACATTATTTCCAGTGTAAGGCACTACTGCTGGCTTTATGGAGCCAAGAAAAACTCTGCTTAATGTGAACAGGAAGCCTTTTCCAAAGAAGGGGCAATCTCTGACACACACGTTTCTCCATCATTTTTGTTTGAGTTGCTAAGTTTAGATCCCTAGATTGAGTAACCCTTGTGCTGACTGACTTGCAGATGTGTAGCAGTTCCATCAGGGCTGGATTTGTGAGTGCCTAGTAGGTCAGGCATAGGTCACCCCTTAATAGTCGGTAGGAGACAGAGTAAACGGATCGAGCTTTTAGTCCACTCACATAGGACATGTTGTTTACACCCTGTATTTTCTTTGCGAGGAATGTCTGAGGTTGCTCCAGCTGCTGTATGTGCCTAGTCAAGCACATGCCAAATGGCACACTGTACTCGATTAGTGGTCTAATGAGGGCAAAGTACAGCGAGACTATAATTTACTTAAATCTGGATGCAATAATTTACTTACAAGTTGTGCCACATAAGAGGACTTCCTCACCACTGTAGACATATGGCGATCACAGTTCACCGTACTGTGTACCTAGATGCAAGTCTACTATTAGGGATGTTGTAGTTTGCAGGGGTATTTGACTTTCCAAAGGGTACAATAATGCATTTTATAGTTTTAGGCCATGGTTCTGGCACCAATAATTTGTCTGATCTAGGCCCTCCTGAAGGATATCTACTTCACTGGGGGATTTAATGACTGCCCCCAGCCTGCAGTTGTTCATAGGTTTATACTAGGCTAACTGCCCTAGGGCATTTATAAGCCTAGCCCAAGGTTATGTGGCTTACGCCACCCCTTATGTTAGTGCCCATTAGTTTGTTGTGCCTCTGTCCAGTAGTGACACAGAGATGATTTCTCCCATCCACCGGTCAAGATTTCTCTTGAACAGAGCCAGCGAGGTGCTCTGCCTCACATGGACCGGGATTTTATTCCACAGCATGGGGAGTCTCTGGGCGATAAATCTATCCCTCCAGCATGTCCTATTTATATCCGTGCTAAGGTTTAAGTCTCTTGCTCTAGTGGTTTTGGTGGATTTGGATTTTTTGAGGTGGAGCATGTCCATTAATTCCGGGTTGGTCATGGCCTTGTATGTCAGGCACAGGTCACCTCTGAGCAGACGGTATGCAACTGAATAGAGTTGGAGTTTCTTCAGTCTGGCAGCATATGACAGGTTTTGGAGTCCCTTTATCCTTTTGGTGAGGAACTTTTGGGGTCTCTCCAATTGCTGCAGGTGTCGTGTGAGATACATCCCGAATGGGGCATTGTACTCGATCATTGGTCTGATAAGTGAAGAGTACAGGGGAACAATGACCTCACTTGATCTGGATGTGAATCCCTTCATGATCAGGTGGGCAATGTAGAAGGTCTTTCGAACCACTTTAGCAACGTGAGCGTCAAACGAGAGGCCAATGTCAACCTGGGTCCCCAGGTCCCTGATAACCTCTTCTGTGCTTAGTGGGTTGCCACCTATATGGTAGCTTGGGGTTACCTTGTTTTTCCCGAAGGGAATGACTATACGCTTTTTTGCGTTTAAAGCTTTGTCATCCAGAGGCCTTCCACATTAGCCTTGATTTCAGAGAAGTATATCACGAACAGGGGTGGTCCCAGCCACTGAACCCTGTGGCACACCACTAGCAAATGGCTTCTTGATGGATATGAATTCACCAACTTTAATGACACGTCTTGTCCATGAGCCAACTGGGTATCCCTCATCTGACAAAGGGATTTGTGTCCAGCTTTGCGAGTTTATAATACCCAAGTGGGGTATTCTCTCAAATGCCTTGGTCATATCAAGGCAGGTGGTGGTATATACTGTTTTATCTTCATCCATGGCTTTAGTGACTTTCTCAAAGAAATCCAGATTCAGTAGACATTACCTGCCCTTGACAAAGCAAAATTCAGTTGGGTCTATTGTTTGGAGGTTTCCTATGTCATTATTTATCAGGTCCATGATTATTCTTTCCATGGCCTAGTCAAACTTATGGGTCTGTAATTTCTCGAGTTAGTAGATGGTCCCCTTTTATGCAGGGGGATGACTGTTGCTTTTCTCCACTCTATCAGAATTAAGCCAGTCCGGAGGTTTTGGCTAAATAAAGATCATAATGGGCCTGATAAGTCCCAATTTAAGCTGCTTAAGAGGCAACCTGGTATACCGTCAGGCCCCAGTGAAGCACTATTTTTAGCCTTAGAGAGGGCAGTGACAACCTATTCTTTGGTGATAATTGGTGGTGGAAAGTATTTTGTGAGGGAGAACTGGGAGAGATGTGGAGGGGAAATTTGAGCCAAATTTGATGGCAAGCAGATTTGCTATATCTTCCAGCTGAGTATAGGTGATGCCATGCCATCCATACATCCACTCACAACCCCTTTTTCCCCATTTATGCATGTGGGGTTAGGGTTTCACTTAAACACTGACAATCATCTATAGTCAAGGTTTACACCAATGGGTGGCTAGCCCTGCCTCGGTAGTTCTTCCACACCACACACACACCTAGAGCCAATTTGAGTATCCAATCTACCTACAGTATGTCTTTCAAATGTCAGAAGAAACCAAGGTTTTCAAAGAAAACCCACACAAACACAGGAAGGACAAAAACTCTGCACAGAAGGCACCCCTGCCAAGAATCGAACCAGGGAACCCCTTGCTACAAGACAACAACACTATCTGCTGTGCCACTTGTAGGATGCCATCTACAACTAATTCTGCACATTATAGGGTGTGGTCCTCAAGACTGAGGACATAACCGGAAAATGCTTTATGATTTAGACGGAGGGACTTTTTGCTCTGTTGTGCACATTCCCTCATACTCAACAGGATATGCTTTCTTTAAATTGTACAACCTATTAATACCAGGGTGGTTTATTTTTGTAGTTTGACCTGGGGTTATTTCAGTCTGGTAGTGCCATTTCTATGCAGTTGCTTATATGGTCATACAGTGCTTTTGTGTATGCCACTGCATCAGTTTCTGGATTTGGGGCAGCTTGGAAACTAGCTATGCCTTCCCTTAACAGAGGGTAATTTACCATAGAGAAGTTCTTAAAGTTTTTGGGGTGGGAGGATTAGTTTCACCTTTATTTCAAGGGAGACCGCTTTGTGATCTGACCTTACGGGTCTACATTAGATTGGCAAAACGGCATTACAGCGAATGCCATTTCACCGACACATATAGACTGAAATCTTAAATAGCGAAGGCTCAGGTCAGCGATTTTTTTTCCCAGCGGGGAAGGGATAATATCGCTTGGCCTGAGCCATGACATTGTCCTTTACCCCACTGTAATGCGATCTTGGAGTTGGTATATTTCATTAGGGGGGTGTAGGGGACCCCACGTCTGGAGGTGCCCTAGTTAGTTATGTTTTAAATTGTGTATCTGTGTTTTTGGTGCAAGCGATTTTTCACCCCAGGGAAAGAAATCGTTGTTTTGAACGTTCTCGGTTTAGTGCAGTCAGTGTTTACATGTCGCTGAAGAGGCGTTCGATGCAATGTCTGAGCATTTAACATAAACCCAATCCTACTGGTTAGGACATCACACAGGAATGCAGTATTCTCCCATATTTATCAGTATCACATCTAGGATATTTGTTCACCTAGTGGGATTGCAGACCAGCTGCTCCATGGCATTTGACTTTACAAAGTCAACAAATCTTTGGGCCTGCATATCATTGGTCATGTATGTCTCCCAATTAATGGAGAGATAGTTAAAAATCACCCATTAGTACAGTACTGAGTTGATGGCGAGTGATTCTACTAACTTCAGGTATGATGCATGGGTTTCCAGGTTCATGGTGGGGGGATCTTTATCTAGCAAGAATATGGTAATGAATTTTTCCCCGTGGATAATTGGACATGGAGTAGCTTAAGCATATCACATTCTTTGACCAGCTTTGTGCATATCCTCTCTTTCATGTTCAGTAGGTGGTCAGAATGTACAAAAGGCATTACAGCCATGCACTGCCAGAGCGCTTTCTGTGGCCTTGAACCACGTTTCAGTAACTGCACAGATATCAGCTTTCTACAGTGTGAGGAGAACTTCCAGGGGGTGCAGTTTCTTGCTAAGACTACTAGCACTGAGCATAAACATCCAATATACCATTAAAAAGACTCATCAGAAACTTGGCCACTTGTATAGATTCAAAAAAATTCTCAGCGGACTTTAGCTGTAAAGCCACTACTAACCTTCTACCTACTCTAACATATGCCTCCCCCATATTTACTCATCTCCAAACACCAACTAAACAAGCTCATCCAGTCAGTTAACAAAACAGAACTACCAATGCTCTAACCCTCAAGAACCTACCACTGTGCAACCTTATGCAAGTAGTGGGTAGAACATCCCAAGCTCATCAAATACTCAGAAATAAAACTGTCTGACTCTCCAATTCACCAATGCAATAAAGATCCATTCACAGCTACCTTAATGCAACAGTACAAACCTACAGACACCAGCACAAAAAAAATCAACTCATTTGGCAAATCCCTATACTCCAAAGCAATATCATTACTAAGGAAAAGCTAACCTGCAAACATTCCAGTAATCGAATCAAAACCAAACTTCAAGGTCCTTCTCTTTTTCATTACTTCCATGACTATGCAAGTGCTCCCAGTCATCTTACTGAAACACACAATCTGAACCTTCCTACCTGTCATCTTTCTAGTATCAGCTCTTACATTCTGCCATACAGCTTCCAATTCATGAGCTTGTAAATACTCATTTCCTCTTGATTGCCCCACAATGTGCTTGCGAAAGTTGAACTTGCTTATGTACATGTGTGAAAATTGTATCTACATATCTCATAACATATGTCTGAAAAATGTACCTGCATATCTCAGAATGTAGGAAATCCTACCTCCCCTTGCACATACTAACAATGTGTGCAACCAGGTTATCTTGTCTGTTTAAGAATACTAAGATACGGACTTGTAAACCTGCTAACAAAAAAACTGCCTACTGAGTAATGGCACTTTTCTCCACGAGCACTTGCTGAAAATGTGTCTTTTACAGCCTAGACAGATTATCTCGATCAACAAATGTCAAAAAAAAAAAGAATAAATAAAAAAAAAATCCCAAATTGAAATCACTTTTAAAAATGAAATTACTTTAATAACAGACGAAGTAAGAGTACATGTATTATCTGAAAAGCGAGTGCTCTCAGTATTTAAATTTACTTTTCGTTTTATTAAGTGCAACAATTCAACTGAGCTGCTAGCCCCTTTTCACTAGGGGGCCTGTGAGAGAAAAACTCTACATCAGTAAAATAAAAACAATATTTATAATTGAATATCAAATAGGTAAAAAGGAATTTCATGCAATGACAGAGTAGAAAACATACAGAGTAGATATATGAAGAGAAATACAAGCAAAGGAATCCAGACATGGAAAACTTTACAATTCAAAAAGTAAGTAGACAGAGGAAAAGCAGAAAAGATAATCAGTAATAGAGAAGGTAAATAAATAGAAACTGAGGTTATGGAGTACCTGCGAAGTGAAGGATTCAGTGTAGAAAATCTAACTCAGAAAACACCATAACTAGAGCAATGAACATCCAAACGAAGGAGAAACCAGTGGAACGAGAAGCAACAGGCCCAGTTGCCATACGAGGACATTTTGGAGCCTTTCACAGAAAACAGCATAAACTTTCACTCGAAGCTGGACAGCAAGGGAAGGAACTGGAAACTGTGGCAACTCTGACACAGTCAATGGTGAGGACTGACAATCCAGTGAGCTCCCACATGACAGAGCAATGGATGACAAAGGATGAAACTGAAAGTAATGTGCCACAGGAACATGCTATAGAACTTTCTATAGCATGCCCACAGGAAATGGAGAACAAAAATTGTACCCTCAGTTTAGAAGAAAATGAGCCAAGAGAAGACTTGCTTGATTTAACAGAGATAGATATATTAAGATCAATGAAAGAAATAGGTCAATAAAACCCAAAACGTTAGTTACGAAAATAAAATTGCCAAAGATTCCAAAGACAACCACAAGGCATTCTATAGTTATGTCAAGAATCTAAATGGCAATGCTCAGATCTGCTCCGAGCTAAAACAGAATGGTATTAAATATACTGATCCCAAGGATATTGTCAATATCCTGGCAGATCGAATTACTGCCAACTTCACCCCCCTCTCACCTCCTAAAGGGCCCATATCAATACCAAAAGATTGCCAAACTCAGGTAATCACGGCCACACAGGTAGAAACCGCACTCTCCAAAACTAAGAATATAGCATCCATGGGACCAGACGAGATCCCGGGCTGTGTACTACATGAACTGGCACCTCACCTAAGTGTCATGTTTAATCATAGCCTCACCTCAGACTTCGTGCCCACTGAGTGGCGCACAGCTACAGTTATCCCACTCCACAAGGGGGGATCCACCTTGGATGCCGGGAACTACTGTCCCAGCAGTCTGACGAGCCTGATCTGCAAGGGCATGGAACGCATTATCATGGAACTTATAAACAAATACACAGGCAACCTTAAAACACTGGACCCCACCCAGTTTGGGTTCGTGAAGGGTCGATCTTGTCTCCTGAACCTGACTGACTTCTTCAAATCAGTTTCCAGAGCTGTGAATGAGGGTAAGGCGGTCCACACAGCCTATCTGGACCTCGCCAAGGCCTTTCGACACCACTCCCCACTCTGGAATCATAGATAAACTTACTAAGCTGGGCATAAATCCCTACGTCACTCAATGGGTTGCCAACTGGTTTACTGACAGAACCCAGACTGTAAAAGTAGCCGACTCCAAATCCAGCTCCAGACAAGTGACAAGTGGAGTACCTCAGGGCTCAGTCCTGGGACCGCTCTTATTTGGCATCTACTTCTCGGAAATACAGGCCAACACACTAAGGGACTCTGGCTAACAAAGTTCACAGATGACTGCAAACTGGGAACCATTACTGAATCCCCAAATAATGTAGACATTCTACAAAAGGGTCTTGAAGAAACATTAGATCACTGTTGCAGCATGTCAAACTATGTGGGTAGACTACCATAGCTTGTAAACAAAAAGGGAGGAAAAATGATGTGGATATTCTACAAAAGGGCCTTACAGAAACAGATTCTTGGTGCCAGAGCCATGGGCTCAAGCTTAATGCCAAGAAATGTATAGTTATCCCCTTTGAGAAAAAACATGTACCCATGAATTACCACATAGGTGACAGTACACCAAACACCAAAAGTGTGATGAGAGACTTAGGGACACAGGTGGGCAGTG
This sequence comes from Protopterus annectens, assembly GCF_019279795.1. NCBI lineage: Eukaryota > Metazoa > Chordata > Ceratodontiformes > Protopteridae > Protopterus > Protopterus annectens. The sequence goes on along the minus strand of NC_056746.1, from coordinate 1,081,185,590 downwards.
GTCTCACCTTCGATAACCACATCGCCACAAAAGTCAGGAAATCCTTCTATGTGGCACACCTCATCACTAAGGGCTTTTCATCCAGAAAAAAGGAGGTCATTGTCCCACTGTACTCATCCCTCATTAGACCCATTAGAGTGTACAATGCCCCATTTGGTATGTACTTCACAAGACATCTGCAACAGCTGGAAAGGCCGCAGAAATACCTCACTAAAAGAATCACAGGCCTAAAGCAGATGTCCCATGCTGACCATCTAAAAAAACTCCAGCTATACTCTGTGGCATATCGTCTACTCAGAGGCGATCTCTGCTTAACATACAAGGCCATGTCAACCCTGAGCTGTTGGACATGCTCCATTTAAAGAAATCCCAATCCCTCAGAGCCACACGCTCCAGGGATCTAAACCTTGTCATCACAATGAACAAAACATGCTGGAGGGATAGGCTGCTGACCCAGAGACTCTCCATACTCTGGAACAGACTGCCCATACATGTCAAGTAGAGCGCCTCCTTGGCGCTCTTCAAAAGGGACCTTGACGATTGGATGGGAGATTGACATGATCCCTGGGGTGAATTTCCTGTCGCCTGCTAGACAGGGGTTCAGGGAAGTAAATATCGTGGGAAGAATTATCCAGGGAATTATGGCTAGGCTTGTATAGGCCCTAGGGCTAATAGCCCAGTACCAACCTATTAACAAATGAACACAGTAATTAGGACTGTCCATAGAGAGCCATACGATATAACAGAAGTAAACAGGAAATATTACTGCACAGCTAAATTAATAACAGATAAAATTATACCACATGAACATAGGGTAGTAAGAGAAAGGAAAGGGAAAAAATGAACACCATCATGGAAGCATCAAACAGAGAAAACTATAAAGCAATTAAAATAAGAAGTGTCACTGTTAGAAGAGGGAACAGATCAACAAAAACACTCAAAGACAGACGTGATAAAAATCAATGTGCAGTATTATAACGGATCAGGATTTATCATGCACTATTGCAAACAACCTAAAAATATCAGCACAGGCAGAAAAACTTTATAAAGGAAAAGTACAAAAAAAGTAATTTATTGATAACCCAAAAATGTTTTATAGAGAATTGGGAAACAAGGTAAAAGGAATTGAAAGACCACCAAAAAATGGAGAAAAAAAAAAAAAAAAAAGATACATTTTGGAGAAGTATTTATGATGATTCTGTGGAACATAAAGATGTTAGCATCTATAAAGGTCTATGTTATAACAGCGAACGATCAAAAGATCGAACGCTGTTATATTGACCACAAAAGAATGAAAACAAAAAAAGAGCAAACAGCCAGAACGGCAAATTTTTTTCCCAGGGAAAACATTCGCTGTTCCCAAAAAACACACTAAAACACTATTTTAAGTGGGGGGCATCGCCGCCCACCCCCCCTACTTAAATATACCAACTCTGAGATCGCACTACAGTGCCAAAAATGGCAAAGTGACGGAAGTGGCCACGCGACACCTTTCCCAGGGAAAGAATTCACTTAAAACTCGCTTCATTTTGCATTTTCGACATTTACAGTTCGAAGACACATTCGATATAATGGCTCTTCGTTCTTCTGACACAAACCCGCTAAATGGATAGCAGTAGTAAAAGAAAGACTAAAAAGTTTAACGGTACAGGATATGAAATTAGATGAAGTAACAGCAGAGAGATTGAAACAAAGTTAAGAAAAGCCTCCTATTGGAAAACCCCAGGCCCAGATGCAGTACTTAAACTTCTGGTTAAAAGTATTAACATATTTGCACAAAGATTTAGCCATGCGTAAGAACTATTTATATGCGCACCCTGAACAGACACCAGCCTGGTTAACAACAGGAAAAACAATGTTCCTTCTTGAGAGAACTTGCAAGCTACCCTAAAAATTGTAGGGCAATAACTTGCCTTCCAATGACGTATAAACTCTACACTGGAATTGATGCCAACAGAGTTTATAGTCATTTAAAAGAAAACTCAATTATAGCAATAGAAAAAAGGACAATAAATGAAAGTCACATGCAACAAAGGATCATTTGTTGTTAAATAAAGTCATAATGGAGAACTGTAAAAAGGGTAAGAAGCTAAGTATAGCATAGATTGACTGTAAAAAAGCATTTAACAGTATCCCACATTCATGGATAAAAGAGTGTTTAAAAATGTATAAGATACACCCTACACTAACAGAGTACATTACAGTGATCATGAAACAGTGGCAAACCACTTTGCAATTAAGCCACTCTAAAGGACAAATTATTATTCCAGGGATAAAAATTCAAAGGGGGATATTCCATGGTGACTCCCTTTCACTGCTGCATTTCTGTCTTGCCCCTTAACCCATTAAGCTATTTAACAGATTAGGACATGGCTATAATTTGGCACCTAGAAAACAAAGTGTAAAGACTTATCTTCTCTTTGCCGGCAATTTAAAACTGTATATGTACACCTCATCAGATGAGGAACCCTAAGCACAACTGCAAGTAGTCAAACTTTTTTAGATGATATAAGAATGCCATTTGGCCTTGATAAATGTGTGAAAGCCACCTTTAAAGCAGGAAAGCTTCAGCACCAAGAAAACATCAGTTTGGGACACGAATGTGATAAAGAACTTGAGCAAGAGGGAGCGTATAAATATTTAGGAATTGATGAAGGATCAACAAAACATGAACAAATGCGAATAAAACCTAGTAAGAAATACTTTGGAAGACTTAATTCTGAAAACAGCATTGATATCTAGGGACAAAATTCAAGCTATAAACCAAATTGTTCTTCCTGTCCTAACTTACAGTTTTGGAGGAGTGACTGATTGCCCCCCAAAAGATGTTGGGATACATTAGACAGGAAAACAAGGATGCTTCATGCTCATCAAATGATTTATAAAAATAAGTACATACCAAAACTACATAATCCCCATTCCGAAGGAAGTATGGGCTTCCTTGAAACTGATTATATGTATAGATCTGTAATTGTGGGACTGCACACATCTGCTAACCTCACAAGACCCAAACATAGTGAAAGTTTTGAAACATGAGAAGAATAAATCTATGATGACTTCCCTGCTTAGTGTAGAAGAAGCATATCAGCATCAAGCAGGAATGGAAATCAAACCAGAAGTAGATAAAAAATCAGTCAGCAACTGAATGTGCCAAAAACAAAAGAATATAAGGTGAAGGATCAGATGAGAAGGCAAGAAATGTGGAAAATGCAGATAGCCGAAAGTATAAAAAACTCCTGGAAGAACCTCATGTTGATCAGGATCAAATGCAGGAATGGTTAAGGAGAGACAAATTCAAACCAAAACATGACAGGTTAATATTGGTGGCCCAAGATAGTGGGCTACATACACGGTTTACAAAGTCCACTGAACATGTGTGAGAAACAGATAAATGTAGGTTTTCTAAAACAAAATTGGAAACAGTTGCACACCTCGTTGTTGGTTGCAACATACTAATGGCAGAAGTACTGTATACTGAAAGGCATAATAATGTGGCAAGATTGTTGCACTGGGGATTGTGCAAACATTATGGTATTGAAGTGGCTGAAAAACACTGGAAACAGCCACAAAACATCATAGAAAACGATGGTCTACATCACATGGGATAACCCATTACCGCAGTTCAAAAGATAGATGTGAGAAAACCAGATACAGTGCTCTATGAAAAGTAGCACTGACCATAGAAATCACTACTGTCTTGCGTACAGTGAGACACAAAGTCATAAAATATCAGGATTTGTGAGCAGAAATGAGTGCAATGTGGAAAAAAGATACCCAGACAATTCCAATAATAGGAGCAACAGGTCTTATAAAAAAATAATCTACAATCGTATATACACGTTACTCCATACGAACTGCAGGAGGAGTCATTACTGGGCACATTGTGGGTGCTGCAAACAGCACTTTTTTGATGTCAGCCAGATTGAAACAATACTAATTTCATGAACTTTAATTGTACTTTGACTTAAGAATGGGGTCCAGTCCCATCATGGTGTTAGAAACCCAAAAGACTTGGAAAAAGAAAATAGATTACCAAAAATATAGGTACATTTATGCTTACATACATTGTACGTCAGTTTATATAAACAAACATCAGTAATTATAACTTGAAACCAGGAGAATGTGTAGTGTTAGAAAATTAGGTACAAGAAAGGAAGAGGCAAGAAAACAAAGGTAGAAAATCAATTATGATGTAGGTGAAGAGGATACGTAAAAAGATGGATGCAATGATTAAGGAGGGCTGTTGAAAGTGCATATTACTACAGATATAAGGGAAGGTAATGTGTAGCAGAAGGGTGCACACACAAAAAAAAAACACACAAGAGACAGGAGGAACAGCGGAAAATGTTAAAAAGCAAAATAAGACAGCAAGACAGGTGGGTCAGCTCAGCTGTAACATTAGCCAAAATAGACAAGTTACTTTATTTTTCATTACACAGTACTGTTTAACAAGTAACTCAGTACTGTTTAACAAGTAACTTAGTGAAAGAGACTATCACCCAGAAGTTAACATTTTAAGCAATTAAATAAGAATAAAGAAACTATCGAATGGTCTCGTTAAATCTATGATAATAAAAACCCTTCACACGTATTGGATCCAGGCATGAAATATACGTTTTCGTATATGATATGCATAGAACAGTGACGTCTGTCATTAATAAGACTGACCCCAGTATAATATTCTCAGACAGCAAACCTATCTATGAAAGAAACAGGCCTAAACATAAAGTGAAATTACGAAACGAAAACCAATAAAGCAATAGTTAAGCCTACGCACCTTATATATTATAACAAGAAAAATAACTTCCGAACTTACAATGGTTTAAAAATCCAGGTAAAAAACTAACTTCCGGGGCCTAAGCACTCTAAAAAAAACGTGGAACACAGCGTACTCAAGCAATATGCGACTAATTTTGTCACTACGCCCTCTAAGCGTCCTGCAGTAACAACTCAGCTGTTGGGGCGTGTATAAGACTGGATGAGCTTTTCTGCCATATTACGGATGGCAATCCCCAAATAACACAGTACTGCCCACCAGGCGCAACCACATTAAACATCCGGCAACCCTTATTTAAGTAGCTAGCGGTTGTATACTTGGAACCTGATGAAATTCGTCTCAATTGGGAGTTGCTTACAAAGTGAATTATTCGTTTTAAAGCGTAATATAAATTCAGCGTTTGGGATTTTGTTTCATGCTGTACTTGGCAATAGGAGACTCGTGAGGTTGGACGGATAAATAAAAAATACACTTTTAACCGGCTTTCTTTCTATTAGAACATTACCCCACCGCGATTTTCAAGCAGGAATGGGCGGGGCCTGCATGATTGATAAGGCAGAGTGACAAGCCATGCAGATTATACAGTGTTACGGTGAATATTTATAACCCAGGCTTCATGCTTTTTTATGTTATCGTTAATTACAGGTACCACGGCTTTTGGTATACAATATGTAAAACAGAGATTAAATAAAGTTATCCTTATTTTCTATATTTGTAAGTGCATAGTCGAAACCACCGCATGTCCTGACTTGCTTTGTCACTTTGTACTTCGTCTTAACCACATTACTGTGTTGTAGGGTAAGAAGCGGGTCGGAAGGGCAGTATGTACGCAGTACCCACAAGTTCCCGTTTTGCACTCCGGACAGGAGCGGCCTTAGATCAACTGGTGCCCTAGGCAAAAGGGCTCCACGGCGCCCCCTATCTCACCACCTGGTGCCCACATCCTGGTCTACCTTCACCAAATAAATACTGTAAAAGTGCCCCTGCTAGAGCGGCGCCCTAGGCAGCCGCCTAGTTGGCCTATGCCTAAGGCCAGCTATGACTCCAGACCCATAACCCGTGGACTCCCCACCTTTCTTTGGTATAATGTTGTGCAGTAATTGCTTTTGCAGGGGGCAAGCCCCCCCGCACCCCATAGGGTTGCCACCTTTTCAAATGGCCAAAGTGGGACATTTTTGGTACAAACATCAGATTTTACAGGCCGAAACACACCCACGGTCAGTACAAAGGTTAGAACTTAACCTTTTTGCCTAAATAAAAACTTATTTTTGTAGCATTTTAGTTGCTTATTCTGTTTCTTATAGCATTTAGGTATTTTAGATACGGAATATCTGTTTCATGCAGCTATTACATAAGTAGGAAATAATTTTGTCCTAAAATCTCAGGACATTTACCATTTTTACAATTTTTTATCAGGACACAACTGCCCAAAGAGGGACTGTCCCTCGCAAAGTGGGACAGGTGGTAACCCTAACCCCCAGCTTCCTTTAAACATTTTTGTGGAGATAAAGCAACAAGCAATATTCTGAGGCAGTGGGACAATAAATGTAATAAAAAAGACCTCCCAGAAAGGTCGCACCCCGCACCATTACAGAATAGGAATTTTAAGTCTGTGTAATGGTTTTTATACGTGGAGCATACTATGTGTTCGCACCCCTCTCCTTTAAAGAATTGTAATTCTCAGCATAATAGTGTAATACTTTTGTATAAATGCAGCATATTCTGTGTTCATTTGAACAGGTAAATCTGTTTGGATCGGTACAGCATTTGTAAGTACATGTTCTGCCAAATTATTTAGTCTAAGATGTAATTTATCAAAGCTTTTGATCACTGCAAATCGGAAATCCTGGTACCAGCAAATAAGGGAGAAAAGGCTTTGTACTGAAGTAATTACGTTTAGCATACTCATCTTTCTGAAGATGGGCTTCCCATGTTTATTCAAAGCACTTTTCAAAATAAATGTCACGAGCAAAGTGCTGGGCGGGCTTTGGGCAGTCCTTGCTACTGTGCATCTGGTGGGGTAATGTTCTAATACAAAACCCTTTTAACCTTTAACCGACAAACTAGGTTTCTTGAAATAGTGGCATGAAAAGGAGGGATGAAATACAGGGTTTTCATTATTTTGCTTAAATAAATGGTAAGGTAATGTGCTATTTTTTTTTTTGGAGGGGAGGCATAGCTGTTAACTTTCCATCCCCAGAATATGGAACACATCCTGACAGCTTCAGTTAGGAAACTCACAGGATGGTTAAAATGTGTTAATTTATATTTAGTGTTCTTTTGAGGAATCAGTACTATTTATAATGAATATTAGAAAAATTCTTAATAATGAATGTATGACTGACCTTCCAAAGTTGAACAGTGAGGAACATGGACTTTTTAACACTCAAAATGAGGTACATTCCTCTTGACAATGTACACCCTGAGAGGTATGGGGTTGTATAAATCCACAAATTAAATGTTTTTTTGTTATTGAAATGTGATTTCCAGGGTACAGTACTGACACAAACGGATACCTTTCAGGCCATTCCAGCATAGCTGTCAAGATTTAGGCACAATCCTTAATAAGATTGTGGGGGGGGGGTTAAAACATAGATACAGCAAAAGCTGCTAAAACGTCTGGTTTTGCATTAGCACTGTTTTCTCTTAAACTGAAATATTTGTCATAATTTGGTGACCGCAATCCCTGGAAAAATTACTTTTAACAAAACAGACCCAAAAAACTATAAGGCAAAGCAGGGGCATTCTGCAAAATTAGTCAAGGCTGAAAAGGGTTATAGCTGTTTCCCTCTCAGCCTTTAAGTGCAACAAAATCTCAATAAAAACAAAAATAATGAGGGTGGGGGTGCAAAATCAAGGACAGATATTTTTAAATATTGCTCTGCTAAACTTAGAAAGTTGCTAGATTTTGCATTTTCTGAAGGATACAAAGCCTGAATCTCAAATGTAGATCATTATTATGTGACGCCAATATGCAATGATTTGCCAGAAAAGCATACATTTTATGAGGCATAACCCCAAAATGAGAGGGAAAATCTAGATATTCAGCAAAAATCTTGACAGTTTGGAGTTAAGCCAGTGAGTACAAACATTTTAACACTGAACAGAGAGGTAATATAATACACAGAAAGAAGAGAAAGAGTATCTAACATTCTTACTTTTGAAAAGATAGGGTATATGGTCTATACAAAGAAAGATAGTGACAGTCCATGCAAAGAATGATAGTGAAGAAGCAGGGCATATCATTTACATATCCAACATCTGCATTGAAATGGTTCCCCTTCTATGTTTCACAGGAATGTGTAAACAATATAATTCTAGAATCCACTACTAGTTTGGATAAGGCATACATATTCTCTGCATCATACATAGCTATCAAACTTTCACTTCCAGAAATAGGGACATAAAATAATTAGAGAAATATACCCAAAATGAGAATAAAAACAACAAAAAAGAAAACTGGCAGCACAAGCTATAAAACACTGAAGGCTAACAAATAATAACAATCAAGCAACTATCCAGGCTAGAATTACCCAACCTGCTCACATATAACTAGCTTACAATAGCCCACCAAATTCTATATTATCCTGATAGACTTCCTGCTCTTCAAGGTCTATTTAATATATATTCTAACAAACACCTATTAAGATTCACCAATAAAGCACTGGCTGACACAGGCAAAAGCAACAATAGCTCTTGGCACTCCTTGTTTTCCATTTCTGTTGCAAAAGCATGGAATACCATCCTCATAGATATTAGGACCACTGAAAACAAAAATAATTTCACAAAAACTCCTCCAGTCCAATGTATGTAGTTCTTGGTTATGTAATTGTTCTGACCCTGGGTAGCTTCACGTAATTAGATCATATCATACTTTAACCTTCTATGAAAGTTTGCAGCAACTCCTTTCTATACTCTTACTCAATCAATATGTGTTTACTGTACTACTCACTGATGAACATAACCAAATGACTGAACAAAATGTCCTTTCAACTGTATTGTTTATTGTAGCACACTGTGCTTCTTATAGTATATTTACTTTTTGTTCCTTTCTTGGCCTTGAAACCGTATCTTGTTAACTTTTTGACTCTGTACTGTATTAACATGTCTATTGTATTCACTATATATGTTGTACTAATCATTGTGGAGCTTTCCCGGTAAACAAATATAAAATAAAAATAATAAATAATAATAACGCGGCCCAGAAGTATAAACTGCACAAATTTAAAGCTAAGCTCTGTTGTTCTTTTATTCCGAACTTCCTCAGAGCTTCAGTGCAGTATAAAAAAACCTTTGTATACTGTAATCAATCATGTGAACAAAAACAATTAATTGAGCAAAATTTTTAAAGATATACAGACATATAAAAAGCTTAAATAACCTACACAATCACCATATAAAAATACACTATTACAGTAAATACAATGATGACATCTTTAAAAGGCATTTATATTAATTGCTTCATTAAGACCTGGCTCCTTATCAGCTTGCAAAAAATCTGCTAATTTAACTCTGACTTCTAAATAATTCTTAAAATCACCACTATAGGGACTAGGAGTAACAAACTCTATTACACAAAATAAAACATTCCTAAAGTTCATGTAAACTGATGAATGTTTAGCCAAAGCATTTGTGTTATCTTTGTTTTTGATAGCTAAAGGGTGTTTAGTAATACATGTACTCAATTTTTTTAAGGTTTTTCCTACATAAAAACTTTGACAAGAGTCAGAAGTAGCTAGATAAACCACAAATGTTGAATAACAAGTAAATTTGCCCATAGCTCACAGTTGCAAACTATTATGACTTCGGACAACATTAGATCCATCAATGATAAATCTCTACCGCTTACATCTATTACAACAAAACATACCCTTTTTATTAGTATGATCAGTAACAGGGATATGTTCAAACAATTTCTTGAGATCATAGTTCTTATAACCGAACCAAGAACATCACTAAGGTCCTTGTTGCCGAAAGTAATTCCTCAGTTCTCACTTAAAACAGTCCTAATTCTATAGGCATCAGATAAAATAGGTAAGGGAAACCCCATTGACATCAAAACATGGTCACCATCCTCTGAACACTCAAATTTCCCCAAATATTAACTTAGAAAGATGACAGAAAAAAGAGGATATGAATTAACCTGTATTTTCTGAAGTAAAAGAAGTATGAAATTAAAATGATTATCGTTATTTAATGATTGTTATCCACCATCTTTTCTGAAGAAAATATGCAATTTTGGGAGGTACAGAGCAAACGTTTGTGGCAAAATTAGGGACAGCCATAACAATTAGGGACAGTTGAGATGTATATGTGGTTTATGAATAGGTGGTTATCTTTGTATCAGCTTCTCAGAATTTAAAGTCTTGTAATTACAAGAAACAGATTGGTACTTTTGTAAGAGGTGATATTGTCTAGTAGTAATCAAACCATAAGTAATTTAACAGACGTGGAACAAAGATGGGAAGAAGTTTCAGATATCTTATCTCAGTAACCCTTGGCTAGTACACAGGCTTATTCTTGAAATACGGTTTGCTTAGTACTAATTGGACTGTACACAAACAGATGACTGTTGTATGTTTTGTATATTTTTAGTACTTATATTTGTATTTGCCTGTGTCTTGGATTATGACTGAAAATAGATCTTGGACTAGCTCACTTGCTTGGCCAAGAAACTTACTTGAGTAAATAGTGTAATTGAGAGGAAGCTGTATAAAAAAAAATTGAGTTGTGGTTAACTGACCTACGAGAGGACTTCTTGGCAAGTAACTTGCTCACATTGTACTAGGTGGAATGAGAAGATGGATTCCCATACCTCTCAAGGGATATTCCCTGAAAATGAGGAGTACTATGTGTTTTTTTTGTTTTTTTTTTTATTTTGGAATATCCCTGAATTTAGTTTAAAATTTTGTTCTGCCTTTCCTAAAATTGGTGACTGAGAAAAAGCGGTGTATTATAATAAGTAAATGAAGGCAATCATTACAATTATAGACTTCTTTTTTGTCATGAAATGCATCTTAGTGATTACGTATAACACTGGATCTTGTGTAATTGCAGGTCCTTTATACCAAGAGATGTTACACAAGATTGTAAAGTTGTGTAAGTAACCTTAGCATAACAGTAGATTTTCTAACATATCACTGTTGCAGAAGCCTAAGCTGTTTGCATTATATCCTGCCAAGGATATGGGTTAATCGGCTATCTACCCCTTTGGGCCATATTAAGCCTAGCCAGTTTTCCTTTTTTGTGCTTGAGATAACCTATCACATTTGGCTACTGATTGGCCTTACCCATCCCATGGTCAATAATTATATATTACCCCAAATAAAAATAACGGATCATACCATAGATAATTTGAAGGGACCCATGCATGGCATAAAGCATTTAGGAGCTGCCTCTGTCCATTAGTAGTGCAGGGGACAGTCCTGGTGTAAATTTTCTGTTTTCTATCCACAAACCTAAGTTGCTCTTAAAATGGTAAGGGATGAACTTTGTTTTGTGTGAATGTGGAGTCTGTTCCTCAGCAATGGTATCCTCTGCAAAATATACCTATCCGTCCAAACTTTACTGTTGATGTTGCAGAAGAGGTTTAGATCCCTAAACAGTGTATTTCTGACACCATTTGACTTGCTGATGTGCAGTAAATCCATCAATAATGAGTCACAGGATGCCTTGTATGCCAGAACAGGTCACTTCTTAGCAGTCTGCAGGATACCGAGTATAGTGGCAGTGCTTTCAGTCGGTCCTTGCAGCACATGGTGTTTAGGCCTCATGTCCTTTTAGTAAAGTATCTTTGTGGGTGTTCCAGTTGGGATCTATATTACTTCATTAAACTATTATTTAATTGAATACCTGTTTGTCGAACCTTTTCAACAAAGCTCCTGTTTGCCGAAGTCTTCTATTGTAGAATGTCATTTTATCTAATTGCTTTTTTTGGCCAAAGCAAAGAACGGCATATCCGCAGTAGCAAGTCCTGCCTAATTCCCATTCACCATTGAACAGTTGGTGAAAGTTAATGAATAGTAATACTACTGGTGGCATGAATATTCAAAGCCTATTTCTAGTTTACCCTTTTTATCAACATAGTGCGATCTCGGAGTTGGTATATTTAATTTGCAGGGTTTGTGGGAGTGAAGCCTCCCATTTGGGGGGGGTGCAAAAGCGAAGGTGTTTTATTAAGAATACTAGGTTTGTTAACTGGTTTTTAATGTTTTAAATATAAAGTTTAGCGGTTGAATGGTTCCAGGTTCCATATTTGCTAACTGACATTAAACGTTACATACTTTTCAGGTGGCCAACAAAAAACACCCTATTAAATGTAATTCACTAAACAGAGCATTCAGCATATAGGTGTTTCGCTGAAAAGGATTCAACAAACATGTATTCGATTAAATAATACTTTGATGAAGTGATATAGACCCGTTCCAGTTGTTGCATGTGTCTGGACAGATACATGCCAAAGAGGGCATTATATGATGAAATATATATAGCATATGTCCAAATGACCAGCTTTTCAAAGTTAAGGGGGACTTTCCACATGCTCTAACTCCCAAGAGCTCAAGCAGAGCCCCATCTAAAAAACAGTTAGAGTGCCAAAAGCTTTAGAACTTTCTTTCCCCAAGAAGGGAGAGAATAGCCCTGAAAGGAAAAGTGCTAAGAAACCTAAAACAAAAATAACTATATACATAAGGGGATATAGAAACATACCCTGGCAATGCAAACCACAACTACAGAAAAGGGGGCTGGAGGGAGGAAACGGTGATCATTTGAAATCTCCACGGTTACAGTAAGCAACATTAGATCACTGTTGCAGCATGTCAAACTATGTGGGTAGACTACCATAGCTTGTAAACAAAAAGGGAGGAAAAATGATGTGGATATTCTACAAAAGGGCCTTACAGAAACAGATGCTTGGTGCCAGAGCCATGGGCTCAAGCTTAATGCCAAGAAATGCATAGTTATCCCCTTTGAGGAAAAACATGTACCCATGAATTACCACATAGGTGACAGTACACTAAACACCGAAAGTGTGATGAGAGACTTAGGGACACAGGTGGACAGTGATCTCACCTTCGATAACCACATTGCCACAACAGCCAGGAAATCCTTCTATGTGGCACACCTCATCACTAAGGGCTTTTCATCCAGAAAAAAGGAGATCATTGTCCCACTGTACTCATCCCTCATTATACCCATTGTAGAGTACAACACCCCATTTGGTATGTACCTCACAAGACATCTGCAACAGCTGGAAAGGCCGCAGAAATACCTCACTAAAAGAATCACAGGCCTAAAGCAGATGTCCTGTGCTGACCATCTATAAAAACTCCAGCTATACTCTGTGGTATATCCTTTACTCAGAGGTGATCTCTGTTTAACATACAAGGCCATGTCAAACCCTGAGCTATTGGACATACTACACTTAAAGAAATACCAATCCCTCAGAGCCACACGCTCTAGGGATCTAAACCTTGTCATCACAATGAACAAAACATGCTGGAGGGATAGGTTCCTGACCTAGAGACAGTCCTAGAATAGACTGCCCATACATGTCAAGCAGAGCGCCTCCTTGGCTCTCTTCAAACGGAACCTTGACAATTGGATGGGAGAGAGGAAATTCACCCCAGGGATCACGTCAGTCACCTTGCTAGACAGGGGTCCAGAAAAGTAAATATTGTGGGAAGAAATATCCAGGGGATTGTTATGACTAGGCTTGTATAGGCCCTAGGGCCAATAGCCTAGTACTAATCTATGAACCTAAGTAATTAGGAATCCAGGAGTCCCTGGAGAATGGTACTAGCAAAGCTTGATCTGGACCTAGAAAAGAAATACAATTTGCAGTGTGTATTAAAGGAAAATACAGAAAACCAAGTGCTACCTCTAGAATACTTCTAGAATATACCCATTTCTAGAAGGCTGCCAAAAAGACAAAGCCCTATTGGAATAGGCTGTGACTCTGTCTGGAACTGACTTGTTATGGTGAGAATAGCCAAAAGAAATAGCTTGAGACAACAATCTAGAAATTGTCTACTTTGATACCGGTTGTCTTTTCTTCTTACCTTCATATGAGATAAACAGAAGATCAGCATTCCTAAAGGATCAAGTTTTGCCTAGGTAGTATCTGAGCTGCCTATGGACATCTGGAGTATGAAGATTTTTGTCCCCAGGTCTGTGGAGTCAGGAAAAAGGCAGAAATAATAATAGATTGTCTCAAGATAAACTCTGAGACCACATAGGCATAAAGAAGAATTAGTTCTCAAAGAAACACTGTTCTTGTAGAAAATGAAATAGGATTAACACCGTAAGAGTGTTGACCCTAACCTGAGTTGCTGGACACCCCAATGGATTAAAATCTGGTATAATCAACTTAAATCCCTAGACATAAATCCCAAATCTCTCCCCTTTCTAAACTTAAATCTAAAAGATTCTTACATTAAGAAACTACACCCACTGGTCAAACATATCATATTAACTATCCAAAACATATTCAAAACTATACAACTCTCCAATGTCCTTTCTCTCATACAACCACTCCACCTAAATCCTAACCTATTAATTAACAACCAACCAATAAACCTAACAAACTTCCCTCTAATAAAGGAATTAACAGTGTGGGAAATATACAAATGGCAGGAAACTAACATAACAGAACTAAGGCAGAAACTTGAACTCCCAAAGAAATATGCTACCATCCTTAGGCTGAGCTTTTATCTAATCAATACTGTTTCATTTTATTAAAATTGACCATCAAGATATTAACTCAGCTATTATAATATTTACAAACCTAGCAACTAAAAATAAAACGATTTCTAGGACATATAAATTAATAACAAGCATAACATTTCAGAACTCCCTCTTATTCTCAACCTACTGGCAGGGGAAAAGCCATCTGATTTCAGAGGAAAATAAAAAATTGGCCATTTAAAATACAATTAAGCTTATTCCCTTCAAGCGATTGTTATACACCCAAATCACTATTAACAACAATGCTTACTATACACCATCAATTCTTAATAAGTTCAAGCCCAAATATTCAGCAAACTGCCCATATCAAATAGCAGATACATTACATGTTTTTTTGGGGCTGTAAGAGAGTCCACAACCTATGGTGTTCCCTAAGAGTAAGATTAGAAAAGATGGGATATGAAAACTCCACCTTTACTTGGGAAACAGCTATCTTACATATTACTACAACCAAACTTCCAAAAATCCTAAAACATATTCTTATCACTATATGCACCCTTATTAAAATTTACATCACCAAAAACTGGACTGATAAATCTTTAATCTCATGGGAAGATTTTTGTAATCTAGCTATTAAGTATATCTCCTCCCATAAATTAGCATACGCTGCTACAAAACAAAAGGAATACTATTATAAATACCGGGGATACTTGCTGGATTTAATTCTTAAGAATTAAAATCTGACATCATTCCAGCCTACTCTGATAGACGCTGACATTAACTTGTTATAATAAAGTCAGACTATTCCTTTCATTGTCCCAACATATAAGTATCTATACAATATATCTGGATCTAACAAAAGGTTTACACACTTCATCCATATATCTCAATATGATATGATCCTTCTACTATCTCCCTTCTATTAGTTACAAGAATTTAAGTTTGCAGATGTGACTTCTATTGTATATAATGTACATAGTTCTAGGTTTAATGTTTAATTTTCTTTTTGTAAATACTTGCTTTTTGTTGTTATTGAATTGATATAATTACTGTAAGATATGTTGGTTTTAACTGTATTGCTCTCTTTCCTACTGATATTTTGTATTACTAAAATCTAAATAAACATTTTTTTTGAAAAAAAAAAGAATGTCAAAACAGTTTGATGAGCTAGTTCATATGGAAGAAGAGTAAGCTTTTCACGCACAATTAAGATACCAAGTAGTTATCACCTGTTTTCTAGGTATACAAAAATGCAAAACCTCTTTCAAACACTGCTTGAATTGAGCAGAGTTAGAAATGGGAGAGTTCAAGGGTAGGCAAGCCAAAATGGCCAATATATGAAACTTGAAAGAGGAGTAAGAAAGGCCAGAGGATAGTAACCCTAACAATCAATCAAGAACCAGAAGCACCTGGAATTAAAATGGTCTTGGCTCTTAGAATGGCAGCAAATAGAAAATATTTTCCTCTCACACATATCTGATTTTCCTAGTAAGAGGTTTTTAAGCCTGCTTCAATAGCTGTTGCACTTCCACAGGAAAAAAGCACCTAAAAGGAATTAAAATGCAATTATATAGGCAGTCAATTGAAGAGTTTACAGGCTGGGGTGTTATCAAACAACCCCTGTTTTGTGTGAGTGTAAATCTAGTCTGTGGCAATTAGGAGGGCAACTATTACCTGGGCCAAAAGGAAGTCACCTCCATAATCTTTGATGAGTCCTTCTGGATCTTTAGTAGAACCCTAGATTTCAGTGGGAATGGTGGAAAAGCATAGAAGAATATTTGCATCCATGGGAATGAGAAGGAAGTTGCCATCCAGGCCTGATTACAAAGAATCCTGGAGCAGAATTTCTTTAGCTGACTGTTTTGAGAGAAGGCAAACATCTGCTTAAGATATTCACCACAATTGGATCAATTCTTGGAAACCCCCCAGGGTGGCCCTGCTTAGCTTGTCTGCTGCAAAATTTTGCTCTTACCAAATGTATGAATCATGAAGTGTCAAATAGCTGAGTTGCTACCTGCCAAGCTATCATAGCAAGTCTGCAAAGGTCGGGGGTGAAGGGTAAGATCAGCTCTCCTCTGATAGCTTATCTTCCACATGATTTGGATGTTATATATGAACATTTGCAAAGGTCTTGGAGACTAGAAGTGTTTTATGGCTTTCAAAACACATATTAATGCTATTAACTCTTTAACAATTATGTGCTTTTGTTTGTTGTGCTTGTACCACAGACCTTGCACTTTCATACCCTTGGAAACTGACCCCCACGTAGGTCTGAATCATTTATTGTGACAGACTAAAGAGGATGCAGAAGGGAAAATTAGAGACCTGGATTCTAACAGAACTGGTCCACCCACTATAAGACTTCTCTGCTTACAAATCCAAACCTAGGGATCTAAAAAGTTAAGGGGTGAAGATGCTGAGTCCAAACTGATCTGAGGTACCAATAGATGATTTTCATATATCATCTGGCCACAGAAATCATAAGAATCATAGAAGCCATATACCCCATGATCCTGAGAAATAATTCATAGGTTCATAGGTTCATACTAGGCTATCTGCCCGAGGGCATTTACAAGCCTAGCCCATAGTTTTGTGGCTTACGCCACCCCTTTAGTATGGGGAACTATACCCATTATTTTGCTGTGCCTCTGTCGAGCAGTGACACTGAGGTAATCCCTGGGGTATATCTGCGATCTCCCATCCATTGGTCAAGATTTCTCTTGAACAAGGCCAGCGAGGTGCTCTGCCTCACATATACCGGGATTTTATTCCACAGCATAGGGAGTCTTTGGGTGATGAATCTATCCCTCCAGCATGTCCTATTAATAGCCATGTCGAGGTTTAAGTCTCCCGCCCTTGTGGCTCTGACGGATCTAGATTTTTTGAGGTGAAGCATATTCATCAAATCTGGGTTTGACATGACCTTGTATGTTAGGCAAAGGTCACCTCTGAGCAAGCGATGGCGACTGAATAGAGCTGGAGTTCTTTCAGTCGGGCAGCATAGGACAGATGTTTGAGACCCTTTATCCTTTTGGTGAGGAACTTTTGTGGCCTCTCCAGCTGCTGCAAGTGTCGGGTCAGATACATTCCGAATAGGGCATTGTACTCAATCATTGGTCTGATGAGTGATGAGTATAGGGAGACTATGACCTCCCTTGATCTAGATGAGAATCCCTTCATGATAAGGTGGGCAATGTAGAAGGTCTTCCTAACTACTTTAGCTACATGGGTGTCGAATGACAGACTACTATCAACCTGGGTCCCCAGGTCCCTGATAACTTCTTCTGTGCTCAGTGGATTGCCACCTATTTGGTAGCTAGGGGTAACCTTGTTTTTCCCGAAGGGTATGACTATGCATTTTTGGCATTTAACTTTAGGCCATGGCTCTGGCACCAGTTATCCGTTTCTGTGAGACCCTTCTGAAGGATATCTGTGTCAGATGTGTTTTCTACTATGGCGCCCAGTTTGCAGTCATCTGCAAACTTTGTCAGCCATAACCCTCCTGTGTTTGCTTGTACTTCGGAAAAGTAGATGCCAAACAAGAGTGGGCCCAGGACTGAGCCCTGTGGTACACCACTTGTGACAGGCTTTGAGTCTGACATGGCGCCAGCAACTCTGACCCTGTGGGTTCCGTCACTCAGCCAGTTTGCAACCCATCTTGTGATGTATGGGTTAACATTTAAGCTGATGAGTTTTTCAATGATACCCGAGTGGGGTATTGTATCGAAGGCCTTCGCCAGATCGAGGTAGGCTGTATGGACTGCCTTTCCCTCATCAATGGCTTTGGTGACTGTTTGAAAAAGTCAACCAAGTTTAGAAGGCATGATCTGCCTTTGACAAAGCCAAACTGGGATGGATCCAAAGTCTGCAAATTCCCTATGTCTTTATTTATGAGGTCCATTATGATCCTCTCCATGGCTTTGCAGATAAGGCTTGTCAAGCTAATGGGCGGTAATTTCCAGGGTCGGTGGAGGCACCGCCTTTGTGAAGTGGGACCACAGTTGCAGTGCGCCACTCCTGGGTGCGTATCCAGAGGTAAGACTATGATTAAACAGCTGTCCTAGCTGTGGGTTTAATTCCTCGTTGAGTTCGTGGAGCACACAGCCGGGGACACCATCAGGTCCCATGGATGCTGTGTTTTTGCTTTGGAGAGAGCAGTTCTCACTTGGGCGTTGGAGATGTTTGGGGGCTGCAATCGCTTGGTATAGATATCTCTCCTTTTGGGGAGAAGTTTGCACTGAACCTGTCAGCCAGTATGTTGGCAATGTCTGTAGGATCAGTAATCTTCACATCATTTTGAACTAGTTCTGAGCATATCTGGGAGTTTCCTCCCAGGTTTCTAACATAGCTAAAGAAGGCCTTATGATTGTCTTTTGAGTCTTTAGCTATTTTTCTCTCAAAATTTGCTTTGGATGATTTTATGAGAGCTCTTAGTTTTTACTTATAGTGATCAAGGGTGTCTTACCTTTTAAGGATTTTGCTCTATCTTGTAGTAGCTTCCTCCTTTTGTTGTAGAGTTTGTTTATGGCTGGGGTCCACCAGACTGGACGCTTGCCTTTGGTACAAAGAGTCTTTGTTTTGCTTGGGATTGCCTTATCCATGCAGTCCTGCAGGTGCTGGTAGAAGGCATTTGTAAGTGATTCAGCGGCTTGAGTACTGTTTTCCCGGCTCGGGGCCTTAAAGGAGACCACACTAGTCTTTAGAAGTGTGAAGTCGGCTTTCGAGAAGTTCTTTACTGTGGTCTTTTTATTTCAGGTGGGGTGGGATGAGGACCTCCAGCGAGATTAGTTTGTGATCTGATCTCACCAGTGAGGGGTATACTTCGGTGTTGAACATTGTGCTCCCATGTTCGTGATGATGAGATCAAGTATGTTTTCTCCTCTTGTGGGGATGGTGACTAGTTGTTCCATGGCATTTGAGTTTATGAATTCCAGGAACTTTTGGGCTAGGGTGTTTGGGCTTGAGTAGTGTTCCCAGTCTATATTAGGGTAATTGAAGTCACCTAGTATGATGGTGTTTGGTGATACATTTATCCCTCTAGTGTTTTCAGGAAGGCCATGTGAGGTTCCTGAGTTTGTGAGGGTGGCCTGTAACATGCTACAATTTGCAGAGCAGTCTTGCCTATGGTTAATTGCACCTGGATGGTCTCCGATGCATCGTGCGTTGCCACCAGTCTTGAGGTGTGGGTGTCCTTGATGAATATGGATACCCCCCCTCCTTTCTTGGTATTGTCCGGATTTTGGGGCTGGAACGCATGATAAGAGGTAAAACCTGATAGTGCTGGGGTGCTCTCAGGAGCCTTGAACCAGGTTTCTGTCACTGCACAGACATCGATGTTCTCCATACTGAGAAGGGCCTCGAGTGCGTGCATTTTGAGATTTAGACTTCTGGCATTGAGCAGCATTACCCTTAGTTTTTTTCCTTTTTTGTGTACTAGCGTGGTATGTTTAGAATTTGAGCCTTGCCTAAAAAGGCACTATGGGGTGGCAAGAGCCTTTGCCAATATCCGGAATCCCAGGGTGACAGGTGCAAGCCGTCCCTTGCGAGCAGCGTGGCTTGTCCAGCATGTCATCCCAGGCAGACAGACATTGGATCCCCTTTGAATGACACCAGAGTTTAAGCCAATTGTTAAAGCTGATCATCTTATCTCTGTATTGTGGCATCATTCTTGGTGAAGGTAGGATACTGCTCAAGGTCAGGGTCATACCTGCCTGGGCTACATAATCAGAGAGCTCCTCAATGTCTCTTTTCATGTAGTCCAAGGAGGTACATCTCAGGTCGTTTACACCAGCGTGGACAATGACTGAGTCGTATTTGTACCTGCTGTTGAGAGACCTGAGTGCTTGCGTTATGTGGCGGATTCTAGCGCCCGACAGGCAGCTTACTGTGACCTTCTCCTTACTCAGTCTGGTGAGCGGGACGTCAGTGTGTCTGACTATGGAGTCACCAATGACTAGTGTGTCTGGCATTGTGTTTGGCCTTAAGGGCTGTGACTGTTTGACACTCTGACTGTGAGGTCTATGTGTTGCAGGTGTTGTGTTCTGAGGTGGTGGTTGTTTGGGTGTCTGCTTTGGTGGCCTCTGCTGTTTTGGTAGATTTTTGATCAGAGCCGAGTATGTCTTTGTGTGTTTATGTGTATGATTTGAGGTTGTGATGGTACTATGTGAGACTGGGTCTATTGTGTGTGTGGTAACCTTCTCCTCCTGACTGGTCTTGCCAGTCCTATGTTGAGAGAGCTCAGCCTCCAGTTTGGCCGTATAGTTGCATCTCTCGCATGTATTTGTGTTTTGTGGGAGGAGGAGAGGGTTGTCTGTGTACATGAGGCAATTGTAACATTGCCTCAATATTCCCAGGTTCACCAGCTGAGCAGGAGAGGACACTAGCAACTGATCCCTCAACATGCTAGAAGGACTAGACAAAAAAACTTTAAAAGAGATTCCGGGGGACGTGGGTGACCGAGAAATGGGGGTTTGCCTTTTTGGGTGCTATCTATAAGAGTGCTGTATCAAGGTAATAAGTACTGTAGGAGCAAGTGCTAGGTTTAACAGATAGAGAAAAGTCTACTTGGAGTCAAGTAGAGATGATCTTTTTAGGTATTAGAGAAAGTGCTAGTAACAGGGATGCTTAAAGGTAAGATTGAAAAGAATGCACTCTGCAGTGTGCACTAGAGAAGTTAGATATGAAAGTAGGTAACTTGAGTTTTACCTGTTTAATAAGTTAAGGTTTAGTGGAGAGTTACTATTTTTAAAACAGCAAGATGGACTGAAAGGGGTGGTTACTTTTGTATTTTGGTACTATGAAATACTGTAGGATGGCCAATAAATTTAAATAATTGAAGGGGTGGGATTTCAAAAGTGATGGTTTTGTGATTACTCACATAAGCCAGTGAAAGTAGAGAGAAATGAGATATATGGTCAGATTAACATAAGAGGCGGGCAACTAGAAAGACAGTGGTATTTAACAAGACAACTTAAATGAGTGGGAGGGAGGGAAAAATTCTGCCTGACTCAGAACAGAGAGAGCTGTGGTCTCTTTTGAAGTTTTAATATGCTGTTAAAACAGAATGCAAGCAAAACACAAGGTAAAGAAAACAAACTACAGTATTCAAAATATAGAAAGGCAATACAGAAATACAAAAAATATCAGCAAACTAACCTTTCCTTCACAGCAAAGTGTAGCAGAGTCTGGATGAACCTGGTTTTGAATGGAAAAACTCATGAAGAACTTTAGTAACATCATGAGAAGGGATGAGAGAAGATTTATGTAAGTTTCCTGAAAACACAGACTAAATAAAATATTCTGAACACTTGCTAAAGACTCTGAAAAACTGAAAATATTCTGCAAACAATAATCCAAGTATGCAAATGCCTTGAAGTCTGCAATATGCAATAACTGGAGTCAGATATTTTATAAAGACCCTTGGAGTATTAGATAGTGCAAAGGATAAGTCAGGGAGTTAATAATGCAAGCCAAATGCATAATTTTTTTAAGAAACATTTGAACCGTTTGAATGTTATAGTGGGCATTTTTTTAAGTCTATTTTTTCCAGGGAAGCTAGTAGGACAAGAGTTAACAGAGTCTTGCACAGACTTCCACGTTCTTTATTTTACTGACAGAAGAAAAGCCTTGAATTTCCCAACTAGCAGTCAGGCAAAGGTTCTAAAGCTGTCAGAAATAACATTTGTTCCATATTGGGTAGAAACAGGGATATTTAGTTTACTGGGCAAGGAAAAGTCCACTGGAAGGAGGAAGGGACTCCCATTACTAAGTGTCCCCCTATTGAATGGCTTTGAGAACCTATATATCTGTAACAAAGGAACATGAAGATCCAGAGAGGAAAATATTGCCAAGGTGGGGGAGGGGGCTGATGAGGCCAATAGTTATTCTGACTTATTTGGATTGTCTTTGATTTAGAGATGCTTTTTTTCTGTTTTGAGGTGCTGTGTTGCTTGAATTACTTTTTGAAAAGGGAAGCTGAGATGAAAGGATTTTTGTATTTGCCTTAATAGGAAGGTTAAAGTCAACCCTTGAATCAATGTTCTCCTCTCAGTAAATTTCATAAGCTCTTCAGCAGCAGAAATGCCAGACAGAACTTCCTTGACCAGGGAAAAAAATAAAGTATTAAGATCTTCAGGAATATTTAGGGAATGTAGCCAAGCAAATCTTCTCATGAGAGACCCAGATACAGCAGCCCTGGTGACAGTATCAGCAGCATCTAAACAACACTTTATGGCAAGTTTAAAAAGACATACAAATAACTTTTCATCTCTGAGGATGGAAGGTTAACAGTTAACTTGTTCATGCTCTTAAAGGTCAGAAGCTAAAACTTTCACATGTGAGCTTGACAGTTCAACATCCTGATTGGGACAATCCCAGGGATTTTTTTGTTTTGATTCTGGTCTTTGTTTACATTTTCAGTCTGCCTTTTTGGGCATGTCCCAACTATGGCTGCAGGGGTTGGGGGAGGGTGCTTACAGGAAGCTTCAGAGGTGTTAGGCAGGTTCCTTCTCAAATTGCAGTTGTACTCACAACAGCTCTCACTGAGTCATTCATTAGTTTCAACTGTCCTTTTTATCCTCAGAGAAACTAGCTTTTCAGCAATGTTATGACTTGACTTCCTAATACCCTGCAGGAAAGCATTTGAGCAGTGCAAAGTTAAACATTGGTAAACAAAAGTTTTTAGTTAATTTCATTTCATATTTTATTTTGTGCCGATTTCTAAATGCTAGCTAAGTGCAATGATTTTATGACACAAATGTCCTAGCTTCTGCAGAAAGCATGTGAAAGATTCAAGTTTCAAACATTAGTAGAAACAGTCTTGTTTCTTTTTCCATGTTCAAATTGATCTCTGAATACTAGCCAAGTGTGATGGTTTTCTTACCTGCTAATAGCTCTATAAAAAGGCATATGTGTGATACAGGGTTCAAACATGAGTAGGCAGTCTTCGGTTCCTTTTATTTTGTAGTCTACATTGCTCATATAAACTCAGAAAGCTGCTCGACTAACACAACTTGCATTATTGTGCATTTTCTGAAGGATAAGAAGTCTGAGCTCAAATATAGGTCATTATTTAGTGACTTTCATCTTCATTGATTTGGAGGAAAAACTCAAATTTTATGAGGAACAGACCAAAAATATCAGATGAAAATCTGGGCATTCTGCAAAAATCTGGACAACTGAGAGGTAACACACTCATCCATTCCTTTAATTTCATATTTTATTTTGTGCTGTCCTCATACATTTCCTACTATACGTGCTATACGATGCATGTCCTACTATACGTGCTATACGATGCATTTCCTACTATACGTGCTATACGATGCATGTCCTACTATACGTGCTATATGCTACATGTTGGCGACTTAGTGGTTGCACTGTATGTATGCCCTTAAGCAGTTTTATTTCTCTTTCTACCTTACAACTGTATGCATTGGTACTTGATTCCACTGTTGTCTGTAGACAAGTCACTGGAATGATACAGTGGGGGGGTTTTTGTCATCATACTGTCTGTATTGCCTGATGAGTGGCTAATTTCCTGTCTGACAATCCTTAGTCTTACATGACACTTTTCAAACTGTTGTTGCCTTTCCAAATTACTCACATGAAGGCAACCTCAGACCAGTGACGCAACTAGTATCCTACCCTTTTCACTACCTCATACTCCAATACCTTGCCCTTCATGACAAATCAGCACAAGATAGATACTTTTCCTTGTATATGTGTTGTGTCCTGACTTCATATACTGCTTTTGCACAATTATATACAGTGTCACTGTAGGGCTGCCACATCTCCTGGTGCCCAAAGTCGGATTTTTGTCTGAAAATGTGAGATTTTGTAGGACAAACCACACCTACAACCAGTGCAAAGGACTGGACTTCAGTTTATTGCCAAACTAAAAGCTGATTTTTTTTTTAGAATTTGATTTATTTATACTGTTTCATATATTTAAGTGTTTCAAAGACACAATAATGGATTTATGCATGTATTGAGTGTTGCTGCGGGAGCATTGTCGCCTCACAGCAAGACGTTATCGCTTTCGATTCTCAGCTAGAGCGTCTTCTGTGTGGAGGCATGCGTGAATGGGTGTGCCTTCATTGAAGGTTGTGCGTCAGGGCTGGTAACTCGGCACATAAAAATCCACTACCAAACATTAGCGGACCGGAGTTCCGCTGTGGCGACCCCTAACCGGGATAAGCCGAAAGACACAACATTGAAGGAAATGTAGGAAATATTTTTGTTATAAAATTCTCAGCAATTTCTTGTGGGATCAGTGAAGTATTTCTGATTCTGGTATTTCACATTTTTGATGTTTGTTTCATAGGACACAACTCCCCAGGCAGTGGCTGTCCTGCATAAAGTGGGACATGTGATAACCCTATGTTACTGACATTACTGAAGATACGCAGCACACTTTGGAAATCTGTTCTGTAAAATAATGATGGTCAGTGCTGCGATATATTCCTTAATACTGTACTACCTGTCATTATTTCTAGATCAAACATTCTCTTTTCAATACAAAGGTTACATTCTCACTTTGTTATAGGGCACCTCCATCTGTCTTTTGACTGTATTACTGAGATTAGACATTATATTCTTTAATCAAATATCAGTAAGTGCATAAATAAATAATAAATGTACTTGAAACAGTGCAGCTGTGCTCTAATACACATGCTATTCCTGATCATACTGTGTTGTGCCATAAATAAATAGTAAATGTACTTGAGACCATGCAGCTGTGCTCTAATACACATGCTACTCCTGATCATACTGTGTCGTGCCATAAATAAATAATAAATGTACTTGAGACCGTGCAGCTGTGCTCTAATACACATGCTATTCCTGATCATACTATGTCATGCCATAAATAAATAATAAATGTACTTGAGACCGTGCAGCTGTGCTCTAATACACATGCTATTCCTGATCATACTATGTCGTGCCGTAAATAAATAATAAATGTACTTGAGACAGTGCAGCTGTGCTGTAATACACATGCTATTCCTGATCATACTATGTCATGCCATAAATAAATAATAAATGTACTTGAGACAGTGCAGCTGTGCTCTAATACACATGCTACTCCTGATCCATACTGTGTCATACCATAAATAAATAATAACTGTACTTGAGACAGTGCAGCTGTGCTCTAATACACATGCTATTCCTGATCATACTATGTCGTGCCATAAATAAATAATAAATGTACTTGAGACCGTGCAACTGTGCTCTTATACACATGCTATTCCTGATCATACTGTGTCATGCCATAAATAAATAATAACTGTACTTGAGACAGTGCAGCTGTGTTCTAATACACATGCTATTCCTGATCATACTATGTCGTGCCATAAATAAATAACTGTACTTGAGACAGTGCAGCTGTGCTCTAATACACATGCTGTTCCTGATCATACTGTGTCGTGCCATAAATAAATAATAACTGTACTTGAGACAGTGCAGCTTTGCTCTAATACACATGCTACTCCTGATCATACTTTGTCGTGCCATCAATAAATAATAAACGTACTTGAGACAGTGTAACTGTGCTCTAATACACATGCTACTCCTGATCATACTGTGTCGTGCCATAAATAAATAATAAATGTACTTGAGACAGTGCAGCTGTGCTCTAATACACATGCTATTCCTGATCATACTTTGTCGTGCCATAAATAAATAATAACTGTGCTTGAGATAGTGCAACTTTCCTCTAATACACATGCTACTCCTGATCAGTTTCCATTCGTGTGGGTCCATGAGATTTCTGCTTAGTTCGTCTGCCAGAGTATTCAGTTGCCCTGGCAGGAATTGAGCTTGTAGTTGTATTTGCTAGGTCAAGGCCATGTTCCACAATGCCATGGCTAGTCTGCAAAGGGGGTAGGAGTGTGTACCCCCTGCTTGTTTATGTACCACATAACTGTGGTGTTGTCTGTCTTTATCATTAATTGTCCTGGAAGAAGGTAGTCCTTGAAGGCTGTCAGTGCATTCTGTACAGCTAGCAACTCTTTTTGATTGATATGAAGGTGCATTTGATTTAGGCTCCATTTGCCCTGAATGCACTTCCCTGCCAGATGAGCCCCCCCCAAGCATAGTCTGATGCATCTGTAGTTAGGGTTTGGGCGGCAGGGGGTGGGGTGAATGGCAGCCCTTTGGTTTGGTGGCAAACCTCTGCCCACCATAGGAACTCTAGCTGCAGGCAAGGTATGATATGAATCATTGTTTCCAGGCTGTGACAATGTTGACTCCATAAACTTTTTAAGTGCCACTGAAGTTTCCTCATATGCAGTCTTGCATATGGAATTAGAAGAATGCAGGAGGCCATGAACCCCAAGGCTTGCAGAATTTTTCTTGCAGATAGCAGGGTTTTTGTGGCCACCTGTTTGAAGTAAGTCACCAAATGAATTTGCTTTTCTGGCGTTAGGTAAGTCATCTGGGCAGTTGTATTCAAGCTTGCACCCAGGAATGTAATTTTTTGAGAAGTTACCAGTTGTGATTTATTTTTGTTTATGGTGTGCCCTAGACAAGTTATAACCCTTTTCACAAATGCCAGATGTTTTAGAAGAATGTCTTTGCTTTCTGCCTGAATTAGACAATCATCCAAGTATGGATATATTTGAATATTTCTTTGCCTGCAAAATGCAATTACTGGAGCCAGGCACTTTGTGAATACCCTGGGTGCAGTAGATAAGCCAAAGGGCAGTGCAGAGAACTGGTAATACAAGTAGCCTGCTTTGAAGTGGCGGTATCTTCTGCAAGATTCCCTGATTGGGATATGCAGGTAAGCCTCTTTTAAGTCTAGAGTTACCAACCAGGCATCTTTGCCTAGCATAGGAAGTAACTGTTGAAGAGTCAGCATCTTGAATTTTGGAATGTCCAGAAATGTTTTTAGAGTAGATAAGTCCAGAAATGGAAGCCATGATTTGTCTTTTCTGGGTACCAGGAAAAGTCTTGAATAGAAGCCTTGCCCCTTTTCCTCTTCTGGTACTGGTTGAATAGCCCCCATATTCATGAGGAACAGAACTTGTTTCTGGGCCTCTGCCCACTGATTTGGGGGCAGGTCTGGCCATCTGTTTGGGATTGACAACGTGTGGAAATGAAATCTGTATCCCTGGGATACTATATTTAAAACCCATTTGTCCTGGGTTATAAGTTGCCAGTTTCTTGCATAAAGTGCCAGTTTTCCCCCCAAAGGGGCGGCTAAAAGGTAAGTGCTTGGTAAGTGTAAAGGAAGTCACTGAGACTGTTTACCATAGGAAGGTGCCTTGTTGCTTCCAGATTTGGAGGAGGAGGCACCCCATTGTTTTGTTTTAAAAGTCCCTTGTGACTGAAACCTGGAGCCTTTGGAATGTCTGTGTTTGACTTGAGTGGCTCTTGAAGGAACTGGAAAGGACCAGTTCTTAGTAGGCCAGTCCCTACTAAATCTTGGAGGTTGCACTTGTAGGAAATCTTTCACAGTTTGAATAGATTTAGCTTTATCTTCCATCTTTTTTAAAACTTCTTCAGCCTTATTACCAAAGAGATGGTCCTGTTGTAAAGGAGCATCCAACAATTTTGCTTTAACGTGATCAGGCAGAGTTTGCTCTTTGAGCCAAGCATGCCTTCTAAGCACAGACCCAGTTACAGCAGCCCTGCAAGAGGCTTCCAAAGAATCAAAACCACATTGCAAAGTATGTTTTCCAACTTGTTCAGCTGAATGCAATAAATCCTGTAAACCTTTATTTTCCACACAGTCAGAAATTAACATCATTTTCTGTTTAAGCAGTCCCATAATATGCTGTTGATATTTAAGCATATGAAATTGACAGTTTTAAGCCCTGATTGCCAAGGTTGCAGAAGTGTAAACCTTCTTACCCCATCTATCCAACGCCCTGGAACCTCTATCAGAAGGGGTAGAATTTTTAGCAGTACAGGCCTTAATACCCTTAGGACCCTGAGAAATGGTTTCAGGATCTGCAGTAGGATTTTTGAAAAGGAATTTGTGAGAGTCAGGAACCCTGTAGTATCTGGCTGGCTTACAAGGAGCCAGAGGCAGGGAATCAAGAGCCATACTAGATTCTGAAAAAACATCATCAACTATGTCTAAAACAGGAGGTATAACCAAAGGCCTATGCTGTGGAAGAAGAAGAAATTCCCTAAGTCTCTTTTTAGATTCAGAGAAGTCCTGACTTTCCAAGTGGAAGTGTTTCCTTAAAGTATGTAAAGTTTCCCCAAAAGAGAAATCTTCAGGGGGAGAAGCAGAAGGAATGGAGTCTTCTTCGTCAGAGTCCTCATAAGTAGGTATAGATACATCCTATTCATTAGAAGAATCAGAAGAAATAGAATCCTATTCAGAAGATTCATAATCAATATCTTGCCTAGGCCTCTTAGAAGTGGGGGGGGGTTGACTACCCCTGATTAGAGTAATTAAATCTTCAGCCATTTTGATCATTTGTTTTTTAGACATAGGGGCCTGCACAGGGCAACAACTACAAGGGACCATGACGAGGTCGCAGGCAATGAGCCCTAACACTCACCCTGAACTTAAAATTCTGACTAATAGAGCAAATGATTTTACTGTGTATAATTACTCTTGTTTAGAATTTGATACATCTATTTGTGATTTGTTATCAAGGGGGTTAACATTTGTCCCTAATCAGAACATGAATCTAGTTCAAACTACTATTGATCTAAAATTATTTGTGCGTAAACTTAATTTGTCTTTTTTATTTCAGCCAAATATGCAATTGATCAATCCATTCTATGTTTCCAGTACATATAACCCACCACTACACCCCAGTTTAGAAGTTTTTGAAAAAAAAAGTGTGAATTGGACCTCTGAACTATTGACAAACATTGTAAAAGGAGGTACAATCTAACTAGAAATGAGAACAATGATTTAAAAATGTTAATGAATTCTAAAAATATCAGGTTAATAAAACCTGACAAGGGGGTGGTATGGTTATTTTTAATAAAAGTGATTACTTACATAACATGGAAGAAATTTTAACCAGTCATACTTATAGCCCAAGTTCCATAAATGAAATGAATGGAGCACACAGGCGTATAAGGGGCATTTTATATGATCTTTTTTTGAGAGTAGTATTGACATGGATGAGTTAAATTACATAACTGTAATATATCCCAGCATACCTGTTCTGTTTGGAGTTCCTAAAATCCACAAGAATATTATAAAACCACCTATGAAACTCATTGTCGATGCACAAGGTTCGATAACTAATCCTATAGCCAAATACTTGGATGGAAAATTAAAACAGCTTGTTATGGCAGAATCTCACTTATGCAAAGACTCTTGGGACTTTCTGACCAGGATAAAACAAGCCCACTTTAATAAAACAGATATATTAATTACTGTGGATGTAAAGGATTTATATTCTGTCATACCACATGGGACTGGTATCGAATGGGTAAATAATTTCCTGACTAAAAAGAGCTTCACACAAAGTAAAATCAACCTGTATGAACAACTGCTGGACATTGTACTTAAAAACTACTTTATAATGTTCAACCGTAAATTATTCTTACAGAATGAGGGAGTAGCTATGGGTTCTCCATGCGGAGGCCTATACGCAAATATAGTCATGTGTGTATGGGAAGAACAATACATTTTTCCATCTACATTTTTTCAGTATTGTAAGATATACCTACGCTTTTTAGATGATATATTTATTTTGTGGAATGATGGAAGTACATTAATTGATAAATTTATGAATTACATTAATTAAACCACGTATTTTTTAAAATTTACAGCTGTTAAGGATTTTAAACAGATTTCTTACTTAGATGTTCTATTGAGAAAAGATTACGAAACTAATTCCTTTATATCAAAAATTTTCCGCAAGGAAACCTACAGTAATAGTTTTTTGCACTATGAAATCTGCCATCCACATACACAGAAATGAGCTGTCCTAAAGGGACGATTTGTGAGGGCAGCTAGAATGGTCACTAAATGGGATGACTTCATATCTGAATGTGAACTTCTAAAAACCATGTTTTTACACAGAGGTTACCCAATTCCTTTGGTGGATGATGTTATACAGGAGGTTCGCACCAAGAGAAGTATCGGTCAGTTTAAACCCTTGTTAACAAATGAAACCATTGTGCAAGAAACAAACCCTGATATTTTTATTCCAAGCAATAATGATAATGAACATTCAACAATACCCAACGCAGAGAACAATCTGGTCACTTCTACTAATAACGATAATACTACTAATCGGAATTTTAAGTGTAGTTTTGTTACCACCTTTAATTCCGATAACTCTGCTATTAGATCTATTTTAGAGAAAAATTGGGCTTTTTTTGTTGAATGATTCTTTGCTCAGGAATAAATTAGATATACATCCCCCCATTGTGTACAAAAAAGGTTACAACCTCAAGAAATGTTGTGAGACTACTTTCAATAGCAACAGTCAAGGCTACATGTATAAATGTGGTCGATGTAAATTTTGTAACCGTATTTTAGAAACCTGTGGGGTTCTTGTAAATGGGCAATATATAAAGATCATGATTAGATTTTTGTTGTTTTTCTGAAAAGGTTGTTTATTGTGCTATGTGTACCCATTACATGTCATTTTATGTGGGGAAAGCAGAAAGGAAATTGAAAGAAAGGATGGGTGACCATCTTAGAGCTATTAGAGACAGAGTTGAAAATAATGCTTTAGCAAAACACATTTGCTTAAACCCCACACATCAGTTCAAATTCATTGTTTTAGATATTTTAAAAAACAATGATTGGGGGGGAGCATGGCCAGCCCACTTAGAAAAAATGGAATTGGGGTGGCAAATTCGCCTGTGCGCACATTTTTGGCCAGGCCTGAATGAGTCTCTTTCCCTTAGCATATTAAAATTAAAATCTTTGGAGAGATAATTTATTCTATTTATTTTTCCATCATCATTATTCATAATGGCTATTATACCTTGTTATATTTACTATTACATTTTCTATTATTATTAGTATTAT
Source organism: Protopterus annectens (assembly GCF_019279795.1). NCBI lineage: Eukaryota > Metazoa > Chordata > Ceratodontiformes > Protopteridae > Protopterus > Protopterus annectens. The sequence goes on along the minus strand of NC_056746.1, from coordinate 1,081,154,169 downwards.
ACTTTTATCATTCATTATACTTGTATTTCATACATAAAACATATACATTTATACACTGCTAAACTATGCATGCGTTCAGCATATTGTGGTCATAATTTTTCTTTATTTTATTTTATATTTATAATTATTTATGTAGGTATTACACATACTCTCACTATTTGGGTTGTTTATTATATTCTTAAGGTTTTACAGTGGTCTTATAATGCAATTATTTGAGGTATATTTAGCTTATTTATATGACTACACCTTTTAGATATGCTTCTGCCTTGTGTGTCTAAGGTGGTGGGGGGGTGAATTTGCTGTCAGTTTACTGACATCATGTTTTTTGCGAAATGGACCAATAGTATTAAAAGATGGGAATTTCAAATGGTTTTAACAGAAGGAAGTGATGTTTCTTATTGTCAGAAGAAGTTTGTCAGTGTGACAAACGAAAGCACTTACCTAGATTATTGCTTTTCATTTACTGTACTTTGGATTATTTTAATTAAAAGGTTTTCTTTTGCTGCCAGACCGGATTCTACTTCTTCATTTTACTTGGTTTTGTGTGGCTCTTATTGCAAGGGGGGTTGACTACTCCTGATTAGAGTAATTAAATCTTCAGCCATTTTGATAATTTGTTTTTTAGGCATAGGGGCCTGCACATGTGGCCCATGCGTTAGTTTTTTAGACATAGATTTAGTTTTTGGCCTTAGTTTTGAAGAAGGCGTCGGTCTAATATATAAATCTCGAAAGCAACGAAAAAAAGATCAGTAGCTAAACAGTTGGAAACAGGACCCTCTTCACGAAAAGGCTAAAAACAACTTTCGTTTATTAACTTGAAGTGCGTTCAATATCGTTCACTTTTCGACAAGCCAGTACTTGACTTCTTCAGAAGACAAAAACAGTGAAACCCTCTAATGGGCTTGGCTTTATACAAATTCATTAATTGAAAAAACTTAATTGAAAGAGTACATAATTTGATGAATTAAACCTGTTTAACTATTTCCTATTGATACATTTTATATTGCTATCTATAAAAAACAAGTATTGTGTAAAAGCTTGTAAAACATTTTTGATACATCCAGAGTACAGGAAGGAAACACATATAATTGAATGAAATGAAAATAAAAATGAAATTAAACTAAAAATAAAAATAAAAATATGTGCAATTTACAAGTTGGTATTAATAATTGATATTAAAACACTCTACAGCTAGTAAAAATTACTGCAAGTTATATGTGTTTCCTTCCTGTGCTCTGGATGTATCAAAAATGTTTTGCAAGCTTTTACACAATACTTGTTTTTTATAGATAGCAATATAAAATGTATCAATAGGAAATAGTTAAACAGGTTTAATTCATCAAATTATGTACTCTTTCAATTAAGTTTTTTCAATTAATGAATTTGTATAAAGCCAAGCCCATTAGAGGGTTTCACTGTTTTTGTCTTCTGAAGAAGTCAAGTACTGGCTTGTCGAAAAGTGTACGATATTGAACGCACTTCAAGTTAATAAACGAAAGTTGTTTTTAGCCTTTTCGTGAAAAGGGTCCTGTTTCCAACTGTTTAGCTACTGGTCTTTTTTTCGTTGCTTTCGTGGTTTGTGTAAGTGTCAAAATGGATCCAGGAAGCCCCCCAACGAATAACGGCAATTCCCAAGAGAATGAAGGGAATCTTACAATTTTAATTGAACTTTTAACTCAAAAAGTTGATCGGTTGTCTCAACAAGTCAGCGCTACAGCACGCATTCAACAAGAATTACAGGATAGAGACAACAATACTCGAGAGAGCGTACCGAGCACGCACAGAGTTCAAAACAGTGGAACCAGTAGTGTTTCCAACCGACCGGGAGGTAGCAACAGTAGTGGTCAGCATCCGGGTGATCGGCAACGGGGCAATGGCGATGACGAACAAATACAAATAGTAAACCAAGGAATTAGACCTGCACAGGCTGAAAGAAACACCGCTCCAGCACCAATTTTGGATATATGGGTGCACAGGGAATTCCATTTCAGCAACGAAGGAACGACTGTTAACTTGGTGAGCCAAGAAGAGGTAAGCCACGATCTAGCAACCAGGCTCACTATTTTTGACAACAAACTGTTTAAAGTGTGGAAGTTGCAACTTGAAGTTGCATACTTCCGAGAATGCATAAAATTAAAAATAGTACCGAAGGGTCTAAGGCAATGGCAATTCCCTGCAGGACTTGTGGAAGGATCGCCTTTCCACAGTGCTCTGTTAACATTGTTTGACAGACATGGACTTGAGTTGCTAGGTTTATTTTGCGAGCAATATCAAATTTTAATTGATGCTCTATTGACCGAAATAGATGAACTGGACAATGGTATTAAAAATGACATTGACTACGGGAGATATCAGTTCGAGTACGAGAGATGCTTTAAAAGCATCGATGAACATCTTAGTAGACTTAATTTTACCAAAAATAAAAAAATTACTAGAGACCTAAATGATTATAGGTCTGGTAAAGCATACCCTAAACCACCAGTGCATACCAATAGTACGTCTTTAATCACTGGGGGTGTGGGTGTGAGTGGAAGGGGCTCTAGGGTCACAGAGGGTGACTCGACGAACCAAAATGAGTATCAATGGGAAGAAGACATGGCATACAATGGTCAAGTCAACAACGTTGATGCCAGGAGGAGTGAAAGGATAGCGAACCAAAATAAAAACTTAGGCACCAACAACAGCAATGGAGTTAACACGAATGGTAACCACCAGGGCCAAAATTTTCGACCGGGAGCCTCCAACACATGGGGGCAGAACAACAAAAGGAGGGGGGCCAGGAGAAAATGGTGGTGATCTTGGCACAAGGTGATGACCCTCCTCAAACTATGAATCAGTGTTGTAGGATCCTATTAAATGAGAGTGGTGATTTTAAGGTGTTTAATTACACCGATTACAATATCAGCACAGAGACGGTTGAACTGTTAGCTAAAGGATATACTTTTGTACCTTCTTCCCATTTTGATTTAGCTTGTACATTGATTGATTTGAAATTGTTTACTAGGAAGCTTAACTTATTACATCTTATGGGTAAAGATTTAAATAGGAAATCTGAATTCTACATACCTAGTGTTTTCAACCCCCCATTACATCCGACACTTGCAATTTTTGAGAGAGCAATGGAATTAGACCTGAGGAATCTAAAAAACAAAAACCCAGACATGGTCACAATACTTATAATACAACTAAGGAAGAAAGATCTGAGTTACAGTTCCTCAGGGAGGCCCCTGTCCATTTGATGAAGCCAGATAAGGGGGGCGGCATCACCATTATGTCTAGTGACGATTACACCACTAGAATGCATCAGATTCTCAATAGTGATGCCTACTCAAAAACATCTATTAGTGAGATGAACACAGCTCACCATAGGATTAGGAGCTTCATAGAGGAATTGTATATTGAGGCACGTATTGACAGGGAAACCTACAGTTACATGCAGCAATTAACACCAAGAACTCCTATGTTTTTTGGAATTCCTAAAATTCACAAAAATATTAACAACCCACCAATGAGACCTTTGGTGGATGGGAGGAACAGTATCACATTCACCTGCGCCAAGGTATTGGACAGGATTTTACAAAAATATGTGACAAAGGAAAGGCAAATTACAAAAGATTCATGGTCTTTCTTAAGTTCCATTAATACTTTAGGGTTCCATCCTGACTGCTTGCTAGTAACTATTGATGTGAAGGACCTCTACTCTTCCATCCCTCATAACATAGCTGTAGACTGGGTACCTGCAATGTTAAGATTATTGGGAGCACCAAGTGAAGAAAGCCAATTGGTAGGAGAGCTGATTGATGTTGTTCTCTCATACAATTACCTAAAGTTCGACAGGGAACTATACCATCAAAAAATTGGGATAGCCATGGGTTCCCCATGTGGGGGGAGTATAGCTAACTTAGTCATGGCATTCTGGGAGAGATCTTTTTTGTTAAATGAAGGAGGTTATAAATCTAAATTGCTCTTCTACACAAGGTTCCTTGATGACATGTTTGTAATGTTCAGTGGAACCGTCATGGATATTGAGGAATTTATGGGATACCTTAATAATTCGACAGATTTCCTCTCTTTCACATTTAAATACAACAGTGATAGAATTGACTATCTAGATGTAGACCTCAGGAAGGATTACAATAGGAAAATTTGGGTTTCCAAGATACATCGGAAGGAAACATACTCTAATTCCTTCCTACATTTCTCTAGCTGCCACCCAAAATACCAAAAGAAATCAGTGGTAAAGGGTCAGCTTGTGAGGGCGGCCAGAATGACAACAAATGACTAGGAATTTTTAACAGAATGTGAAACGTTACTACAGTTCTTTTTGAGGAGGGGATATCCCCACGACTTCCTTCTTGAGATAATGAAAGAAGTCAAACTCAAAAGAACTATGAAAGTATATGTACCGTTGTTAAACGACGGTAATATAAACCAGAACCAGACAGTACCCCATGAAGGCAGGGAAATAGATGAAGCCAGTCTTACTGCTAGTTTTTGTTGCACCTTCAACTTGGACTCCCACTTGATTTACAGCATTATTCTAAAAAATTGGGATTTTTTGTCCAATGATGTTGAACTGCAAAATAAACTACCAACCAAACCCAAGATAGTTTACAAAAGGGGCAGTAACTTAAAAGAACTTCTTGAGAGTAGTAGGCAGCCATACACAACTAGGAAGGGAATGTTTAAGTGTAATATGTGTAAGTATTGCAAGTTTATTGATGAAGGTTCTAATTTTGAAATGGAGGAGTTGAGGTTCAAAACACATTTCAGATTCAACTGCAATAGTAAACAAGTGGTGTACTTGGCAAAGTGTTGCCAATGTCCGGCCTTCTACATTGGGAAGACGGACAGGAGGCTAAATGAGAGAATCTATGAACATCTATATAGTATCAGGTGTAATAGATTGTCCAACGCTCTGGCAAGGCATAACAATGATAACCCGGGACACGAGTTTAAATTTAGAGCCATTGACCAACAAGTTAGTGATGGAAGGGGTGGTCACGACTCACTAAAACTTGAAAGGAAAGAACTTCTCTGGCAATTGAGAGTAAATGCAAACCAGAGACCCGGTATTAATGAGATGTGTTCAATCCAGTGTATATTGAGATTGAAAAATCTAGAGAGGTAGTGATTTCTAAATGTTAGGTTGTTAATTCTAACATGCTTGTTTTTACTAAAATTCACAGAAGTAAACACCTGGTGGTATACAACTGTAACTACATTGTAACACCCCTTTTTTTGGACTTTTTGCATCTAGGAGACCAGTATATTGATGCTGTACGATGTGAGCCTTTTTAGATTCACTTTAGATAGTATAATAAAGTAGGTCTTTCTATATACATATGTATACTAAATGACCAACACTATTATTGTACAATTTTTAAAAATTTAAAATTTATAATTTAAAATTTAAAAACTAATAATTAAAATCAACCACTATTTAATTCATTATTCATCCATTTTCCATCATTTTTTTCTCACAGCATACAAACAGTTCTTCTGGTCTTTCCACTATTAATACCATTTTTCTATAATATTAATACCAATTTACTAACACAATAACTTCAGGGATGAATTTTGTATAACTACACTTTTTTCAACCCTTGTAGTGATTAATGACTATAGAGGCAATGGTTTGCACAGGTTCTCCCGGGGCCATTTGCACTTTTAGTACAACTACTTTTGTCAACACTTTGTTACGTTTTTGTGCTCATCATATGAGCTTGCATAACTTCTAATCTTGTCATGAGATTCTCAGTTATAAAATATAGAGCTTCCCGTACTTATTTAACACATTAATTAATATTTTGTTGCGGTCAGGCGCTCCTTTTACGAGCGTTGCAATACTGGCAAATCTGTTATGAGTTTGTAACGAGTCTTTTTAGCCATAAAACTAAGAGCAATTAATAATTGTGTAAATAATGTGTAAAGCAATGTGTTTGCGTGGCTACGTACTCTAAACAGCCCTGTTTTTTACTAGCTGTAGAGTGTCTTAATATCAATTATTAATACCAACTTGTAAATTGCACGTATTTTTATTTTTAGTTTAATTTCATTTTTATTTTCATTTCATTCAATTATATGTGTTTCCTTCATGTGCTCTGGATGTATCAAAAATGTTTTGCAAGCTTTTACACAATACTTGTTTTTTATAGATAGCAATATAAAATGTATCAATAGGAAATAGTTAAACAGGTTTAATTCATCAAATTATGTACTCTTTCAATTAAGTTTTTTCAATTAACGAATTTGTATAAAGCCAAGCCCATTAGAGGGTTTCACTGTTTTTGTCTTCTGAAGAAGTCAAGTACTGGCTTGTCGAAAAGTGTACGATATTGAACGCACTTCAAGTTAATAAATGAAAGTTGTTTTTAGCCTTTTCGTGAAGAGGGTCCTGTTTCCAACTGTTTAGCTACTAATATATAAATCTGTAGGCCTAAAAACACCGTCAGAAGCCGGTGCCTGCACATCGGCTCTGGACCCATCTAAGGTAGAGACATCTGCGGGTTCCATAATTGAATCCTCTCGCGACATACCAGACTCTGAATGAGTCTCAGTAGAGGCCTGCGAATCAAAAGTAGCGGGCATCAGGGACTGCGAAAGTGCCTTGCTGAGTACTGGTGAACTGGCAACTGGCTTAGGGGAAGCGTCATCGTCAGTTTTGGACCTTGACGGCCTGTCTCTGTCTTTTTCTTCGCGTTTTTTAGGAATTACAGTAGTCGGATTGCTAACTGATGACATTTCTGGATAATTAAAGCGTGAGCCAAAATATTTTGAAGCAAAAATATACCGACGTTTAATAGTGCATTGATTAAATTTAGCACAAAACCAACAGAAAGACAAGTTGTGGTCAGGGCCTAGGCAAGGAATACAGTACAAATGAAAATCTTTATGAGGTATTTGCATCCCACAAGTAATGCAATTATTAACGTTTACCGACATTGGAAGGAGCAAGAAAAATTTTCCCCAACGGGGTACTTAGCTTTATAGTTGAAGACTTCGCTTCTGAAACTCGAAAATGAAAATTTCAGGAGTCGGCCGACCAGCACTTGCGAACTGCTTCTGCTTCGGGCACTGCACGGCAAGAAAGACTGATGTAATGGTGTCGGCTGCATGCTTTATACCCCTGACGACCTGACGTCATGGAAGAAGTGACAGCAACCGACGCAGGACCCAAGACTTTGTTAATCAGGCTGACTGAGGGCAACCTGCAAGCAGATTATCCAAATGTAATGACTGCAACAGTGAAACACGAAGAACATCAAAGAAGGTGCTCTCAATTTAGAAGAAAATTACCTAAGAGAAGACTTGCTTGATTTAATAGAGATGGACAGACATATTAAGATCAATGAAAGAAATAGACTGCAGAAAATCAATAAAATCCAAAAAGTTACAAGTTTGATAAAATAAAGGAGCACAGTAATTAGGGCTGTCCATAGAGATTCATACAATATAAGAGATGTAAACAGGATATATTGCTGTGCAGCTAAATTAATAACAGATAAACCCTGGGATTCAGCAAGCAGCCGAGCAGGAATAAGTTATTCCTGCATTGCATGGACCGTTCCCATACAGCACAGCAGCGTGCATTGCATATTCATGAAGGCACGCTGCCTTTGCTGTTAAACGGACATGGATCTGTGTACAATTGCATGGGGTGTGTGCGAGCAGAGCTTTCACAATACACACACCCCTGAACTCCAGAATTGCCTTTCGGCAATTAAAAATGTGCGAGAATGCTCATAACACCCTCAACCCATCAAGAAAACAAAAAAAGTGTTCAAAGTCAAAAGGGACAATCATCCCTACCAAGCATACCTCTCAACTGTACAGATTTTTGCAGAATGCCCAGATGTTTGCCTCATCCCCATGGCCCCCCCCCACAAAAAAAATGTGTACCTGTCTGTCAAATAGCAGAGAATTAAAGTCATTAAATAATATGAAAAAAGAAGCAAAATGAAAAAAACTGCACTAAACTTTCCACTCTGTGTTTTTCTTAACAGATCTAAAAAATCTTTAGTAAATTCAAAAATACCTCACCTCCTACAACATCATACCCCACTTGTCATACATTAAAGTTATAATCCACTCAGTGTGATGCACTTACAGAATTGAAATATCTCAGTCTCAGATATGCAGAATGAACTTCTGTTGAATGGGAACATTTTCCCCTCCTTTCACAGACTCAAGCTAATTGGGAACCTTTTCACCCCATTTCACACCTTCTGTGAAATTCTTGTTGACACTCAAAAGTTCTTTTTAACTGAAGCTTCAAGTAATTAATGAACCATGACACACAATTAATAATGATGAAACCAAGCTTATAGTAAAGTATTTAAAAATTGGCACACTTTGGCTTTCCATCATACTGTCAACATGTCTGTACATGTACTTCCTGACACCAGCAGAAACATTTCCCCTGTGACCATTTCAGTAGTTTGTCCATATCTGCACAAATACTTCACTAACACCAAATCGAACATTCCCCCACCCACCCCGTGATCCTTTCACTACTTTTTCCATGTATGCCCAATCACTTCTCTGATACCAAATGGAACATTCCCATCCAATGATCCCCTCAGTAGTTTCTCCATGTATGCACAAGCACTTCTCTGATACCAAATGGAACATTCCCACCCAATGACCCCCTCAGTAGTGTCTCCATGTATGCCCAAGCACTTCACTGACACTAAATGGAACATTCCCACCCAATGACCCCCTCAGTAGTGTCTCCATGTATGCCCAAGCACTTCACTGACACTAAATGGAACATTCCCACCCAATGATCCCCTCAGTAGTTTCTCCATGTATGCACAAGCACTTCTCTGATACCAAATGGAACATTCCCATCCAATGATCCCCTCAGTAGTTTCTCCATGTATGCACAAGCACTTCTCTGATACCAAATGGAACATTCCCACCCAATGATCCCCTCAGTAGTGTCTCCATGTATGCCCAAGCACTTCACTGACACTAAATGGAACATTCCCACCCAATGACCCCCTCAGTAGTGTCTCCATGTATGCCCAAGCACTTCACTGACACTAAATGGAACATTCCCACCCAATGACCCCCTCAGTAGTGTCTCCATGTATGCCCAAGCACTTCACTGACACTAAATGGAACATTCCCACCCAATGATCCCCTCAGTAGTTTCTCCATGTATGCACAAGCACTTCTCTGATACCAAATGGAACATTCCCATCCAATGATCCCCTCAGTAGTTTCTCCATGTATGCACAAGCACTTCTCTGATACCAAATGGAACATTCCCACCCAATGACCCCCTCAGTAGTGTCTCCATGTATGCCCAAGCACTTCACTGACACTAAATGGAACATTCCCACCCAATGACCCCCTCAGTAGTGTCTCCATGTATGCCCAAGCACTTCACTGACACTAAATGGAACATTCCCACCCAATGATCCCCTCAGTAGTTTCTCCATGTATGCGCAAGCACTTCTCTGATACCAAATGGAACATTCCACCCAATGATCCCCTCAGTAGTGTCTCCATGTATGCACAAGCACTTCTCTGATACCAAATGGAACATTCCCACCCAATGACCCCCTCAGTAGTTTCACCATGTATGCACAAGCACTTCACTGATGCTAAATGAAACATTTCTCCCAAAGACAACTTCAGTAGTTTGTCCATGTCAGTCCAGGCACTTCACTGACATCAATTGAAACATTTCCCCTAATGATCCCTTTAGCTAACAGGTCAAGCATGCAAACCTCTTAACTGCTGCTGCCACTGCTCGATCAAGTCAGCATATTAAAATGAACTGTTATGCACTTGTGGCAACATATCAACACAATAAACAGTGAACCACCCTCATGTTATTTCTATCAGACATCATGCGCTAACAACTACTACAATATTACTAATCATCAGACAGTATGTGTAAATTAGTCAGTTTAGTCATACAACGTATGGAAATAATAATAATAAACATAATACAGACATTGCAGGTTAGTCAGAAATAACACTAGAGATATATTTTCATTCCATCCGTATCTATAGCTCACCAAGACTGGTTCCTTTTTATCCATATGTTATTACTGCATATGGGGAAAATCTCCTTGTCAGTGCTTGTCTTTTTCCCATCTCTGTATTGATGTTTCCATTATGTCACAGAAAGATTATAATGCAGACAATTTACCAAAAAAAAGCACTGACAACATGTATAAGTTGATTTACACAGATTAATGATAACATAGGTATATGATAATAACAAGCTGTTCCAACACAATGCCAGCAGATGACAGGTTACCTGTGAAGCTATCTGTACATCAGTTGTACCTTAAAGAGAGCTTAAGAGAAAGGAAGGGTAGAAGCCATGACCGACCCAGTGTTGCTAGACATGCTTCATCTGAAAAAGTCTCAATCCCTCCGCACCAAATGCTCCAAACATCTCAACCTCATCACCACAATAAACAGAACCTGCTGGAGGGCCAGGTTCATAACCCAGAGACTTCCCATACTCTGGAGTAAACTCCCCATTCATGTCAAGCAGAGCACTTCACTAGCCCTCTTCAAGAAAAATCTTGACGAGTGGATGGGTAACAGGAAATTCACCCCAGGGATCAATTCAACACCCTTGCTCGATAGGGGCACAAGGAACTTATGTCCAGCAACAGGACAACTGGGGATATTCTTGGGCTAGGGTTGTGTTGGCTCCAGGGCCATTAGCCTAGTACTCACCTATGGACCTATGAAATTGAATGCCATCATAAAGTGTTGAGCAGGGAAAACTGTAAAGCAATTAAGATAAGAAGTGTTACTGATAGAAGAATATAGAAGAGGGATTAGATCAACAAAACCACTCAGAAAGATAGATATGATAAAAGCAATGTGCATTGTCAGAACAGATGGTCGTGCACTATCGCAAATAATAAACTACAAATATCAGCACGGGCAGAAAAACTAAGAAGATATGCAGATAAATATAAAGGAAAAGTAAAAAATAAGCAATTTATTGATGACCCAAAAAAGGTTTTATAGAGAACTGAGAAACAAGTAAAAGGAACTGAAACACCACCAAAAAATGAAGAAACAGATACATTTTGGAGAAATATCTTTGAAGATGCTGTGGAATATAACACGGATGCTAAATGGATAGAAGAAGTAAAAGAAAGAATAATAAGTTCAAATGCCCAGGATATGAAATGGGATGAAGTAACAGCGAGAGATTGAAACAAAGTTAAGAAAAGTTCATAATTAGAAAACCCCAGGCCCAGGTGCAGCACCTAACTTCTGGTTAAAAGTATTAGCATCTTTACATGAGGATTTAGCCATGAGTAAGAACTATTTATATGAGCACCCTGAAAAGACACTAACCTGGTTAACAACAGGAAAAACAATACTCCGATTTAAGAGTGCACCTTCCAGCTGTCCTAAAAACTATACATCAATAGCTTGCCTTCCGACGACGTATAAAGTACACACTGGAATTGAGGCTGACAGAGGTTACAGTCATGTAGATGAAAACTCAATCACTGCAAGAGAACAAAAGGGTAATAAAAGAAAGTCATATGGAACAAAGCATCATTTTCTGTTAAATAGAGTCATAATGGAGAACTTTTAAAAGGGGAAGAATCTCTAGGGCCATTAGACTAGTAACCTCCTATTAACATATGAATCAGTACACATATCTAATATGTATACCCATAGGCACGCACACACGTGTGCGCGCATTCACACACACACACACACACACACACACACACACACACACACACACACACACACACACACACCGTGGTAGGATCAAAGTGATGTAGCTTAAAATTCCGCTCAGGGTGTGCAAACCTCATGGGGCTACAATACTGTTTAGCTTAGCAAAGGTGAGGTCTTAAGGTGCCAAGGAAGGGCAGTGATACCTGGAAATGTAGTATGAGCAAAATGAGCACTTGTATCTCCATAACCTGTTCTGTTATCTCAGACACAGTGACTCCCTACATTCCAAATGTCTTCACCACAAACCAGCGTTAATGCACATCATTATTACTCCTCCTTCCAACATTTCTCTACATGGAGTTAGAGTGTGATGTGAACTATTGCAACCTTTTTTGATTTAATACCAGTGTCCTACCTTCTTTGAGAGTGATGCATGAGTATTGGAGGTCTTCTCTCATATAATCCAGCCATCTCTTTGCTGGATGTCTTAATTTCCTCTTCCCTGTTTCTTCCAAAGCCTCTGTCACCAAATTGTCTTCTGTTTTCCTGAAAATGTGTTTGAAATACTGTAATCTGTTTGTTTTGACATTTTTTGGAATTGAAGCTAGTTTGGCTTCTGCAATGTCATCATTTTATTCATGTGTCCCTCAGTGTGCATCCAATTATCATCAAAATCATTTTATCTTCGTCACTTCCATCTTCCTCAACTGCTCAGCCTTCACTGCTTAGGTTTCTGTACCATGAAGAAGTGTTGGTCATAATGTGGGTTTGGACACCTTATTTTTCAGGTTCTTTAACATTATTCTATCGCATACTACCCCTCACACTCTGTGCCATATGGCTGCAGCCCACTCTGATTCTAGCTTTGACCTCCCCATTCAGACTTGCCTTCTCAACCACACCTCCTAGATACTTGGAACTATTATCCTGCTCTGCTATCTTCTGTTTAGTGTCAATTTTCTGCTTCTTCTGATTTCTCCATTTGCTGCTAAGGCAACTGTCTTGTCTGAACTCCGTTTCATTCTATGTGACTAGAATTTTGTTTTCATACCACAATCACTTGGCGAAGTTATTGTCCACTGCCTGCTTGTAATGCTACACTGTCTATGTACATCAGTTTTGTTGACTTGACCCCTCCAACCAGTTTGCTAATGTAGTCCATCACCAGTATAAACAACGGTGAGCTCAGAGCTGAGCCTTGGTGCACTCCCAGCCCTATTCAGAACTCCTCCGCAAGTCCAAAAACTGTAAAAGTACTTGTACCATTGGGTCCTTGTAGATAGTCTGCCCTCATTCTATCAGTGTTTTTGGGACTTGAGTACATTGTAGGACTGCCCAAATCAGCTTTGTCATACTCTTTCTCCAAGTCTGGCAATGCTTATTTGGACTCTGTCCTCATCTTTAGCTTCTTCTCCACTACTGGTCTCACTGTCAACATTGGATTGAGCATGCTACTTCCTGAACTGAATCCAAAATGCTCATAGGTTCATACTAGGCTATCTGCCCTAGGGCATTTATAAGCCTAGCCAGAATGTGTTTGGCTATCGCCACACATTTTAAATTTGCTATGCCCTTTTTTGAGGTTAGTATACTGTGCCTCTGTCTAACAGTGACACAGAAGTGATACCCGAGGTAAACCTACAATCTCCCATCCACTCATCAAGATTCCTCTTGAAGAGAGTCAATGAGGGACTCTGCCTAACCTGGACTGGGATTTTATTCCAGAGTGAAGGGAGCCTCTGGGTTATGAATCTGTCCCTCCAGCATGTCCTATTTATTTCAGTGCTGAGGTTCAAGTCTCGAGCGTAGCTCGATGGGATTTGGATTTTCTGAGGTGCAGCATGTCCATTAATTCCGGGTTGGACATGGCTTTATACGTCAGGCACAGATTGCCTCTGAACAGGCAGTATGCCACTGAGTAGAGCTGGAGTTTCTATAACCGGGCAGCATATGGCATCTGTTTGAGCCCTTTGATCCTCTTGGTGAGGTACTTTTGGGGTCTTTCCAGTTGCTGCAGGTGTCTGGTAAGGTACATCCCAAAAGGGGCATTGTACTCAATTATGGGCCTGATGAGGGATGAGTAAAGAGGCACGATGACCTCCCCTGATCTAGATGTGAATCCCTTCATGATTAGGTGGGCTATATAAAATGTTTTTCTAACCACTTTGGCCACGTGGTTGTCAAATGAGAGATTGCTATCAACTTGGGTCCCCAGGTCCCTAATTACTTCTTCTGTACTTAATGGATTACCACCTATGTGGTAATTTGTGGGCACTTTGTTTTGCCAAAGGGGATGACTATACACTTTTTGGCATTTAGCTTGAGGCCATGTCTCTGGCACCAGTTGTCTATTTCTATGAGGCCCTTTTGGAGGATGCTTGTGTTGGCTGGAGAGTCGATTATGGCACCCAGTTTGCAGTCATCTGCGAACTTGGTCAGCCACAGTCCTTCCATGTTGGCCTGTACCTCCGAGAAATATATACCGAACAAGAGAGGTCACAGGACTGAGCCTTGTGGGACACCACTTGTAACTGGTTTGGAGTCTGACATGGCTCCAGAAATTCTAACCATGTGGGTTCTGTCCTTGAGCCAGTTTGCAATCCATCTAGTGACATAGGGGTTTATATTTAAGCTGGTGAGCTTATCTATAATGCCCGAGTGGGGTATTGTATCGAAGGCTTTTGTGAGGTCCAGGTAGGCTGTGTGGACCACCTTCCCCTCGTTAATGGCCTTGGTGACTGTTTCAAAGAAATCATCTCCTATCTTACTTTCTGTTTATTTGTCTATCAGTCATCCTTTCTTGAAGTGTGACAGGAGTTTGCTACCTCTATACTGCCTGTAGTTGTGAATGTGTAAGGTAATGAAAAAAGCCAACATCATCAGGGATCTTGTTGTGAGATATAACAAATGAGAGGGTAGCAAAATTACAATCTCTTGCATCACCGTACATGCTTAGACTGCAGTTATATCCACAATAATCTTGAATAATAGCAAACTGGTTGAGCTTCACATAAAAATTGCACAGACACAAGAAATCAATCAACATCTCAGTCTTCCACTGCATAGGCTGATGGTCCGTTACTGCAAGTTGTCTGTATCATGCAAACCAAGTGTTTAATAAACTTTGAGACACTAAGTGTTGTCATCATGGACCACTGTGATAAGGCCAACTATGACGTATTCATAGGATCATAGGAAGTTACTAGGCTATTGGCCCTGAGGCCCTTACAAACCTAGCCAGGAATTTATCCCATGTTCCAACAAGTCAGCACCCTGTGCCACTGTCCAGCAGGGACATAGGTGGAATCCCAGGGGTGTATTTTTTGTTCCATATCCAGTTATCCAGGTTGCGCTTTAAAAGGTTTAATGAGTTACTCTGCTTTATGTGGAGAGGGAGTCTATTACACAAAAGGGGGAGTCTCTGGGGAACAAATCTGTCCTGCCAACAACTCCTATTGATGTCACACACCAGGTTGAGGTCAAACGTGTGGGTTACTCGAGTGGAGCTTGACTTGTGGATATGCAGTAGTCCCATCCGGGTGGGGTCTGAGATTGCTTTGTATGCCAGACAGAGGTCACCTCTGAGGAGTCTGTAGGAGACTGAGTAGAGGGACAGGGCTTTTAGCCTATCTGTGCAGGGTAGATATTTCAGGCCCCGGATTCTCTGGGTGAGGATCTTCTGTGGTCTCTCCAGCAGCTGCATGTGCTTTGTGAGGTACATGTTGAAAAGGGTGTTGTACTCAATAATGGGTCTTATAAGGGAAGAATACAGGGATGTTATGACCACCTTGTCCATGGATGAGATACCCTTATAAATGAGGTGTGCCATGTAGAATGTTTTCAATACAACAGAGGCAATATGGTGGTCAAATGTCAGTTTGCTATCAACCTGGGTGCCCAAGTCCTCCACGACTGACTTAATGTTTAGCGCCTTATTTTCAATCTGATAATTTGTGGGGACATCACTGTCCCCAAAATGGAGGATTATGCATTTTTTGCCATTCAGTTTGAGGCCATGTTTCTGGCACCAGTCAATTGTTTGAATGAGACCCTCTTGGAGGATATCCACATTACTATGGGAATTGATGACAGCACCCAGCTTGCAGTCATCTGCAAACTTGGTCAGCCATGGCCCACTAGATTTGGCCTGCACCTCTGAGAAGTATATCCCAAACAGCAGAGGCCCCAAGACTGATCCCTGGGGTACACCACTTATTACTGGTGTACTACTTGAGGTGACTTCTCCTGTTTTGACTAGATGTGGTCTGTCAGTGAGCCAGTTTGCTACCCATCTGGTAACATATGGATTGATGCCTAGTCGAGACAGTTTATCTATTATACCTGAGTGGGGAATAGTATGGAAGGTCTTGGCCAGGTCAAGGAAGGAGGTGTGCACTGTCTCCCCCTTGTCTATGGACTTCTCAAAGAAGTCAACCAAATTTAACAGTTATGACATCCCCTTGACAAAACCAAATTGTATGGGATCAAGTGTTTGCAGGTTGCCAATGTCCTTGTTAATGAGGTCCATGATAATCCACTCCATGGCCTTGCAGATCAGGCTAGTTAGTCTGATTGATCTATAATTTCCTGGATTGGTGGATGCTCCACCTTTGTACAAATGGATGACAGTAACTGTCATCCATTCAGCTGGCATGAAGCCGGTATTCAGGCTTCAGTTGAATAGGGTACCTAATGGTGCTGAAAGTTGCTGCCTGAGTTCATGTAGCATTATTCCTCTCCACAAAGGAGGGGCCACAACTGACCCTGGTAACTATCGCCCTATAAGCCTGACTAGCCTGGTCTACAAGGCTATGGAGCGCATCATCATGGAATTCATTAACAAAACCATTGGGAACCTCCAAACACTTGACCCGACCCAGTTCAGCTTTGTTAAGGGCAAATCATGCCTACTAAACCTGGATGACTTCTTTGAGACAGTCACCAAGGCCATAGACGAGGGAAAGGTGGTTCACACAGCCTACCTTGACCTCGCCAAGGCTTTCGACACCATTCCCCACTCGGGTATTACAGAAAAACTCACCAGCCTGAATATAAACCCCAGGTCCGACTCTAAACCAGTCACAAGTGTTGTCCCGCAAGGCTCGGTCCTGTGACCACTACTGTTCGGCATATACTTCTCAGAAGTACAGGCAAGCACAGGAGGACTATGGCTAACCAAGTTCGCCGATGACTACAAACTGGGAGCCATAACTGACTCTCCTGCTGACACAGACATCCTCCAAAAGGGCCTTACTGGGATGGACAACTGGTGTCAAAGTCATGGCCTCAAGCTAAATGCCAAAAAATGCATAGTCATTCCGTTTGGGAAAAACAAAACACCCACAAATTACCACATATATGGCAGCCCCCTTAATACAGAAGAGGTAATAAGAGATCTGGGAACCCAGGTAGATAGTAATCTCTCCTTTGACAATCATATTGCCAAAGTAGTTAGGAAATTCTTCTATGTGGCCCATCTAATTACTAAAGTGTTCACATCTAGAAATAAAGAGGTTATAGTGCCCCTCTACCCGTCACTCATTAGACCCATCATAGATTACAATGCCCCATTTGGGATGTACCTCACAAGACACTTCCAATAGCTGAAAAGACCACAAATGTACCTCACTAAGAGGATTACTGGCCTCAAACATATGTCCTATGCAGCCTGACTGAAAAAACTCCGGCTGTACTCAGTGGTATACCGCTTACTCAGATGTGATCTCTGCCTGACTTACAAAGCCATGTCCAACTCAGAATTGATGGATATGCTCCACCTAAAAAAAATCTAAGTCACTGCCAGCCACACGCTCTAGTGAGCTAAACCTCGCCACAACAATAAATAGAACATGCTGGAGGGATAGATTCCTGTCACACAGACTCCCCATGCTTTGGAACAAAAATTCCAAATTACATCAGGCAGAGCCCCTCACTAACACTCTTCAAGAGAAACCTTGACGAGTGGATGGGTAACAGAAACTACACCCCTAGGATCACTTCATTGGCTCTGCTTGACAGAAAATCAGTTAATTAATCAAATGGGGTGGCGAAAGCTGACACACTTTGGCTAGGCTTATAAATACCTTCGGGCAGATAGCCTAGTACCTACCTATGAACCTATGAATCTATGTATGCCTGGGATGTTATCGGGTCCCATGGAGGCAGTACTTTTTGCCTTGGAGAGGGCAGTGATGACTTGCTCCCTAGAGGTAAGAGGAGGAGGAGGCAGGTACTGAGGATGTCCTGTTTTACTGATGGGTGAGCAGAGGAGTGAAGTTTTCACTGAACCTGTCTGCCAGCAGGTATTGTAGATGTCCACCAGACAGGTTTACTCTTCCTTGAGGAAGATGATTTCCTCCTGTCTGGTATTCCTGATTCCATGCAGCTATACAAATGCTCATATAGTACTTTGGTGTAGGTTTGGGTATATGTGCCAGTTCCTATGGAGGGGGAAGGGGCTGTGAAGCTGTTTATACCTTCCCTCAGGAGGTTGCAATCAGCTTTGGAGAAATTTTTTTGTTTGACCCTAACTGGTGTGGGGGGGGGGGGTTGGGGGAGATGGTGGCTTCGAAAGTGACTGCTTTGTGGTTGGATCTTACCAGGGATGATTACACAAGTAGGGATGCTGCAGTGGTTACTCATGGTGGTTAATAACAAGTCCAAGATATTTTCACCTCTTGTGGGGGATGTCAACCAACTGATCCAAGGCATTTGCGTTGATGAAATCAAGGAATCTCTGGACATTTGTGTTTGGCATGAGTATTTCTTCCAATGGTTGGATAGTTAAAGTCACCCAGGATCAGGGTAAAGGGTTGGATACTGATAGATTTGAAGAGGTCCAGATAGGTGGAGTGGGCATCTTGAGTCAGAGTTGGCAGCCTAAAGCTAGCTATAATTTGAATAGGGTCTTGTCAATTCTTAACTGCACCTGGAGTGTTACCTGTGCATCATACTGTTTGACTAGCCTAGATGTGTGCATGTCTCTTAGATATATATATATATATATATATATATATATATATATATATATATATATATATATTGCAACTCTACCTCCTTTTGTTTTGCTGCCCATGGTTTGGGGTCTGAATGAGTTAAAACAAACAGAACTGAAATAAAAATAAATAAAAAATGGTGGATGATCCCATCCAAGAGTAAGTAACCAACCACACACCTACATGAAAGTTAAAATAGTAAACATTTGAAATAAATAAATAGTTACAACACATTACTGTTTAGTAAAAAATACAGCAGAAATACACAAAATACATAATTTGTACCCGTTTATTCCTCACCATGCACACAAAGGACAGAAGCTGAAAGCAATGACTTATCTCAGCCTTAGAATCTCTGAAAAATACAAAAGTTGTAATACCCAGCACCTATCTGGTGTATTTTTGGTTCACACAGTCTTCTGGTAGTAGTCTTCCTCTACAAAGATGATAATTTCAAAATAATTCCTTCAAAAAATTAATAATGGAATAAGGCATTGTTTCTCCTTTTACCAGAGAAAATATTGCAAGAAACTCTCCTCCAGCTTTCCACTCTGGCCGTCTGTTGTGAACTGAGCCAAAAATCCTGCAGGAAATTCAAAGCATGTCCTACCTCCTACAGATCCATACCCCACCTGTAATGGCTTCTGTGACACTTTTCATAAATTGAAATTAGAATCCCTTAATTGATAGAACTGGAATCTGTCAGACCTGAGGAATGAATCTCTGTCTCCACCACCTTATTAATGTGAGTGGGGTCATTTTCACCTCTTTGCAGTGTCTCATTGAGATGAATGGAAATGTTCTTATCTGCCTTCACACCTTCCATGATATTGTCTTTGCCAGGGAAGTTTTGTTTCAAGAGAACATTCAAGTGATTAAAGAACTCCAACACTTAGCTAAGAATAATGAGACCATGTTTATAGTACATCTCTTAGAAACTCAAATACTATGACTTCCCTTATCACATAGTGTAACATTTCATGAAAATCATTATAGTTAATTATATAATGCCTGTTAAATCTGGTGATTACTTTGAAAATGTGACCAGTGCCATTGACAAGGGCAAGTCTGTGCAGACAGCATACTTCAACATGCCAAAGGATTTTGACACAATCCCTCACT
>NC_056746.1:1081126867-1081129367 GCF_019279795.1 Protopterus annectens | reverse complement strand
ACCCTCCATGGGATCCAATAATATCCCAGGCTGCATCCTACATGAACTCAGGCATGAACTTGCAGCACCATTAGGCACCCTATTCAACCAAAGCCTGAGTACCGGCTTTGACCCAGCTGAGTGGAGGATGGCCATTGTCATCCCTTTACACAAAGCTGGAGTGTCCACCAATCCGGGAAATTATAGCCCCATTAGCCTAACTAGCCTGATCTGCAAAGCCATGTAATGGATTATCATGGACCTCATTAACAGGGACTTAGGCAACCTGCAAACACTTGACCCCACACAGTTTGGCTTTGTCAAGGGGAGATCTTGTCTGTTAAATCTGGTCGACTTCTTTGAGACAGTCACCAAAGCCATGGATGAGGGGAAGATGGTGCACACCACCTATATTGACCTGGCCAAAGCCTTTGCCACTATTCCCCGCTTGGGCATAATAAATAAACTCTCTCAACTAGGCATCAATCCATATGTTACCAGATGGGTAGCAAACTGGCTCACTGATAGAACCCACCTAATCAAAACAGGAGAAGCCACCTCAAGCAGTAGACCCGTAATGAGTGCAATACCCCAGACATTGGTCCTGGGACCTCTGTTATTCTGTATATACTTCTCTGCGGTGCAGGCCAAAACCAGTGGGCTATGGCTGACCAAGATTGCAGATGACTGCAAGCTAGGCGCAGTCATCAATTTCCCAAGTGATGAGGATGTCTTCCAAGAGGGTCTCACCCAAACAAATGACTGATGCCAGAAACATGGCCTCAAGCTGAATGCCAAAAAATAAATCATCATCCCCTTTGGGAAGAGTGACGTCCCCACATATTATCACATTAGCAACAACATCCTAAGCACGCAATCAGTTGTGAGGTATTTGGGCACCTAGGTTGATACCAACCTGACTTTTGACCACCATGTTGCTTCAGTTGCATGGAAAGCTTTTTACATGGCCGACCTCATAAGTAGGTGTATCTCATCTAGGGACAAGGAGGTCATAATATCCCTGTATTCTTCCCTTATAAGGCAAATTATTGAGTACAATGCCTCCTTCAGCATGTACCTTACAAAACACATGCAGCAGCTGGAGAGTCCACAGAGGTTCTTCACCAGGAGAATCCAGGGCCTCAAGCATCTACCCTACACAGATAGGCTAAAAGCCTTGTCCCTCCACTCAGTTTCATACAGACTCCTCAGAGGTGACCTCTCTCTGGCATACAAAGCAATTTCACACCCCACTTTGATGGGACTTCTGCATATCTGCAAGTCAAGCTCCACTTGAGTAACTTGCACACGTGACCTCAGCCTGGTCTGTGACATCAATAAGACTTATTGGCAGAACAGATTTATGTCCCAGAGATTCCTCCATCTGTGGAATAGACTCCCTTTCTACATCAAGCAGAGTACCTAACTGGATGGGAAACAGAAAATACACCCCTGAGATTCCACCTGCTTCCCTGCTGGACAGGGGCTTTTGGGTGCTGACCTGTCTAAACATGGGCTAAACTCTTGGCTAGCCTTATCAGGGCCAATAGCGTAGTAATTTCCTATGACCCTATGATCTATGCCTGGCATACAGGGCATTGTCATACCCCACTCTGATGGACCTCCTGAATATTCACAAAACAAACAGCACCAGCATTAACAATTCTAAACACTTAAACCTTCCCTGTGATAGAAATAGGACCTGCTGGAGAGAAAGGTATGTATCCGAGAGACTACCCTGTTTATGGAACAGCCTCCCCAGCCATGTGAAGCAGAGTTCCTCCCTAACCCAATTCAAGAGCAACTTGGACAATTGTATGTCAAACTGGAAATTCATCCCTGGTTTGGCATCTATGTCTGTAATGGACACAGGTAAGATGTAAATGGTTCATCTCCCAGGCCCACACTTACACTTATCAATGGTATCAGAACTTGTCAGAGATTTGGGATGCGTGCCTAGGCTGAAAAAGGCCTTTGTGGTCATTAGCCTAGTACACACCTATGAATCTATGAACTATGAATCTATACTGCTTGCAGTTGTGAATGATTACAGAAAAAAAATAGCATCAGGGAAATGAATGTTAGATGATATGACAAAGATACTCTTTTCCTGCTTAAGTTGACTGTGACTCCAGGTTGCCGTGTAAGATATAAACCATTTATCTGAGAAGTTTTGAGATCCTGCGTGTTGTCATTGTGTACCATTTCTACCAGTTATACCAAACTAGGTTAATGGGGACTTCATAGTTACTTTAGATTATGTTGCCAGGAACCAAAATACGTCCCACTGTGGAACATGTCTGCTGAGATCCTCATCACAAAGCCACAGCTAAACACTCACATGCCTGGACCACTAATCTCAAACAAGACAGCACTAGTCTGAAAATGCATAACATACAGACATATACACATACACGAACAAGCAAATACTCAGATAATTCCTACTTATTAGCAAACTGACCCAGTATAATGCATTCAGTTTAAACAAATATAACTGAAACATAAGCCAGAACATCAGAAG
>NC_056746.1:1081104367-1081119367 GCF_019279795.1 Protopterus annectens | reverse complement strand
CTCAAGCAGTAGATGGTTTGTGTGCTGGGCAGCATTGTCAGACAGGTTAGCTGTAGATTACACTAAGTAAGCACCCATCCTCATCCAGTTGCAAGCCCTCCCCATTCTTATCCCTTGTAAAGCACATATTAAGGACATGCAACCATAGATGAGCACTTTCCTGCTATCTCTGCATCTATCTTGGTGCACATGGGCATCCTGAAGGAATGTAACAATTGCCTTATGTACACTGACAACCACTTAATTCTGAAACAGATGAATACAATATGTGAGAGATGTAGTTACACAATGTCACTGAAGGCAAGACTGACACATACAAACACAAACAAATGTCATACAGTTTTGTAAGTGGCACACACACACACACACACACACACACACACACACACACACACACACACACACTCACCACACTTACAAAGGATCAGACATATAGACCCCCACATGTGA
This sequence comes from Protopterus annectens, assembly GCF_019279795.1. NCBI lineage: Eukaryota > Metazoa > Chordata > Ceratodontiformes > Protopteridae > Protopterus > Protopterus annectens. Next base: position 1,081,118,917 of record NC_056746.1, on the reverse strand, counting down.
AGGAGCTCCGTTTTGAGCTTTTCTATTGGTTACATTGTATAAATCAGTTTACTCACTGTTTTAACACAGCTCCACATAGTTGGGACCAGCCACTGCTCTGATGTATTTATCTGTGCAATCCAAGGAATCTTTTGCATTATGCTAATCATAACTACAATTTTATATTGTATTTTCACTTTTAATCTGTAATTTTGCTATATCACTGATTTGTTAAAACTGTTCTTGCTGATTTGTTGCACTTTTTGTCTACTGTAGCATAGACTAGATTCAGACCTGCTGAATCTTGTTTTGTTTGTTAAACTGAGCACTGATCCAGGCTATCTTATGTTGGACAGGGCCTCCCTGCACCCTTGTGGCAGGAGAGTGCAGTTAAGACTCATTTGATTGAAGGCTGGTGGCACAGGGCTCAGTTTTGAGCTCTTTTATTTTTTACATTGTTAAATTCAGTTTGCTCATTGTTGCTACATAAGTTCCGTGTTTGTGCTTGTTTTAACACAGCTCTACCCAGCTAGGTGACGAGCCACTGCTCTGCTGTATTATTCTGTGTACATGTAGTGAAACTCCATGCACCATCATGCACTACTGTGCAGTGGGGGTAAACACTGGTAGTTATAGATGCAAAAAGTTCAGTAGATACATTTTCCCTTAGAAGCGGCCCGTGATCTGGGTAAGAAGTCCTTAAATTGCACTCAACTGCTCAGAGAGCACCTCAGCTGCACTTTTGCCCCTTAAACAGTCCCAAAACCACATAATCTACAATAATCTCATACCATTTAGAGAACCCCTGACAGTATAGACCCTTTATAGAGCACCCCATTAGTATAGACCCCATTTAGAGCACCCAGTTATACTACACCCCTCTATTCTCTCTCCCCACTCTGAAAACAGGATTTAACCTAGCATTATGGATGATCAGGTTCCCTCCATGTCTCCTACCAGCCCAATTGACATGGGTATCTTGAGGCAGTGTATCAACATCATGTGCACCGACAACCTGGGTCTATATTATATGAATGAAGAGACTTTTCTTCAAACATATAATCTTCAGCCCCTAAAGAGTGAACGGCCACAACCGCAAATTTTTTCCTCTGGAAAAAATTCAGTCAGCCGTTATTGGGAATTGCCCTTTTCCCCAATGTAGAGCACCTTTCAGTCAAGAAACCTGGACCAAAGCTCCAAAGGCGGTGGTGTCTCCATATTCATAAAGGATATGCACACCTCTAGACTAGTAACCCAGCATAATGCATCTGAGACACTTCAGGTACAACTAACATTGGGTAAGATGGTGATCCAGGTCATAGCCTGCTACAGGTCCCCAACCATGTCCCTAGACTCTCACTCCACCTTCCTAAGCACCGTGGAATCTATCAAGGTTTAACCCAACACTCTCATACTAGGAGACTTCAACTACCCCTCCATCAACTGGGAAAACTACTCAAGCACCAATACACTGGCCCAACTCTTCCTGGAATTCATCATTTCCAATGCATTGGACCAGCTCATTCTGACCCCACTAGAGGAAGCAACATAACTGACCTGGTTATTACGAACATGGGCAACTGTTGCTCTACACCAATAGTCAATCCCTCCCTGGCAGATCCGACCATAAACTAATCACCATGGAAATCCCCCCCCCCCCCCCACAAAGTTAACCACCTTGAAAAACTTCTCCAAAGCTGACTTTGGATTCCTAAAACAGAGGTGGCTAACTTTACGGCACCCATGCCAATGGAAAATAGCTGTATGACTTCCGAATCATAGACCAATGCATTGTATGAACATGTACATAAATGCATGGAACTATCCTTACCCAACAGAACCAAGATGCTCTTCTCCAAAAAAAGGAAACCAATCTGGTGGTCCCCTGCCATTAATAAACTCTACAACAGAAGGAAGAAACTGTTGCAGAAAAGGGTGAAGTCCCAGGACCAGAAAAACTCCCTTATTAGCCTCAACTAAAAGTTGAGATCCCTCATCAAGTCCTCTAAAGCCAGCTATGAAGGCAGAATTGTGGCAGACACTAAAAACAATCACAAAGCCTTCTATAGTTATACCAAGAACCTCCATGGCAATAGCCAGGTTTGCTCTGAGTTACTGCACAATGGTACCTCCTATACTGAGCCAACAGATATTGCCAACATACTGGCTGATAGAGTCAGTGCCAACTTTACCTCTCCCCCCCCAAAGGACCAATCACAATACTGCAGCATTACTGCAGCACAGGTTAAAGCTGCATTGCCCAAGGCCAAGAATACAGCTTCCATGGGACCTGATAATATCCCTGGCTGTATCCTACATGAACTATAAAGCAAACTGGCACCACATCTGTGTGTCCTGTTCAGTCACAGCCTCACCTCAGGCTTTGTCCCTACCGAATGGCGCACTGCTACAGTCATCCCTCTTCATAAAGGGCGAGCAACTAGAGACCATGGGAATTATCGCCCCATTAGCCTGATGAGTCTGATATGTAAAGCTATGGAGCACATCATCATGGACCTGATTAACAAAGATATAGGAAATCTCCAAACTCTGGACCCCACGCAGTTTGGCTTTGTGAAAGGGAGATCATGCTTGCTCAACTTCGTTGACTTCTTTGAGTCAGTCACCAGGGCTGTGGATGAAGGTAAGGCAGTGCATACAGCCTACCTCTATCTGGCCAAGGCCTTTGATACCATTCCTCACTCGGGAATTATTGATAAACTCACCAAACTAGGCATCAACCCCTATATCACTAGGTGGATTGCAAACTGGCTCACAGATGGAACACACAGTGTGATAGTAGCGAACCCCAAGTCAGACTGCCAAACAGTCACAAGTGGAGTCCCACAGGGATCAGCCCTCGGTCCTCTGCTGTTCGGCATCTACTTCTCAGACGTCCAGGACAACACAAAGGGACTCTGGCTGACCAAGTTCGCAGTTGACTGCAAGCTGGGAGCCACTATTAACTCCCCAAGTAATGCAGATGTCCTACAGAAAGGCCTCACTGAGACCAGTGACTGGTGTCAAAATGATGGCCTTAAACTTAATGCCAAAAATAAGTTGTCATCCCCTTTGGTAAAAACTCAGTTCCCACTAATTACCACATTGATGGAAGCCCATTGAACACTGAAGATGTTATAAAAGATCTAGGGACCCAGGTTGACAGAAAACTCTCCTTCGACCACCACATTGCCACTGTGGTCAAAAAGTCCTATCATTACCAAGGGTTTTGCATCCAGGAAAAAAGAGGTCATCATCTCTCTCTACTCTTCCCTCATTAGACTAGTCATCGAGAATAATGCCCAATTTGGCATGTACCTCACTTGACACCTGCAACAGCTGGACAGGCCATACAAGTACCTCACGAATAGGAGGGTCTATATCACATAGTTGAGGTGTTATAACTTCAAACACTGAATGTTCGAACCATTCTGTTTGAAGTTATAAAACTGAGACTAGTGATAAAAAAAAAAAAAGTAAAAACAAAATAAACTGTTGTGAGCAGGGGGCAAGCCCCCCTGCACCCCCCACATGAGGGGCTGCACCCCATATACTCCCTGCTACCTAAATATACCAACTCCGAGATCACATCACATTGAAATGAATGGAAACCTCCCCTTCTGGAGATTTCCGTTTAAATGCTCAAACTTGTACGAGTTTGAACATATGGTCTTGACCATATGGGGTTCGAACTTGTACAAGTGCGACTATGTGATAGAAACCCCGAAGAGGATCCCAGGCATTAAACACATGTCCTACACAGACAGATTCAAAACTCCAGCTATTCTCTATCTCATATCGCCTACTTAAAGGCGATTTCTGCTTGACTTACAAAGCCATGTCTAACATAGCTCTGTTAGAAATGCTACATCTAAAAAATTCCCAATCCCTCCACACCACATGCTCCAGAGACCTCAACCTCATTACCACAATCAACAGAATATGCTGGAGGGACAGGTTCTTCACCCAGAGACTGTCCATGCTCTAGAATAGACTTCCCATACATGTCAAGCAGAGCACCTCACTGTCCCTCTTCAAAAGAAATCTTGATGAGTGGATGGGTAATAGAAAGTTCACCCCTGGGATCACTCCAGTGGTTCTACTTGAGAGAGGCACTGAAAACTAACGTCGGGTGGCACGATGCCAGGGCACTTCTATGGGTTAGTCTTGTAAAGGCTGTAGAGCAATTAACCTAACAAACAACTATGAACCTATGAATTAGACAAACTCCACTGCTGAAGAAAGTAGGCTTGGTGAATGTACTGTAATTATTTTACACTCGCCAACTTCAGAGAATCAACCCTTCAGTGGTCCCCTGGGCTGCATTTCTATTAACCCCCAATGAAAAAAATCTTTTTTTTTCTTAATGGCTGCCTTTTAAGAACCTTCTCAAAATGATACTTAAAACAGCCCTGTCATGTGAGAATTTGTACTTCTTTTTTCCATTTTTCATTGTTTTTAACCCAGATTCTTTCTACACTAACTTTTGTTTTCTTTCACTTTATCCTTCTCCACAAAATGAGTGCAGTCTTGGAACCTGTATGATGTGCCCCTTCTTTAAGCATGGAATCTGGTGCTGCATAATGATACTGTACATCTTTAATAACATCTGGTGTAATTTTTTAATATAGTTTTCTTCTTAAAATCAAACAGATAACATCCCTATGTCAGTTCTCTAAATTCTTTGCCACATTTCCTTTTTTCTATGTTGCTGTCCAAGCTTCTATCTTTTTGCCAGTGGTGGCTTGTGATATTGGACTGCAGAACTGCAGCCCCCCCAGCTGTGAACCACAATGGTAAACTCCTGAACTGCATGCAAGCGTGCTTAGAGAATTGAATCCGGACTGCTGTCTTACCACTCTGGAGACAGGAAGAAGGCAGCAGTCTGCAAGATGCCCAGGAAGTCTATGCGGTGCTAACTGCATAGACTGGAAGTGGATTGGACTGCAAGGTCTGCAGTCAGTCTCAGAATGAGACCGGGAACAGGAAATCGAAATTGTGCATTCCGGCGTGTGCTGCGAGAAGTGCGTAGGATAGGATACTCTGCTAGTAGGATAATTTTATTTAGAAGCAGATAAACTGTGCATTCCGGCATGTATGTAGAAACAGGGAAGATTTTACACAGGCACATGTTATTGTACATGTTAGCAGGACTGATTATGTTTGAAGCGGAGGATTTAGCAGGATTAATTATTTTTGAAACAGAGGGTGTGTGTGTGTGTGTGTGTGTGTGTGTGTGTGTGTGTGTGGGGGGGGGGGGGGTTGGGAAAAAAGAATGAAGTCTGCTATTCATTAAGTGTCTTCCAACATCTTCTCTGATTTCTTGACATTCTAATGTCCCAGAGAAAGTTAATGTCCAGTTCAGATGTACAGCTTTGTAGTATACTTGATTTGAGGGGTGTAATTTGCACATTATATAGCAGAAGATTAGCAAGATTAAAGAATAGCAGTACATGAACAAAACTAATAAATGCAAGCAGTATGCAGTGGCAATAATAATAATAGTAATAATAATAATCATGCCTGTTAATATCAGTAAGATTTGTTTTATCAAAAAAGGCTTATCTCCCTACATGGACAAGTTGAATACAGGCTACTACTTATACTTTTTGCCTACAAGTAAAACTCTTCTGCTGTACGATCGACTGAGAAAAGAATATGTTGTTTCATCGCAAATTCCCCTTCACAAAAGCACCGCTGCATGAACTATCTATCCATTAAAATCAGAACTGGCTTACTATTAGGATCAGATTTTTGCCTCATATTTTTGTTCTGTTCTATTCCTCATAAAATCTGTGGTTTCTGAATTTTTAATTCCTTAAATAGTAGAAGGTACAGTGGTAGCATTGTTGCCTCACAGCTAGAGGTTCACTGGTTTAATTCTTGGCCGAGTGCCTTCTGTGTGGAATCTGCATGCTCTCCCTGTGTTTGTGTGGGTTTGCTGTGGTGTCCTCCCATATTACAAAAACATGTGTCTGCAGCATTTCTCCCTGGGACTCTGCTGAAAATCTACTTTTGCTCCAAGTCAGACTTTCCTGGTTAACAAATGTTAAATAAATAAAATTATGTAACCAAACCGAAAAAACAAACTCTAAAAACTGGATAAAATGAAAGAAAACCACACCAAGTCCAAAAATAAGGTTAGCACTTTCGTTTACTGATTAAGCAAACTTCTTCAGACAACTGACATTGCAAAAATTCACAGCTTAAATAAATTATCATGTCATGACATCACAATACAATTCAAAAACCAGGCCTCCTTTTAAAGAACCCACATACCCAACATACTTTCACATTTATCAAAATAGAATGATGAACCATAAAAATACATATATATTATATAAATAAATCCTAATAACAAAAAATATATATATAAATGTATACTTCCAATAAATCACTTAAATAAGTATATAATTATGTTAAAACATTGTGTTATCTTGTGAAAGCCCTCAATTTCAAAATACTTTTAAAGGAAACAGCATCATTCAAACCCGGGGGCATGAGTGCATTTAATTTCACTTGCCAAATCAATTCTTTCTCGTCCAATTTCAAATCCATTGGACCTCCCCTTTTATTATCCAAAACTTTTTCCAAAACCAAAAATCTGAATTTATGTGAGGGATAACAATTAATGTGTCTAGCCAGATCCATTGCTGATTGATGTTTTAGCTAAGGGTCTAACATTTGTATCATCATCCAGGGATGATTTAGCTAGGAGTATCATCGATCTTAAATCCTTTACTAGGAAATTGAATTTAAACATTTTGTTGGGGTCGAATCCTAGTTTGACCCAAGACTTTAGATGTCCAGCATCTTTAACCCTGTGCTACACCCTTCCATTCTCCTTTTTGAGAGAATATGAGAGAATGATTTCAGGAACTTATTTAATAATAAGGGGTCACATAAATTTGTAACATTTAATTTATCACAAGCTGAAAGGGAAACGTTGATGGATTTAAATTTTGCAGACATACGAATTTTAAAACCTGACAAAGGGGGTGGTTTGATTTTTATGGACAATAATGATTGTTTTCGGTGCATGTGTTTATTGTTGGATAGTGAAGCTTATGTTAAAGCTTCCTTAAATGAAGTAAATGGTGCTTACCAACGTATAAGAGGTGTTATCAGGGATTTATTTTTGGAAGGGAGAATTGATTTGGATTGATTTAATTATTTTTCCATTTCCTACCCTCTGACGGCCATATTATTTGGATTACCCGAAATCCATAAATATATTGAAAACCCCCCTTTCCGCCCCATCAGTGATGGCAGACAATCTATTACATATGCTTGTGCTAAATTTGTAGATGTTAAATTAAAAGAAGTATTAAAAAAATGAAAGTTAGATATGTAAGGACTCGTGGATTTTTCTAGAAACAATGAATAAGCTTCCCTTCTCTGAAGATCTAAATTTCCTCACCATTGATGTCTGTGATCTCTGTAGTTATCCACCAGGACATCGGATGTGAGTGGGTAAGAGAATTCCTTTTGAGTTACCACGTGGAGGGTTCTAGTATTGATCTTATTATTTATTAGAACTCATATTAGAAAATAATTATTTTCTTTTCAATAAGGAATACTACTTACAGAAAACAGGTGTTGCCATGGGTTCTCCATGTGGGGCCACTTTCGCTAATACCATTATGGCCTATTGGGAGAGACATTTCCTGTTCAAGGATAATATGTTCCTTGAGAGGGCCACATGGTACACCCGTTATTTGGATGATATATTTATCCTTTGGAAGGGTGAAAAAGATTCAGCTAGAACATTCATTGAACACATTACTAAATTCACTGATTTTCTACATTTCACCTGGGAATTTCAAACTGTTAGTATTTCTTATTTGGATATTGAGTTGACCAAAATTGTTACTGAGAAACAATATATTTCAAAAATATTTTGGAAAGCAACCTACTCAAATGCATTTTTGCATTTTTCTAGTTGCCACCCTTTTGCCCAAAAGAGAAGTGTGGTTAAGGGTCAATTAGTTCAGGCAGCTAGGATGACCACCCTGGAAAAAGACTTCCTTGATGAATGTAACCTCTTGAGGGGGATGTTTTTAAAACGTGGGTACGCTAGGTTTTTAGTGGACGACCTCATCAAGGAAGTACACAAAAAGCATTTAGCAGGTTCCCTTAAACCATTGTTATCTTCTATGGAAGATCTAGGTGAGCATTTGGATGATGGTGACCATTTGAATATGAACATCAGTTCCCTACATGAGAGTGAGTTTGAATTAATCACAGACTCATTGGTGAATGAAGGTACTAAAATAAGTTTTATTACTACATTTTCTGTTGATGCACACTTTTTAAAATCAATTATTAATAAGGACTGGTGTTTCCTTGTGGATGACACCCTTCTCAAAAACAACTTAAGTGATTCACCTCAGTTTGTGTTTCGGAGAGGTAAGAATTTAAAAATGATCCTTGAAAGGGGCCCACCAAAAGTGTATGGCCCCCATTGTGGAATGTCTAAATGTGAGGCATGTAGATGGTGTAAATACATTAAAGTTACAAATCATATTAACATTGGAAATAAAACATTCCATATTAGGGGTAAATTTAATTGTAATACCAAAGGGGTTGTTTACTTAGGGTTATGCAGTTGTTGTCCATCTTTTTATGTGGGTCGTACTGAGAGACCATTAAAGAGCAGGATTTATGACCATATTTATGCAATTGGGAAATTGAATCTGAATAATGCTCTGGCTAGACACATTAATTGTTATCCCTCACATGAATTCAGACTTTTGGTTTTGGAAAAACTTTTGGATAATGAAAGGGGAGGTCCAATGGATTTGAAATTGGATGAGAAAGAATTGATTTGGCAAGTGAAATTAAATGCACTCATGCCCCCGGGTTTGAATGATGCTGTTTCCTTTAAAAGTATTTTGAAACTGAGGGCTTTGACAAGATAACACAATGTTTTAACATAATTATATACTTATTTAGTGATTTATTGGAAGTATACATTTATATATATATATATATTTGTTATTAGGATTTATTTATATAATATATATGTATTTTTATGGTTCATCATTCTATTTTGATAAATGTGAAAGTATGTTGGGTATGTGGGTTCTTTAAATGGAGGCCTGGTTTTTGAATTGTATTGTGATGTCATGACATGATAATTTATTTAAGCTGTGAATTTTTGTAATGTCAGTTGTCTGAAGAAGTTTGCTTAATCAGTAAACGAAAGTGCTAACCTTATTTTTGGACTTGGTGTGGTTTTCTTTCTTTTTATCCAAATAAATAAAATTGACAGGCATTTGTATTTCAGACTTCATATTCTTTAGAAAGTACATGGTAACACAAAACCTTTTATTCTAGCAATTGTCTAAGTATATAAAAAGAATATTTGAAATTTGTCCCTATTTTTGGGACTGTATTTCCCCATTATTGGCTTCATCCAGGTTTTTTGTGCTAAGGTTGAGAGCTACGGTGAGAACTGAATTCACTGAATATGTTTGAGGGCTGTATTCCCCCATTACTGGTTTTGTCCAGGTGTTTTGTGCTAAGAGGTTGACAGCTATGGTGAGAACTGAATGCACTAAATGGTAGCCATTTAAGTTTCAGTCTTCCTCTTTTTCACAAAACAGTTGATTTGGCATAGTGGTATGTTGCTCTGACTGTTTTGCACAAGGTCCGTTCAAGACTTGACAGTAAAATGTATGGTGGTAACACAGCATTTTATTCTAGCAACTTTCCAAGATTATACAAGCAATGTTTAAAATGTGTCCCTGGTTTTGGGGCTTTTGCCCCCCAATACATTTTTGCTTTTTCCAGATTTCTTGTGCTGCAATGTTGAGAGATACAGCTCAGTGTCGAGTAGATTTTACAAGGAGCTGAGAGCTGTAGGGGAAGAGAAATGTATTGCTGCTTATGCTGAGTCTGCTTGCATTGTTAATAGCACAACAGGCAGTGTACTTGCTTTTGATGCAAAAGGCTGTGGGTTCTACTCCCATAGTATGTAGATGCATTGCTGATACTGTATTGTGCTGTAAACGGGGTGGATGCTGCCATCTTGAGAATGTCTTCTTTGGTGAAGATACCTAGTAACTATGAACCCATTATCAGTTTGCCATCCATTCCCTATTGCAATATCACTAGCTTACCATTTTTTTAATGTAACATAGGCAATTTATTCCTCAAGGGCAACAGGCACTTTATTTGTAGATGAAACAATGAAACATAAAGTTGTTTGCTAGCAGCAACCTCTTCATTAGTTAGATGTTTTTAATGTGTAATTATTTAGATGACTTTTACTTCTGCAGAGATTGCGCATATTTTCTGATACTGGTGGATTGAAGAAGTTTGAGTAGACTTTTATGATGGAAATGTTCTCAATTGGGCAGTTTTGTCATTATTGGTGCATGCATTTTGTTTCATTGTGTACTGGAAAAATGTTCAAAACAATAAATTTAAAACACCCTCAAACAACTGTACTGTATTATACAACAAATATAATTTAATACAATCAGGAAGGTGCATCACAGAACACATGTATGTTTTGTGTGCAAGGGGCCTATCATTTGAAAACAGCCCAAAGTTAATCTTTATCTGCCAGTAGCTAAATGTATTTTCTTTGAATGTGGGTTTCAATGCTGTTTCAATGAATGTGAGTTTCAACGGCAGAGAAGTTTTAAAGCTAAGTCTGTTTTCATTGTGAGACTGCATTGCTTTGTTTAGCAGATGTCTTAGTGTTTGTGCTGTAAAATGCAAAATAAAACTTTCAAATGAAGTCCAAATCATTGTAGAAGTAAAGCAGTATGCACATTACAGTGTTTATGGTAAATGGGATGAAATAGTCAAGTAATGGGAAATTGGAATGGCTGCAGGGGGAGGCTCCATTCAACCATGATTTTGTGAGGGGGAAGGGCGGCAAACTCAAAGACAGCCCCAGCTGAACTATACCTCTCAACTGTCCAGATTTACACAGAATGAATAGATTTTGCTTCTTATTTTTGGTTTGTTCCTCATAAATTGTTAACTACTGAGTTATTTGACATGCTGAGCTGTAACTGCTGTTCAGAACTCCTATATGTTTTGAGATCTAGCTAATGTTCTTACTTACAAACTGCTTGTTTTTTTTTTGTTTTGTTTTATGAAGGTAGAGCTTTAATTGTTGAATATCTGCCAGGCATCCTGCTAACTGTTTTGCAGATGTTATTCATGTTTTGATTATATCTGGAAGCAATCCTATGGCATGCTACTGTACTTAGAAGACTTGCAGGCTGGACTTTACAATTGCTTTTATAGAAGGCTAAGTGAACGCAGTTCATGTTACTGTTAGGTCATACTAAATAACATAACTCTAGAATTATTGTCCTAAAACAGCCATACTTTGCTTTGTGCATTTTATCCTGTATGTGTTCACTGCTGAATTATACATCTGTTATCACTGGACTTAGAGGCTATATGTTACTGCTGTTAGTATGTGGTTTTACAGAGGTGATACTGTATGCAATATAATCAATTTTAATTATAATGTACACAGTATAATTAATTTTACTCTCCATCTCTATTCCTTGCATGGTCTCCACTTCACATTCTTGTAACCTTTGCACTAATTCTGCCTTATTTACCTTTATTTTTCAGTTTGCACAGGTTTCTTTCCTGCGTGACCTCCCACCCCCACCTGGGATTAACTGCATAATGCAATTTCTGTCTTCTCCACTGAAGCTGACTATCTTAACTAAGTAAAACCTCTGGGAAGCAAGAACCTGACTCCCTCCAGCTTTACTATTGTAATAGGTGAATTACAGTTTAGTTTTTGTAAACTGTTGAGGCTTAAAGGTGTATGCACAACAACAGTGAAGGGATCCAGCCAATTGCCACTAGATTGGGCTATAATACCTCAAATCAGCCTTACACTCACACAGTGTTCCATTCCCAAGCATTTACTTTTTAATTTGGTAAAGTTTTGCTTCTAGGCTGTCCCCACAGTAATTTGGCTCCCTCCATATTGACTAAATTTGCTAGTTTACCCCTAGGATCCTATTAAAATTAGCCTGAAAAATGGTGTAAAAATAAAAAAACAATACAACAAATTAAAGTATAGCCAAAAACATTGCTTACATACAATCATACAATCTCGGAACCATGGCTCACAAAAGATACCAAAGCTAAAATCAAACCTAGAAACAGAGCCTGGGCCATAGTAAAGCCTTGCTGAGTCTAATTATGGTGGCTGCCAAAAAAGCAATTACTAGAAAATGGAAATCAAAGTCTAGACCGACTTTACTAGAAGTAGTGAATATAGTAATTGCGATAAAACAACTGGAATTGGGATCTTTAGAAAAGGGAAGTGGCAAACTGCATAGAAAAAATGGGAATTGTGGGAAAAGTATATGCAAAGCAGGAACGAGGTTTAAGCGGCAGGATTTGAATGAGCTATATAATGCATCACTGACAATGACTAGAAGGTTTATAGGTGATTTCTAATGTTTTACAACCACAGTTGTTTCAATGGTGTCTGTGATGTAAACTATTTACAACTGAAGTGATTTCAGTTTGTATGTTTTTCATTTATATAAATGTAAGATTGCCTTTGTCACGTGGAAATTTAATAAAGATGTTGAAAAAAAGAATAAACTTAGAGGGTGAAGTTAATATTTTGGCAGCTCTGCATGATTCAGAAACAGACAAATCCCACATTTTCAATGAACATATCTAACTATATAGGCATAGCTGCAGGTCGTCACTGCACTTGTCTATGAGAGGCTTTACTCTGAACATTTAATATCACAGTGCCTTTTTCCTGCTGTGCTGCATTGTATGAATCAGTAGAGGGCAGTTATAGGTTTTATGTTCTTTTCTTCACTGTAGAGCAACCATGTAGTTGGTATATGCAACTCTGTGGCTCTACCCCTTCATGGGGTTGTCGTGGGGCTTGTTTACCTACAAGAAATTGTTTTATCTCTTTTTATGTTTTTCAGTTCATTGTTTTCAATATTTAATTTTTAATATACTGTGAGTGGAAAAAGTGTGCTTCGATGACTCATAGGTAAGCCTACGATACATCATAAACAACAAAATGGTGTAAGGAGTGGAAAAAATGCACTAAGAAAAACCAGAATCACCTCTCCAAGTAGCCAAGAACCAGACTCGGTAGTATCAAATAAAAATGTTTAATTCCACAACAAGAAAGACTCCGTAGTAACAGTCAGTCAAGCGCTTTCATCATCCAAGCTCACTACTGAAATGTAGGCATTCGAAATCCCAAGTGCAGACAAGCTGAAAAAAAAGACCAAAAACACAGGAGAAGAGTGACTGTCAAAAATCACTCTTCTCCTTTAAACTTCTTTTTTTCAGGTGGACAACCCCCCTGCACCACACCATGTAGCACCCCTTGATCTTATATATATTAATTACAAGATCACCATACCTTGCAGAAAAGGGAATATTCCAAGAAATGCCATCTCTGACTTAATATATGTAAATTTGTTCTTTCAGCCATTCAATGTCTGTACTTCAGGACTCTCTAGGGGGCCCTGAAATTTCAAATGGTTGCCACCCAATGTCCATAGACTGTGTTACTACCCCAAGCAGCAACTCTTCTACAATAAAGAAATACTTTATCTAAACAGTGACCATCCACTTAATGAGCATTGCAACCCAGATGAATCAAAATGCATTTGAAATATTATGTGATACAGAATCTGTATCATATGGTCTTGGCACATCATCTTGAAGTCTGCACGGCTTCAAGTCAAAACATAATAAGGGCCCAGACATTTAATCCATGCTAAATGATGGTTTAGCATTCACAATAAAAGGATACATCATCTACAGTACTTCACCTTAATGAAGCATTGTGTCATATAGAACACCCTCTCTCATTGCAGATGAGCTACAGTATCCTAAAGCACAGCTGCACAAGATTTTAAGATTCTCACAGTGTTAAGTGTTGCAAATCTTCACTGTGATTGTTGTTCTTATCAATGACGGAATGTCCTTTCTTTTTTATGGTACAATTCTGTTATCTGCATTTGTAGGTCACATAAGACAGAGTGATTATCACTGTAATGGAGTCATTTATCCATTATGCAAGTACCGCACAAACCAATTATGACCAATAACTTCTGTGCACACTGTGGGGAAATAGAGACAAAATTCGTATCAACAAAGTAGGAATCTGGTTATGAAAAAGAATGGAGATGAGTAATTCATTTAGTTCTAGACATCAGAGAAGAAAATAATCCGAATAGCATGCTGAATCTGTTATGGAAACAAATGACGGCATCAATCTGAGCAACCAAAAGAAAATAGCAAAAAAATGCCACCGCCAGCCGTAGCGACAGTCTATAAATGTAATAGTCTAAAACACAACGTAACACTTAGCGCTTTCACCCAATCTTTTCCTGGGCTTCTTCAGAGTGAAGTCATAACATATTAAATAGTTAAATAAACATGTTAAAAACAGTTATTCCACCCTACAATAAAAATTCATTTACCTTAGGTACTGTTTATGTACTGAGTGAGTATGAGCAAATACCACTGTCTCTGACATTGTCTGGGTGATGAAACTATTCATTGCATTACACATTTTAACATGTGAGT
>NC_056746.1:1081051867-1081099367 GCF_019279795.1 Protopterus annectens | reverse complement strand
TGTAAGGCCTGTAGTATAGCTTTTGTCCGTTTCTTACTCAGTATATATATATATTGAGGATGAGGAGAGTTCTGTTGTCAAGGTATGGAATTGCCTGGTGCCTGACAGCAGGGAAATCATGTTTCTCATTGTTTGGGTATGTGTGTTTTATTTAGTTGTAAGGATGGGCTGTCCAGGACGTCTGTTTATTTAGCTTGAACAGAAAACCATAAGAATGTTAAAGGAGGAATGTGTGTAATGGAATATGCATTTCCTGAAGTAAAATAACTGAGTGGGAAACACTGCGCATAAAAATGTTAGGACAGACGTGACCCTGGGTACAGCTATGCTTCTGTCGTAATACTTTAATCCTCATGCAAAGACAGTATTTCAGTGCACTGCTCTGAATTATCGGCAGGATTTTTACTTGTAAAAGGCTGGGGAAAAATGATGCAAGCAGCTTGTGTGAATCAATACCACCAAAACAAAGCAGCGTGAAGTGGTAGGGGTTTAACGGAAAAGTACCATATGCCTACAATACAAATGAAACATTTATAGATGAATATGCTATAGTGTAGCAAGAATAGTGGACATTTAATATGAGATATCTGAACACAAACAAAACTCCATGATTTCTACAATGGACTTACCAAATGATACTGTTCTAAACATTGGCTGTATAACTGTTTTACCATTCTAACATATCTATTCAGTGTATCATAAACAGTATCTGAGATGTGCGTGCTTATGACGTCAAGTGGTCTGTTTGCTACAGCCATCTTCAGGGAGAGAGTAAAATACTATACTATAATAAAAACAAGGTTATGGATTCTTACTGTTTAGCCTAGGAACCATAGATGTGACTAAATAAAAGATCACAAATGTAGCACTTAAAATATTATACTAGTATTAATAATAATCTACTTTGTATAATTGCAAGCACTGTGGTCAGTGTTCCATTATATACAGAAAAATAAATTTTAAGCCAAACAATTAGCACTGTGCATGATAGCTGAAGTGATACCCTGTATGAAGAATTTCAGATTCAGCTTATAGAAAAAAATATCACAAAGCTGTTTTAAACATAGGATGCAAAACCTGTGAAACTGTGTGATTCTCTTCAAATCACTAAAGCAAGCTGTGCTTAGTTGTCATCAAAGAAAAGAAGCCCCTAAGCCCAATCAACAAATTAATAAAACGTAAAAGCGTACTAATCCACTATTTGCCATTGCAAATCTTACTGGTTGTGCAACAGCTAATCATTCTGATGGCATGTTCCTTTTTATAAAGGCAAAGAAAGCATCAGTCCACATTATAGCAGCTAGTAACACGTAGCAATGGAGCACATGATTTTTTTTAACCTAGAGAAGGCGATCTAGCATACTGTAAAACCCAATCCTTCTGCAAGATACCCTATGTTTTTGTGAAACCTCCAAACACGTTTTTATGAAAGTGAATTGATCCGGACTGTAAAAGCTGGCTTTGTAGAATGATCGTTCGTTGTGGTTGCTATAGAAACGAAGCACAACGAGCGATCGTTCTAAAAAGCAAAGGACTCCTTTGAAAGGAGTAGTTAGCAATTACAAGTAAAACATCTGCTCCTTATATTGCAACTTTGTTTTTAGAACTATCGTTCATGGTGGTTGCTAAAGAAATGAACCGCAATGAACGATCTTTCTAAAAACTAAAGTTTTAATATAAGGAGTAGTTGAGAAGCATGATATTTCTCTCAGCTGCCTAGAGCAATAACTGCGGACAAAGATAAAGTAATGGGAGGAGCAAAATACCATAAATAGGGACAGATTTTAAATACTGACCTTGAGAGCTGAAGGATATGACATCTGAAACTAAAAAAGCATGCCGTTACATGCCAATCTCAAAAACGACAGAAGGGAATCACAATCAATGATCCTTCTTAAAATTTTAATGTAACATCAGTTGTTAGGCACTTAAAGTAAATTGCATGCGCTTGTCCGTGCTTAGCAACTGCTGGTTGCATTACAACTTTTTTAAAACGATTGTTCATTACGGTCGCAACAGAAACTACATAAGGTATCAGCAAAAATAAATAAATGAATAAAAAATGGTAAAAAAAAAAAAAAAAACTGCAGAAAAACCCAGAACAGCTGTACAGTTATTGCCTGTACAGAGACATATGGGAGCAAAGATCGAGAAAAGCTGGAAGTGGAAGTCCAATTTAAATGTGGTAGGAACATAAATCAGGGATGTAAGTTAACACTGGGAGCTAAATAAGGACTGGGATTGAACATATACAGGAAGTTTTAAGGAAAAATGACACTGTGGGTGGGGATGTGAGTGACATAGTAAAGAGGGTGTTACTTTGGTCAGCTTTAATATGGACCCGAATTTTAAACACTGGGATTGTCCCTTTAAGCAAGGTTTTCCATTACAATGTTGAATTATAGAAAATTATTGCAACATAGATAAAGCCCTATAACTGAAGCTGTCTGAATTATAAGCAAGATATAAACAAATACTGAATTAAGACTGAACTGAGCTGCTCTTGAAAGTATACATATTATTTATTTATTTGATTTGATTTATTTATTTTATTTGACATTTGTTGACTGGGTTAGTTCAACTGAGCAGAAGCCCTTTTTCAGCAGAGGCCCGAGGAGAAAAGCTCCACAATTACAAAGATTAAGTACAAAAACATGTATAAAAACAAATATAAAAACAAACACAGATGCATAAAAAATTAAAAGTAAGTTAACATAATATGTAATAAATGATTAACAGCCTGGAGAGTATATACATTTCAGCATAATTCAAAACAAGCTATTATATTATTCTTTCCTGTAAAATTCCTGTGTCAATTTCAAACACCTCCTCAGCCTTGATTCACAGGCCTTGTATTATCTAAATAATAGTTATTATTTCAGGTGCCTATCTGTGAATGTCTGTTAACTGTCTCTATTTCTGTAAGGTCTTTCTGACACACAAAAAATGTTGTCTTGGGAATCTGTGAGTTCTGTACAACTTGTAATGGTCCCTTGGGACTCTGTGAGTTCTGCATGTAATTCTTCCAAGTGTTTTGGTCTGAAGGCTATTAGCTTTCCACTCAAACTACATTTACTAAAGCTGCATGCAAACTGTAAACTATAAAATGAAGACAGGACTACTTAAAAATCCCTGCATTTCCAAGCCTATACAAAGAAAATACTGCGTTTATGTAGGATCTGTTCTAACAACAATATATTTATGTGAAGTCTACTCTAACAAAACCGTATTTAAGTAAAGTCTGATCTAACAAAACTATATTTAGGTATGACCTGTCCTTACAAACTCCACCTAAAATCCACGAAGAGGAATTTATTTTGTGGTTACCTCACAAATGTATCCTATAATTAGTACTAACTACTGTAATATAGTTTGAATACACAGGCTTTGTATTATTTCTGGTAAGAGCTTTTCTAATACACAGTCTGCAAAGCAGTACTATAATGATTACTATCATTATTAGTACAACTAAGATATTTGAAAGTAGTTCCCCTCAAGCCAGCAAATACATTTGCAATACAATCTATCCCAGAGGTGTTACATAAGGCATGTACCTTTGTCATACGTCACTCATAACTAGCAAATGTTTTTTTTTTTTACCCCTGTACTGAATTATCACTTAAGACATAGACAAACACATTTATATAAAAGAAAACAAACCATATTAACATATTCCCAGTTATAAACATTATACATCACATATATTCTTTTGTACAATTATCATCAATCCAACATTATATAAATTGATTAACAAAAACAACTTTAGGAATGATGGAAGTAAAAGAACAGACATCGTAATTTGAGCGCTTTCATTCTCAACCTTTAATTGCAGAACTTTATCAGAAAATGCATCACAAAGTATAAGGATAGTTAATATATCCACTAACAACCGGTGAAATTTGAAAATTAAAAAAAATGTAATTTCTTACCTGTCCCATCCCAATAAACATCTAGTATTCAAGTTTTCATTCAGGCCAGGAAGTAGGTCAGCTTTTAATAAAACCTACTACCCAAGTTCTTTCACTTCCAGTAATGAATTGACATCACAGATAAAATTAACTACTTTCTCTAAAATCAAAAATTTAAAGCCAGAAAAATTAGAACAATGTAAACTATGCTTAGGCAGAGCATTTTTTTTGTCCCGGTTCCTGATTGCTTGATAGTGTTCTTTCATGCGGTCTCAAAGTCTAGTGGTCTTCTGCATATAGTAAATTGTAAATTTATTGTAAAACCCCTTTATTTACAATTTTAAAATCTATAGCTTTTAATAAATACTCTTTGCACATTAAAATATGTTTGCATAAAAAATGTCTTCTTATAACAAAATTGGGGAATGTTTCCAAGTTGTTTGGCCAAATCAGAGTTACCTTGTATAATACTCCAATTTCTTTCCACATTTTGCTTAATGCCATAGCCATAAATATTCAAAGAAATTGTCAAGGGGGATCTAAATCTATAATTCTTCTCTGTCTTATTCCTGTTGCTAACAAACTCAAACTTTAAAATCGGTTGGTACCAACTATATCTGTTTTTAATCACTTCCGCTTTAATATTCTTTACCATATCATCTGGGTAATGTCTCTGAATGAAGAGCTTTTAAAGAAATTCACATTCATGGCAAAGGCAGCATCCTAACATACTATCCTACTAAGACGTATGAGTTGTCCCTTAACTATATTGCATTTCATGAACAAGGGATGTTGGCTGTAGTAGTTGAGGTAATTATTTCTAAATGTTTCCTTTCTATAAATGTTTGAATAAAATACTTGTTTACCTATCTCAATGACCAAATCTAGATCAAGAAAATTGACTTTTAAGTCCTTTACCGGTAACTGTAAAATTCAAGAAACTGATACTCCCTTTTACCTCCCTTAAAAACTCTTCCAATTCCATTTCACTCCCCCTGCCATAGGAAAAAAAATATTGTCAGTAAAAACATTTCTATAGTCTAACCTTATTAAACCCCCACAGATAGATCAAGACATCCAGTTCCCAGGAATTCAAAACTAAATTAGCATAAGTGGGGGGCATTTTTGCGGGCCATTTTAGCCTCCATCGCTATTGTGGTATATGGTATTTTCAAAAGAAAAGAAATTATTATCAAGCACAATATCTAGTAATTAACAAACTGTGTTGACTCTACCTTGAACCATAGAAGTATATTAATTCCTGCCTTCCCTTAAACCTCACCCCTCATCCAAAACATTAATTTGCATGCATTGTTCCTGCAATTTCCATTTTTGTATGTAATATAATCTTACCCTTTTCTAAAGATCCCACTTCCAGTTCTTTTATCTCTTTTACAATATTCAGTACTTCAAATACAGCTGGTTTAGAATTTAATTTCAATTTTTTTGGTAATTGCATTTTGGCAGCCACCAGAATTAAATTTAACAAGGCCTTACTATGTCTAGGCAATTAAGATCCTGTATCCCAGCCCAAAAACATCCTGTCCTTAGTTACACCCACTTACTTACCCATTATTTTAGACAGAGTATTCCGCAGGGAATTTTTACAATCTGCCAACTCATTACAACCCCAAAACATATGTTCCCAGTTACCTATTTCTTCCCCATCATACCTCTAACATTTACCACCTACCTGAGGAAAAATTCTATGGAGTCTGCTTGGGGTATAAAATACCTATGCAAACATTTCCAAGCAAAAAATCCTAAATCTTCCAGACTTTGCTGCACATTTGAGAGCCATACATATGTCCTACCATTTTTTCCTTGTGAGTTGCTTATTAAATCTCTCTTCCCAATCTTTCCTAACCTCTTCTGATTGATTCCTATAGGTATCCTATAGGTATCATGCAATATTTTATATGCCATACTAATTATCCCTTTTAACAGCAGCTTATGTTGTAGATTCAACTAAAAACTCTACCAGAGCAGAATCTTTCACGTAGGATCCCCCTATCCCTTTCTCTGTGCCTATACTCTGATATCAATCCCTGATAGGAAATGAAGTCTCTATCTTGCAGTTCAAATGTCTTCTTGGCCTCTTCCCATTCTTTACCTTTCCCTCTCTAATTATTTACCTTGGTTCCTTTGCCAATTTTCTCTAGTAAATTCTAGCCCTCTCTTGCCTATTTCCTGTACTCCTAATTGCAGTTATCCCTATCTGCAAACTATCCTTTCTCTATTCTCATGTTGGCTTAGCTCTTAGAATATTTTCTGCTACTTTATGAATATAAAATATTTTATATATGTTATTCTCCTTAAGGATCTGTATCCACAATTCCACTCTCTTCTTATTTCTTTAATCCCCCCCAAGTGCTTCATCATCCTTTCCACTTTGAATTATAGCTTCATGCTTGTGTTATGTATATGTGCCTTAACAGTGTACCTCTAAATTGTCTGTTCAAGTCAGGTAATCCTCAACCACCTTGTTCTGTATGAAGGATCAACTTATCCCACTTGACCCTTTCCCTTTTCCCTTTCCAGATAAAATCCTTCAACTCTTTATTAAATACTGTCCACAACTTCTCTTCTGATTGATAAAAATGTGCCTGACCTGTATATAAAACTAAAGTGACTAAAATATTTTCACTGCTTGTATCTTTTTATCAATATACAGAAACAAGAGCATCCAGTCTCTCAGTTTTTATATTATCTCTTGTTTAGTCTCTTCCAGCATATCCTTAGCCACCATAACAAAATCCTTTTTAATCCATTACTCCTAAATACTTAATGTTATTGTGTCCCCGTAAATATGGGTATTACTGAACCAATTTGTGTGTGGGTACATAGTTTACAGCTATATCCAATGTTTTATTTTCATTAATTTTACATCACAAAATTATTTAAAACTGTCTCAAGATGTAACACAACACTGAGGTGTCCTTTATGGATTTATCAGGTACAAAATAATATTGTCTGCAAATAAAGCCAATTTTTGTTGATTACCATACCGATTATAGTCTTGAATTTTTGAGTCCCTTATTTTCTTTGTCAATGCACCTAAATATATCACAAATGACAAAGGGGAAAGAGGATACTCCTGCTTGGTTCCTCTGTTCAAACGCAACTTATCAGAGAGGAACTCTCCCATTTAATTTTTGCCACTGATCCCTCATATATCCTTCTAATTAACCATACAATTTTATCCGGGAATGCAAATGTTTCCATTGCCCTATTCATAAAATCCCAGCTTACTCTATGAAATGCTTTCTTTGCATCAAGACCCACCAACAACAGCAGTATTTTCTTGCATTCTGCTTCCCTCTGGATCATCATTGTTCTATTAATGTTGTCAAATGTTTGCCTCCCCTCTTCAAAACCACACTGATTCATATCTATCAATTTTGGAAACACTTTAGCCATTCTTTTAACTATTATGGACATAAACACTTTGTAATCATGGTTTACAATTGAAATGGGCCTGTAAGAAGCTAGGTTTGATGGGTCTTTACCGTCTTTAGGTATTACAGCCACCACAGCTTTCTTCCAGGATATTGGTTCTTCCCTTCTTTTCAAATACTGTTAACCAAAACTTTCCAGATTTTTATCAGTTCAGCAAAGCTTCTTATTGCTTTCCTCAAAATAAACAAAGGTGACAAAACAGCTGTACTGGAGGATATCCTACATTGGATATCCATACAATTTACACAATAAAAAATACTACTAGCTGATGTCAATGTCAGTTGGTTGGACATAAACTTCCCTACATCTAGGATGACATTATATGGTTTCACACATTTAATTAATAGCCCCACACATTATAGCAAGACATCACATTCTCTATTAGACCGGGTCTTAGTATGAGATCCTAGCAAATACACCACCACAGCTACAATGTTAGACTCTCTCAGCAATCATCTCCCAGTCTATACAACCATACATCTCACACATCCATTTAAACAGCATATTTATAAAACAACATGCAACTTTTCCAAGCTTAACCTAGAAATGTTCATTACTACACTATCACATATTAACTGGAACTTCTTAAAAGTCTTCCCCTTAGATGATGCTTCAAATGAATTTAATACAACTTTTCTAACTCTCCTAAATAGCCTTGCACCTCTTAGAAGGAAAAGACTAAAAACAAATAATGAAAGTTGGCTATTCAAAAAGAGTAGAATGCTAATGCGGGATAAAGAAAATGCAAGGAAAGAATAGCAAAAATATAAATCATTTCAATATCTTGAAAACTTCAGAATGTTTCACAATTGTACTAAAAAAGTAAATAAATGAAATCAAAAAAATTATAGTAAAATAACTTTTATAATAATACTAAACACATCCTAAAAAAGTTTGGACATCATTTAAAGAAATCTTACATCATGGCCAAAAATTCAACCCAAAACCCCCTCTCCCAATAACACAAAACTGCAATACAGTTCAACAATTTGATAGATAGTATAGCATCTCTAAACAAGGATTCAACATCTAATCCCAACCCTGCCTAATAGCTTCATATCACATAATCTTTCACCTTCAAGCCTGTGCCCACATCCTATATAAAACTAGTTTTAAACAAACTTAAACTTTGCTCTTCTTCAGCTAATGACCTTCCAAGTGAGAACCTAAAAATAGCAGCCAATTTCATTGCCTATCCTGTCTCAATCCTTATAAGTAGGCCAGTCCAAAAAAATCACACAATGCCTCTGTCTGGAAAATATCAGACATTATTCCTCTGCACAAAGGAGGAAATCCAATAGACATTAATAACTTTAGACCTATAACAATATTATCTCCCCTCGCCAAAATACTTGAATAATGCATTCAAAGACAATTGCTAGACTATCTCCTGCAGGAAAATTCCTATCCCTACACAACATGACTTCTCTCCTTCCCATAGTATTAGCACTGCCCTTCTAACCTATACAGATACTGTCAATAAAGCTAGAGGTAATGGCAAACTAGTCTCTTCCTTAGTTCTAGACTTGTCGAAAGCCTTCAACACAGTTTGTCACAGCAAACTTCTACTTCAAATGTCCTCACTAGGTCTCTCCCAGCCTACCCTTCTGAGGTTTAAAAGCTACCTGCCCAATAGGTATCAGTCAGTAAAATAGAACTCTGTGCTCTAGCCTTACATTCCAGTCACCACTGGTGTACCACAGAGATCTATCCTTGATCCCCTCCTCTTTAACATTTTCACCAACACTCTATATACATCCACACAACAGGCCCTAATACAATACACAGATGATTCTATTCTCATTTGCACATCTGACAACATGGTACACCATTAAAAATTACTCAGGGAGCTTTAACAGCCACTGAAACATGGCTTTGTAACTCACAACTCATGCTCAACCCAAAAAAGACAAAACTACTACTTTCCTCCCCTAAATCCATCTCTCATGAAAAATCAAAATTTAAAGTCCTCTCTCTTGATAATACAACCATTAAAATCACTTCTCATAGCAAGTTATTGAGAGTGATAGTGGATGATAATCTTACATTTGATCTGCATATACAAAATTGCACAAGAAGAACTGATCAAAAACTGGGGATGCTTTACAGAGCCAAAAACGTTCTCACTGACGTAACTAAAACTACACCTGCCACTACTTATCTCCTCCCCACACTTCTTTACGGCATGTCCATCCTTACTAACCTCCAGGCTTCACAAAAATGAAAACTTGAACAATACTATAACAAAGTTGCTAAATTTGCACCAAATACCCCTTTCAAAACCCACCACTGCATAGCACTGAAAAGCCTAAATTGGTTAGAAATGCCTCATCAACTAACATATACACAGCTTCTTACCACCTACAAAATTATCCAGAATCCATCTCCCTGTCCAGTGCTAAAAACATTCTACACAACTATGTTCCCAGTCATTATTGCAATCCAGTGACCAAAAGCTCCTGTCTGTCTACAAACCTGTCATATCTACTGAGCATTGTCTGTACTCATACAAGGTTACTAAGGCCTGGAACTCCTTACCTGTATATATCAGCTCAATACCCTCCCTCCCATCTTTCAAAACCACTCTGAAAGACTTCCTAGCTAAAACCCGTCTCTGTTCTTGCTCAAAAACAGGATAAACTATATCCCTAAATTTGAACAAGTACCTTTTCATTCCTTATACCTATTTACTCTCCCTTCTTCACTTACTTCCTTATTTTTCTCAAATCCTCTTCCCTGACTTTCTCTCTAACTATACCATAAGCCTTTTTTCCCTCACTTCATATTGCAATTCCTATTTGTATTAGACTATTTTACCTTTAATTTCTCTACAAACTGTCTAAAATTTCTGTAAATATTAAATGATTGTCATATAACTTGTATTAATTCTTAACCAATGTTTTTATATTATGTCTAATTTGTTATAGTTACTTAAACTGCAGATATTTTTATTTCATTTTTGAAGACTGTAAAATTATTGTTCATAGAATATTTTGTAATAAATTGGAGCTTTTCTCCCCGGGACTCCACTGAAAATGAGCTTGTACCTAGTCATACCTTCCCAATAGTCAAATGTCAATAAATAAAAAAATCACTTTCTTATATTTATTATTTATTTATTGCATTTGTTTACCAGGAAAGTCCACTGGGCCATAACAGTGCCAATTTTCAGTGGAGGCCCGGGGAGAAAATCTCCATAATGGTACATACATACAGATTGATAAACAACAAGCAGCAGTACAAAAGTTCAACAGAGATACATACATACAGTTTTATACATCCCAACTAACAGAATATATATAATGAGATGAAAATTCTAAATATAAAATAACAGTTATGTCAGATTTAACTGATAAAGGTCAGGTAAGGTTCAGGTAACAATGTGATATATACAGTTTGTTAGACTAAAAACACATATAACAATAATAACAGATTAAACTGCCTGGGAATGTATGCGACTAAATCTAGCTATTAGCAGTACAGAGTGATTGGTGATACAGGAAGAGGCACAGAAGCTGTGCTAAAATATAAATTGACAAAGTATTTATGAGAGATGAAGGAGGGTTAACTATTGAGGAGATATAGAAGAAGTTATAGGAGGTGAAAAAGGAGAAAGAATGCAGAGGTGCGTGAAGAACAGGGTGAGAAGAAAAATCAGGTAATGGATTGAGAGGCATAAGCACAAGGGCATAACCAGCGGGAGGATAGGTAGTGTCTCAAAGTTTTTTTGAAGATATGGTTATTGCTAGCAGATCTAAGTGGGGGGTGGGAGAGAGTTCCATAGCTTGGCAGTGGAAAAGGAGTTAAGCCAATGTCCAGCGGTAAGGTTGGGTTTCTCTACCTGTAGAAGCATTAGATTTTCAGAGCGGAGGCATCTATTGGGGTGGTATAAATTAAATAGATTGGAAAGGGCTGGGCAGCTAGATGGGTAGTGTATTATTTTATGGGTAGTAGTTAGTTGTATATAATTGAGGTGATGAGGTAGTTCTAGCTAGTTCAGTTGCCAAAGAGAGGTGCAGTGGTGAGATAGGTGTTGTCCATTTGTGACAAACCGTGCAGTTTTATTATAGCAAGCTTGAAGTTTGGATTTTAGATTGGCCTGAAGGTTTATAAAGAGAGGAGAACCATATAGTAGAGAGGAGAGAAGAAAGGAGGTGGTGAGGGTTAGTTTGGAAGAGTAGCTGAAGTACGTTTTGTGCCGATATACAATGCCCACTTTCTGGTGTGCTTTTTTTTTTCAAATATAATTTTTATTGCATTTCACTTCTATTTAAATACAAGAAAAGAATGACACAGAAAATATACATACAAGCTACTTGGAATATCAAGTTTCAGTCGTCCAAATACGATATACATAACATAAATCATCAATGTTAGGGTAACAATTATACAAAATTGTCTAATAATCAAGCTGCTCATAATGAGCTGTAAAACAGACATTTACATAAAGATAATATACAACATATTGAAAATGTGACATTAAAACATTGCAACCAGATATTCTAGTCTACCTAAATAAACATTCTGTCTTGTACTAACTATGTACAATATATACATTGATGTCACCTTAATGTTCATCTTATATTTGCCATGACCTGTACACTGTTATTGTGGGTATTTCTATAATAATTGCCTTTAGTTTCCCTTAATTATGTAAAGTAATATTGATGGTGAAGTCCCTTGGTCATAAATCAATTTTGTCCTGGTGTGCTTTTTTAACATTGTTGTGAATGTGCATGTCGAAGGTTAGGTGTTCATCAATAGTGACACCTAGGAGTCTGGTATGTGTGACAACCTCAACCGAAGTGTTGTCATGATATTGAATAGAAAAAGTGTCTTTGTTTCTGGTGTTAGATTTCTTAGGGGTGAATAGTACTAGTTTAGTCTTTTGGGGGTTTAATGCTAAATGGTTGTAGAACCTCCATATTTCAGTGGAGCTGAAGGGTGATTGAGTACGTTTCTGAAGTTCTTGAGGGGAGTTGGCAGTACAGACGATAGTAGAATCATCTGTGTATTGGTTGACTGTGGCTTGGGTGAGGCTAGAGTTAACGTCATTGATGAAAATGTTGAAAAGTAATGGGCCCAGGATAGACCCTTGGGGAACACCTGTAGTGGAATTAAGGAATGGAAAGAAGGATTTTAGCCATTTAATGGCTTGTTGTCTATCTGAGAGGTAGTTGGAAAACCAGTTTAGAGTGGAAGGAGAGATACATATGTTGGATAGTTATCTAAGGAGAAGAGGGTAAGAGATAGTATCAAAGGCTTTGGAGACATCAAGAAATAGGAAGGAGGCAAGTTTTCTGGCATCACGAGCCTGGTTGATAGTCACAGAAGGAATTGAGAGCAGTAGTAGTGCTGTGGCCTGGGCTGAAACCATGCTGTGTTGGTGATAGTGTGTTGTTATCAAGTAGGTGGTTAAGGAGTTGACTGTGGATACTTTTCTTGAGGATTTTTGAGATGGGTGAAAGGATGGCAATGGGCCAAAAGTTAGAGATGTCTATGTCATTATCACCTTTGTGTAGTGGGAGGATAAAGGCTTTTTTCCAAATAGAAGGTACATAAGACTAGCGGATGGATGTATTGAGAAGTATGCTAATGGGGTATGCAATGGAATCTGCAGCTATTTGCAGGAATTCTGGAGGCAGGTTGGGAGGAGCATTGGTACATGGTTTACATTTCATAAGCAGTTTCATAACCACAGCTATGGAAATAGGGATTATTGAGAATTTGGGAGAAAGGTCTGTGGTAGTAGTGGCAGGTGGGTTGTGCTGGTATGGTGGAATTTGAGGAAAGTTATTTGTGATGTTTGCTATGATGTCAGTGAAATAAGTGTTGAAAAGTGTGGCAATTTCAACAGAGTTTTTTTCTGGGTTAGGGCAGGGGTTAGTTTTTGAACCAGGGTGTAGGGGGTTATTGACTGACCTCCAGAAGTGTTTAAGATTACATTTGTATTAATTTTGTAGAGTATGATAATAGTTTTTCTTATCTTTAATAACTTGGCATTTTACTTGGTTGCGAAAGTGTCTATAGGTTATGAGGTCAGAGGATTTTTTGTGCTTTTTTCAAAGCTTCTAGGCTCTGTCCCTGCTGACCATGTTCTGTTTTGTGGCTCTAGTGAGCCATGGAGCATGCCAGAATTGTATGCGTTTTAGTCGAGAGGATGACAAACTATTTAAAATACTAAGGAAAGAGGAATTGAAATATTGTACAGCACTATCTAGAGGGAGAGTTTTTAAGGGTTCCCAGTTGACGCTTTGAAGGGAATTGTTAAAGGTAGTAGGGGAGAAATGAGATAAAGTTCTAGTATATTTGTACTGATGTTTGTGTATGGCAGCTGTAGTTTTGTATGTTATAAAGGCTGGGAGTTGGTCACTGATGCTGTTTGGGAGGGTTCCTGCAGTGTCAATCTTATTAAGGTCAGAGACCATGATCCAATCTAAGATTGTTCCATGAGTGTTGTTTTTGTTGGGTCTGGTGATGTCAGTAATTAGCTGGGTGTAGTTATGAAGGTTGTTGTTGTTAAAAGGGAGGAGTTGCTGTGAGAAATCTAGCCAGTTTAGGATTATTGTTTCTGTAGTTATGTTATTAGAGCTCCAGGCTAGGATGTCCTGTAGAATGGAGATGTTATTACTAGGGGGAATATATAGGGCAATGATACATAGGTTTTTATTCTCATTCATTTTTAGGAAAGCTATTAAGATTTCAGCTGTAGCGAAGTTGGGTATGTCTGAGTGGTAGTGGATCATGTTGAAAGTGCTGGGATAAATTAGAGCTACTCCACCTCCTTTTTTTAGGTCTGTCTTTGTGTAGGCAGGCATAGCAAGGGGAAGAAATTCTGGGGTTTTGATATAAGGTTTTAGCCATGTTTCTGTAGCGGCAATAATGTCAGGTTTATTGTGTATTAGCCAGGCATGGAAGTCAGGGATTTTGTTTTTAATGCTTTGCAGGTTAATAATAGTTAGGTTTAGAGACTTATAGTGGCAGTCTAAGTCAGGAGATTGGGGAGCAGGGTTGGGGTGTATATCTCCACTTAAGATTGGTTTGGAATGTTTGAACAAGATGGTGCTGGGTTCTTATTTATTGGTCATTTTATTGCTAAGGTAGACGGTGTAGTGGGGAAAATTCTTTGCTAAAGCAAAGGATGTTGTCTGTAGGGTATAGATTAGGTGAAATGTTGGAGAAGGATCTGAGTATTAGTTTATGAATGGAGGTTGTTGATAAGGGTATGCACTGGATAGAGACAAGTTGCAAGGAGGTTAGCTGTAGTAGGAGGGTTAGGAGAAGCAGGGAGAGATAGTGTATAAGTTTGCATTTAAAAGGCATTTTGGGTCAGGTTTATAGTAGAGGGAAAGTGGAATGCTATAGTAGTTAATAATGGATGAGTGTTGATAAAGTAAACAGGCAGGTGAAGTAATGGTGGGGTGAAATTTAGAAAGATGTAGAAAAGGGGTGGAAACAGGAGGGCTATGAGTGCCAGTATAAAAGAATGCACCAATAGTGTAAGAGTTAGAGGAGAGTACTGTGATTGGATGAGAGCTAATGGGGGGAGGACCATAGTACAGAATAAATGTAATTGAAGTGGGGGTGGGTGGGAATAGAGGTAGGGAAGGGGAGTGAAGTGAGCCCGAGTGTAACGAGGGCGAAATGAGTGGGTAGAACCACGGCATGAACCAGGCAACAAGACAGACAAAAACAATCCAGTAAGACTCCTGTGGGCAGGAATTTAAGGCTGCCTACTTTCAAAGAGGAAGTTTTCTGTTAGCTTAGTGACTGAGAGGGGAAAAAGGCTGGGGCTAGGAGATTTAGGTTTTAAGGGGAACTCTAACAGGGCTCAGTATGAGTGTAAAAAGTTTAAAAGGGACTCTATGCAGACTCCATAACTAGCATAAAACAGAGTGGGCAGATAAGGGAGAAATGACAGCAGGACACGTCTGGTAGTGTGTACTCCCCTAACTTACAATTGAAAGAAACGTAGCACAATAGCTGTCTCTATAAAGTTATGATCTACACTTTACTTGCTGTTTTGATCCATCTACTCACAGTTCACAAGTGGGAATCTAGTAGTGACTTAAAGCACTCAAAGGTATGCTGAGAGGACAGCTGCTGGTCAGCTGGAGGTACATAGGATGTGTATACTGATTATATAACTGTAGCAGACAAAAAAAAAGAAAACAAAGTTAGGGTAGTAAGGACAGGTAGCATAAGAGAAGAGAAGGAAGGTTGAGCTGAGCAAAAGTAAATGTTTAAAATATGAAAGGCAAAGGGAGATATTAGGTTGAACTGACAGGAGAAAGTTAAACAGTCAATTT
Organism: Protopterus annectens; assembly: GCF_019279795.1. Classification (NCBI taxonomy): domain Eukaryota; kingdom Metazoa; phylum Chordata; order Ceratodontiformes; family Protopteridae; genus Protopterus; species Protopterus annectens. The sequence continues at coordinate 1,081,083,691 of NC_056746.1, read as the reverse complement.
AGTGACATATACAAATCTAGATTCAGCTGGTGTAAATTAACAACATCATGCAGAGAAGGAACATACACTACATAAACATAACAGTTCTGTTTTTGTTTTATTTAGCTAGAAATGATTCAGTAGATAGGAATGCTTTACACAATATATTAAAATAAGCATAGCATATATATTATCATTGCAGAATTATGGTTGCAATAGCTAGCTAATATACAGTTTCAGTTAAAGGCATTAGGTTTAACAATTAACCTTAAAAGCAGGCTAGAAAAAAAAAACTCTATAGTGACCGGCTTCCAAAAAGTGAGACTTTATAGGACAGCAGAAGGTAAAATGTGAGACACCAGCCCTTTACATACTTATATAGTGGCCACGCTACAAGCTGTAATACTAAATTTCCACCTCTTGAATGCCAGATTAAATAGACTTCTGTTCCACAAATACTAAATTAATGTAAGAGTTGTGCGCCCAAATGTTTAATACCAGCTTACAGCCAACAAGAAATGTCAGAAAATAGCTGTGCTCTCCGTAATAATGTGGTGATATAAAATCACCAGCCAAGATTCTTAAATAAGGATAGCAACACTCTTTGCAAGAGCATTAAGATCGTTTACAGCTCATTACAGCTAGGGCTACGAATGGCCTGAGGCAGGCATCAACCAGACTACTGTAAAGTTTGGTTCTTCATTCCTAGCTTCCAAACTTCCACAGGAATACCATCAATTCCTAGACTCTTTCCTGTAGATTGATTATACATCACTGTTTTTATCTCCTCTCCTATCTTAACTGTTAATTGCTAATCCTTTTCTACCTCTAACCTTGGCATACTTAAAGTCTTCCATAAATATTTCCATTGTGCTCTTTCTCTGCTTTATACAAATTTTCAAATAAATTCAAAAATATATAATACCCCCACAGGAATTCTGGTTATTGTTCTTGCTCTCTAAGTTTGGCAACAAACTTTTCTACTTTCTGTTGCCTAAGTCATTGTGCTAAAAGTGTTTGTGCTCTGGAGGTATTATCAAAAAATAGTTGCTTAACGGCAGTCTTTCTAACCTCATGCATGTTATCCAAATACTCTCTTATTTTCTCTTTAGCACTCTGCAGTCTTGTTCTGTGACAGTCACCTTATTCTGCAATACTTTAACATTTGCCAGACCCTCTAAATAATTATTGTTACTTCTTAACCATATCTCTTTTTCTTTTATGTCTACCCTATTTGTAAACTCCACTTTCATTTTAAGCCACTCACTAGCTATAACTTCTGAAGAAATGTTATCTTCATAAGTAACTCTCAAATAATTTCCTCTACCCATTCCTTAAATTCATCTCTTTTTAACAGATAGATGCGAAAGCACCAGTGTCTCATTTTTACTTCCTTACTCTGCATTTTATCTTAGTTGTTATTGGCACATGATCTGAAATAGTTATCGGATTTCTGTTGAGACTTTCAATTAAATGCACATGTTCCTGTAAAATATAATTTCTGTCTAGTCTAGCCTAGTTATTCTACCTTGGAGAATAATATGTAAATTTGCTCTGAGTTGCTACTACTAAATTTATGTCTTCCATACAAAATATTTTCATACATTTTTTCAGAAATCTGCTCTCTTTTGTTATATTTTTCCTTCTAGGTCCCCCAGATATATCCTAGATGTTGCAAGTCAAGTTCCAGTCCCCACCTATCAGTAATATTCCTTGCTGAAAGTTGGTTATTTTCCCCAAAATTTCTTGCGCTCCATAGTATTAGGTGGAATATAAATACATGCTAGCATAATCCTCCTCCTTTGCCAGTAATGCCTTACTACCACAAATCTGCCATTATTATCTTTTTCCCTCTTTTATTACTATTGGAGCTCCTCTAGCAATTAGTACAAGTGCTCCCCTTTTCCTTTGTTCCTGATATGTTACTGAATTTCCATCCTGAAATCCTTTATCAAATTCACATGCTCGCGTCTTTCCAAATGTGTCTCCTGTAGCATTGTCATTTGCACTCTGCATTTCTTAATATAATGCAGTAGTCTTACCTTTTTGTCTATATCTGTGAGGCCATTCATGTTCCAAAATAATATGGATAGTGTAGCCATTATGATAAAATGTTATTATACTCATCCATAGCTCTCAACTGTCCAGATTTTTGCCTCACATTTTTGGTCTGTTCCTCATAAAATGTGTGCCAATAATTGAGGACCAAAGTCATTAAACAATGACATAGATTTGTGTTTCAGACTTTATAGCCTTCAGAAAATGCATGTTAACACAAACTGTATTATTCTAGCAATTTTTTTATGTTTGTAAGAGCAATATTTAAAATCTGTGTCTACTTTTAGGACCTTGTCCTCCCCCATTATTTTATGCTCTGTCCAGATTTCTTGCTGTATGAGTTTGAGAGGTAAAACTCACCTATTATGCATGTCAGATTTTTTTAATGTCCATTTCCAGCTTAACTTGCAAATGTCTTTTGATACTTTTACTTTTATTTGGTATGTAACTTCAGCACTCCATCCCTATTTGGTCCACAAGTTCTATGATGTGATATCTGCAGGTAGTTAAGCACTATCATATTTTGTAAGACAAACATGTGAATCATAGCCATCTCTACTGTAATGTCTTTAATTGACTCAAAAGTACTATTAGCTAAAAATTCCAGCAACGTGGATAATTTATGTAATTCTGAAATAGCTTTGATAGCTCCATATGCAGGAAATATGCCTGCTATAGCAATTATACCATCACCTAGATCTAGCCTTTAGTGATTTTTAAATAATGTATGTGTGATTATTTTGAAAATCTTCAGAATTTAAGTCTCCCTTTAGCATTATTCTTTCTAAAACTAATCTAACTGGACAATTCTTTAAAATGTCATATGGCTGGTATTACATATTCTGTGTAACAAGATCCATACCAGTCTAGTGGTAGCCATTTATAAGCTTTTTCCACACACATAATATATTATCTCAGGGCATAATTACTATGCCAACATTGATGTTCCAAAATTAACATAAAGAAAATACCATAAAGTATATCATTTGTTTCTGTAAATCTTCAATTAGGTTTGCCAAGGTGTTAACCGATAATCCTGTATATTGATATTCCAGATCTCAATGTGTAATAGCAAAATTACATTGACTAATACCTATGTTTTCTGCATACCATTTGCATTATTATACATATTTTTCTTTTATAACAAATGAAACTTTTTCTGTGCTGTTCTCATATTCATATATGGTGGTGTTATTTATGGTTTACTATTGAAATCTGGAAAATGCAATGCTAGACTGATGAAAATGTCAAGCTAATATGTGGAAATATGTACCATCGAAAAGGCACAATCTCGGAAATTAATTTATTGTCCACCATAGTTCTATTTGACATAGCCTTAGGTGACATCAGTCACCCAGGCTATGCACCATAACTTACTGTTAGACTATCAAGCCAATGGTACATGGTTTTCACTATTTTGCAGGGGGCAAGCCCCTACACCCCCCATGTCGGGGGCTGCACCCCTCCACACCCCCAATAAATTATATATACCAACTCCGAGATTGCACTACAGTGAGGAAATGGGTAAATTCCCCTGTTCTTCACTGTACTGCAATCTCCACTCACAACACTGAACTCAGACTACTGAATTACACTGTACATTCAGTATTGTGTATTCACTGTAGTCTGGTTTGACATTGTGCCCTTTTGAAAAGTGCTTTTTGAACACATGCTGTTTGATCACCAGCATTACAAGATTTCAATAGTAAATTGTTATTTACAGTAATTTTCTCAAAAATTGTGTTTAAATGGTTTCCTTTTTCATTTTATAACTTGTTAGGCATGCAGGTTATATCGTGAAAACAAACTGAAACCAACACTAAAGGAATACCCTTTCCAGACAGTGACATGTGAATACAAATCCAGCACCAGAACAAATTAAAAGCATGTACATAAGTAAACTAAAGTTTAATAAATGTACTGTAAGGCAGATACTAATCCTCCCATTTCAGCGCTTCTCTTTTTGCCATGTTATGGTCTGCAAGTATAACTTGAATTTGAAACGAAACTTGGAATACTTCATGTTGTGACAGCATTATTCTGCATGGGTACACATCTGCACCTGCTTTACACACTTCTTTTAACTCTAAACAATACTTTCGTTTAGATATCTAAAACAAATCAACATACATTTGTTTAGCATATGGTTCATCTTCTGAACAATCTATAAAATTAACTACATTCCATCTATATAATGTGTCATTATGCTTATACTATAGGTATTCTGTTATATCTAAAGAAACATTGAAAAAGCAATAAACTGTAATAGTCTTATTGACTGGCACATACTAAACTGATTAACACTAACTAACAGTCTTCATTTCTGGCTTTTCTGTCAATAATCCCATAGTCTTGATATGTGACATGGGCAATCCAGAACCTGAGCAGTATACAGTCAAGATAAATAAAAATAATATCAAAATATGCAGTAGAGTAAGCCTTAATCTATATTTTCCTAAGACAGTGATGAGGTACTGGAAGAGCCACCTTAATATCAATCTGTCCTTTCTTGAGTCTCATTTACAGTTTGCCCTTCCAGCCCCCCTCCCCACCCCTATTACTATTGCAAGTCTGTGTGGCAGGTCTAATGGTTCTTCCTGACTGCATTGAGAAAAATGCGTCATGAAATCCTGAACTTTTCAGCAAACTGGAAATTACATTGCAGTATCCAAAATCTGCTCGACTTGACAACTTGCCTTTCAAATGTACTATCTGCAAAAGTACAAAAAACAGTATCAGTTTATTTAAGTAATATCTGCAGTTTTAACAAGCTTGAGCTGATCAGAGTGCACAGTTTTATCACTATGACTCTTGTCACTTTTCTTGATCTGATAAAATAGAAGTCCTGTCTGTCTGACTATAGTATATGGTCCTTCCTATTTTGAAGCAAAACAACCCCTAAACATAAATAATTTCAGCATGATCTATAGACCTGGCTTTAGCTGTACTATCTCAGCTGAACTCACAAGCTTGTTATATATTTTATATCATGAAAAAACTTATATTGCTGAAAGATTCCTGTAAAGTCTCTAACAGAGCCTAGTGATGTGCTATAGTGAAATAAGAAGGTTTTTACCCCATTTGTGGGTCAAATGGAAAGTTCAGTGGCATTTTTCTTCAGTCATTAACTCAAATAGTGAAATTCCTGACTTTACATTTGGAGAAACTCTTATTCCCAGAAACATAGCTGACAGATGCATGACCCAAATAGGCCCGTTTTCTACAAAGGCTTTAGTAAGTCTCTGTACATTATAGTTCTGTTCATTCCCTCTGTCTCTACCATTCAGTTAGATTGTGGATGATTTGGAACATGAATCTTTGTTGAATTCCTAATAAATTACACATTTCCTTCATGTCCTGACTTGTGAATTGTGTACCATTTTTAGATTCTGAGGCCATCCTAAATGCAAAAATTTTTTCTTTCCCACAGTGTGGCTGCTGTAGTTTTTGCTGTTATGTTCTTTATGGGAATTGCTTCCACCCACTTAATAAATGTGTCTACACCTACCAGCAAATATTTGTTTTTGCTGGAGGTAGGCGTCCTACAAAATCTATCTCTATATTGTACCATTCCCATTCTGAAACTGGTACTCTGTAACTGAGGCTTCTTTAGAGTAGGATTTGTCTGGAAAGCATATCATGCATTCCTGTTGTATTTCCTTACACAGCTTTTTCAGCGGAGGATTCCAAAACATATATTTTATGATTGGCAGGGTTTTCTGAAAGCCTAAATGGCCCAACAATTTGTGATTGTACTTAATTAATTGTTTAGCTAAAGGTTTTGGTTTGTAAGGCAAAAGTGTACCCTGCACTGTCTTATACGTATGTATTTTTACTCCAGGAGCTAAAGCAGCAACTTCACATTGTGCTAATTCTTCACCAACTCCCCACACCTTCTGAATTTTCATTGGATCTACTTCAACTGATGAACTATCTTGGCGCGTATCTGTAATGACTTCTGTCTTGCTTTTCTCATACTGCTTTTTCTGCAAAGGAATTCCTCCTTGGAAGCTTTTTTTCCCCAAGCTATGTCAGCAATGGAATTATCACAGAAATGTGAATTCCTGCTTACTGCCTGATGTGCCTTTACTCTGCAGTTGTTCAAATTATTTTTATTCTTCCATCCTAAATCATTTAACTCATATACAGTATTAGTTACTACATAAGAACTGTCCCTAGTAATAATAAGTTGATATTTTCCATACTGTTTTATAGTATTTGAGACTATCATTAATTCAGCTCACTGGGCTGATGAGACTTGACAACTTAATCTTGTGAATCTGCGATTCTAGTGGACTTTCTGTGTAAATTTAAATCCTGTGTGAAATGTGCCTTTTTCATAAAATATTGAGCCATCTGCATATATGCATTTGCCATTTGCATTAAAATGATCTGAGAAAGGTGAATTTGGAATTTTGTCCATTGTTCTTCACAAACATATGAAGAACAAATATTGTGACAAATAATATTTTTTCCAAATTCTATAGTAATGTTCTTTTGTTCTAAACCTGTGATCCATTTGAAGAGTGCAGCTTGATCTACAGCTCAATGCCTGCCTGAATACAATAAAGTCTTGACTGTGCAATGTGTCTGTACTATTAATTGGAGAGAGAGAGAACCATATAATGAATTCTGACTGCTGAATTCCCCAATAAATAGCTGGCAAAGAATTTACACTAGAGTGATAATGCTTTTCTACTGATAATAACATCCTACTGAAAAAATATAATATCCTGTAAGCTGGTTTGGCTGCCCTATTGTAATGTACACAAATATTTTGGTATCAGGACAACAGAAATGCTGTCTTCTCCATCCATTGCTTGCAAAGAAAAAGGATATTCTGGTGATGGCATACTGAATTCAGTAATCTCAAACATGCAAGAGGAAGCATGTAGACTCCCCTGATGAGTCTGTCACCTCTGACACTGACCTCGAGGAGTCAGAAGGGTCCCCACAGCCGTCCTTCGATGATATCTCCTTTGCAGATATCCTTGAGATCCTAAAACAGAGAGGTGGCTGGACTACCATCACCCTTTCTGATGAGGAGTCAGTGTACCTGAAGGCTTTCGGATCTCAACCTTCAGCATCTTGGGTGTCTCTGCCTTTCAACGAGCTCAGGGACTTGGTCAGTCGAAAGGTGTGGGAATCACCTGACACCATGGAACCAGTCCCTAGGAGGCCAAACAAGTTTCTGTCAGCCCCCAAGGAAAAGGATTTCTTGACAAAAGGTGTGCAGGTAGATGCTATGGTGGTGACAGCAGCTGCCAAGAAGGAGCTTGCAGAGACATCCTCATCTGTCTATCCGCCGAACAGAGTCTTGAATGATGGACAGATATGGGAAGCGTGTTTTTTCTTCAGCTGCTTTTTCCCTTAGATCACTGAATTATCTTACCCATTTTACAAGGCTTCAGAGAGATCTCCTGAAGGAACTAGGAGATACTTTACAAGGTTCTTCAACTGCAGGGGTACCAGAAAAGGTCACTCAGTAATCCACCTTAAACTCCATAGTGATTTCCTCCATGATGCTGATATCATACACAGCAGATGGAGCAAGCAGGGCAGCAGGTTCAGGAGTTTCCCTGAGGAGACACTCCTGGATGTGCTTGTGTAACTTTGTGGAACCCTTTAAGTCTACCTTCACTAATGCCCCTTTTGAAGGTTCCTCACTTTTTGGACCAAAAGTTAAGGATATACTCACCAGATGTGAGCAAGAAGGGAAAACTCTCTCTTGCCATTGGAGTACATGTTTCCATCCCTTCAAGACCCTACCCTAAAGGGCAGAAAGGCAGGAAGATGTGGTTCAAGAAATCCCAGAGATTTTCCCCAGACATACGAGGTGATTTCTTCCCCAGGGACAGAGGGGGAGGAAATAATGGTAGACGCTGTCTTACAGGCAGAGGGGGTCTGCAGAACCAGGGCGACTATGATTCTTTTTGCAGATGCCCCTATCAGTGTTCCTGAAAGGAGGCCTGACTGTGCTACTCTAGAGCCAGTCAGGGGGCATTTATCTTTGTACCCAGATGCCTGGCACAACATCACAAAAGACAAGTGGGTACAAAACATAATATCCAGAGGATACTCCATACATTTTTCCTAGTCCCCCTCGTCAAACCAGAAAAATCACGGATGCTCCACCCAATCTCAGGGATCAAGCAACCATAGAAATTCAAAAGTTGCTAAACAAGAGTCATCCAAACCATCCCCACAGACCAGATAGGATTTTGAACTTACTTGAGATTCTTTTTAGTACCAAAATGAACAGGGGACTGGAGGCCCATATTGGATCTCAGCAAACTAAACAAATTAGTAAAGAAGTCCAAGTTCCGAATGCTGACACTGTAGTTGATACTCCCCCTTTTAGGGAAAGACAATTGGATGTGCTCGATAGACCTCCAAGATGCGTACTACCACATAAAAATGGACAGAGCATTGAGGACTCACTTACACTTCTGGTTTGGACCCAGTCACTATTAGTTTTGTGCTCTGCCCTTTGGTCTCACTACAGCCCCCAGAGTGTTCATCAAATGCATGGCAGTAGTGATGGCTCACTTGAGACATCTTGGATTCTGAGTGTTTCCATACCTGGATGACTGGCTCCTAACTGCCACCACCAAGCATCTACTTCAACAGTCCAGAGACACGACCCTCCAAATTTGTGCTCAGCTAGGCATTACAATAAACTTGCAGAAATCTGCCTTGTTGCCCTATCAGCATATTACCTTTATAGGTGCAGAAATAGACACCGTTTCAATGATGGCACGCCTTCCTGCTGACAGAATTGTGAATCTCAAACAACAGATATTGCTTCTTCCTAAACACAAGGTCAAGGCAAAGATAGTGCTCAAACTACTGGGAACAATGACCTCAACCATAACACTCATTCCCTTAGCCAGGATGCATATGAGAATTCTACAATGGTTACTATTCTCCTCGGGAACTTCCTCTATCTCATCTAATCATAATAACAGAAATGTGCAAGAAGGATCTTCATTTGTGGATTCAATCCAATGAGTTAACCATCGGGAGACCATTAGTTCCACATCAACCTGTTGCTTCTGTGATCACGGATGCTTCCCAGATAGTGTGGGGGGGGGCATTACCTGGGAAAGACAGTCCAAGGCATATGGCAAGAACATGAGGCCCATTTGCACATCAATGTTCTAGAGATGAGAGCAGTACTTCTGGCATTGCAGGCACTCCACAACTCTCTTCCTCTAGGGATGAATGCAATCCAGTCAGACAATATGTCAGTTGTATGTTATATAAACAAACAGGGAGAAACCAGATCATACCTACTTTGTCGAGAGGCTCTGAGGGTTTGGCAGTGGGCAATCTCTTCCTAATGCTTTCTAGTAGCAATGCACATCCCAGGAAAATCGAATGTGGTAGCCGACAAGCTCAGCAGGGCAATATTGATGCCTCACGAGTGGTCTCTGAAGCAGAACATAGTGGAACAGATCTTCTGCAAATGGGGCCAGCCTTGCTGTGATCTTTTTGCCACTCCTATGAACGCCAAATGCAGCAGTTACTTTGAAATAATCCCCCCCTCCGGGGGAGACACAGAGAGATGCACTTATTCACAATTGGCCCTCGGGACTTCTTTATGCTTTTCCCCCATTTCCCCTCATATCAAAAGTCATTCAGAAAGCAAAATCCTTGGGAAGCAAGATCATTCTCATTGCTCCATATTGGCCTCGTCAGATTTGGTCCCCCTTTCTCGGGCCTCATCTACTGGAGAATCCATGGACCCAGTTCCAGACCTGCTGACACATATGTCAGGAATGCTCCATCCTTCTCCCCACACCCACAACTTGACAGCTTGGCTGTTCCACTTCCAACTTTAATCAGGCTTCAGGATTTCACTCCAGCAGTAAGACCCATTTTGATATCCTCTCATAAGGTTTCTACCAGAAAATTATATGCTAGTAAATGGAAAAGATTTTCTTTCTGGGTACAGACCAAAAACATAGACCCTTTCACTGCCCCAATTTCTTCAGTTTTGTATTTCCTTTCAGAACTCTTCCAACAAGGCTCAGCTGCTGCTGCAATTAAAGTCCAGCTGGCAGCTATCTCCAATTTTCACTTAGGACAGCATACACCTAACTTGATGGCACATAGACTGCGTAAAGCATTTTTGAAAGGCACTTCCTTATTGAGACCTCCATTTAAAGAACCTGTCCCTCCTTTGGACTTAAACTTTGTCCGATCGCACTTAACCTCACCACCCTTTGAACCTTTTTCCACATGCGACCTAAAGTTCCTCTCTTGAAAAACAATTTTTCTGGTAGCTATAACCTCAGCTAGAAGAGCTTCAGAGCTACAAGCACTGTCAGTCAAACAACCCTATTTGATTTTCCATAAAGACAGGGTTTTGCTCCAAACTAACTCATCATTTGTCCTTAAGATTTGCTCTCAATCTAATATTAACCAATTTATTGAGCTTCCAGTGTTCTTCCCTAACCATACCAACAAGGCAGAACACAGACTTCACCAACTTGACGTGCATAGGCAGTTTAGGTTCTATCTCTACAGAATTAAAGAATTCAGGAAGTCAGATCAGTTGTTCATACCTTTTCAGAGGCAGGAAAATGCCAGTCTCTATAATCACATTATCTAATTAGCTTTCCAATTGCATAACTTTTATATACTCCTCCAATAACAAGGAATTCCCCTTCAAAGTTAAAGGTCACTCATCCAGGTCAGTAGCAACATGCACTGCTTTTCAAGCCAGAATTTCAATGGACAGTATTTGTGCAGCAGTCACTTGGGCAAGCTCACATACTTTTATCACTCATTGCAAACTTGATTTGACCTCCAGGGACAGAGGTTCATTTGGTTCCACAGTGCTCAAGAGAGTATTCCCATGAGCCACCCAAGAAAAAGGTGCTAGGGATGCTGTCCCACGTGTAAGAAGGAAGGCGAGATAGGACAACATACCATAAAGAAGTTATGTACTCACCATAACATTCTATGTTTGTTGTCCATATTGCCCTTCATTCTTACAAACCCACCCACCTACCCCTGTCCATATAATCCTACAGGACCTGGTAGGAACATTTTGTGCTCTTTCCTATATGTTGGAGACCTTTCATTATTGTTTCTCCTTTACCTGAGGATACAGTATAACTATTTTCTATTATAGTCAGCAGCAAATGAGATCTGAGGATTGATACCACTACATGATGAGATACCTACCTTGCCATGAGCCAACTTAGAGACTTCGAGCTTCTGTAATCGCCCAGGTTTGAGCCAAGGATCGGCTCCAAACCCACATGTAAGAATGACGGGTGAGATGGGCAACAAACATAGAAAGTTATGGTGAGTACATAACTTCTTTTTAGATGATCTGAGAGAAAATAATTTACAGCAGACTGCTTTAATAGCCAAGCGTAAAGAAGAATTGCAACACAGCAGAAAACTACAGCTGATCTGTACACACAGTCCAGATTGTTACAAAGCTTACCACAGTGGAATGATAAAAGAGGTATATTTTACAACATGCTTGTGTTTGAAGAATGGGTAGCATATACAGCAGGATCTGATGTAAGGACAGATGTCTTACTTAAATGCTTTTGGATTTTTATTTCCAAATGTTTAAAACTTTCATCCAGTTAAATCAAAATGCTTATAAAATTAGACAGTAAAGTAGGGCGTATGACTGCCATTCTCATGGCATACACACAGGGACAGCCTCTCACAGCTAAGCTGTTAGATAATTTCAAAATCTCCATCTCAAATAAATTAATAGAGCAAGCTGACCATTTTAAATTAGTGTTCCAGATAATTAAAAAAAATAGAACAGTTCTAGTGCATAGAAATAAAATAAGAGTAGTTAAAAACAGTAAAGAAATAAAGTCACAAGAGTGACATGCATGTATTTTTTTTTTTCAAAAGATAAAAATAAAGCTGCCTAAAGTGCACCTATTTGGAATACAGAAGTGTAAAAGGCAGACGACAGCAAATGTAAATACATATGTTTTTAAGAGTGTGCTAGCTAGATGGTGCTAGACTAGTAAGACTGTTACATGCAGTTTAGAATCCACTCTTTCTGTATCTTGGTAACTAATTGAATCACTGATTTTATTGGTCTATTGAAACAGGAAAAGTTATGTAACTAGGTAACTATGAGGTTTTTGCCCATCTGATGAAGTTCTATGAGATGAAAACGTAAGGGGAAGTGTTTTTATCAGTGTTTATGTTGTTTGTGGACGTGTGTTCCTTTTGCTGTGTTTGAACATTAAATCACTTGTGTGTTGGAACTGCTGGTCTCTGGTGCCTAATTGTGGATTACTAGTTACGTTTTGGGCACTTTTACCACATCTTTGCTGTTTAATAAAACTATTCTAAGTCATAAATTATATTCTGTAAAAACTGAAGCAGACACAGACCACAATTGGTGGAATATTTCTACAGGATCGTCTTCAAAAAGGAAAAAAGTTGTTAGACTGCATTATACACCCAATTCTGGTAGTAATGTTTGTTATCGTTGTATTAACTGTGTGGAATTGCATTTTAACTTGTATCAAAAAAAAAACTAAAGGTTTTGCTTCCTAATGTGTTCTCTGTAAATCATGATAAATATGATCTGACCAAAGAATGCATATCAATATAAACTGTTTTATGTGTTTTAAAAACAAAACGGAGAGTTGTTAGAATATATATATATATATATATATACATATATATATATATATATATATATATATATATATATATATGTATATAAATATATATATATATATATATATATATATATATATATATATATATACATTTAAACACTTACAATAGTGCATGTACACTTCTGTTTGTTAGAATATATAGTAAAATATATACATTTAAATACTTACAATAGTGCATGTACAATTCTGTTTGTTAGTATCCACATATTAAAGGGTTAAACTTTTCTTAGCTGAAAATAAGGGAAAGTATAATAAAAAGAATATAGTAGATGTATGCTTTGGCATCCTACATTGTATGTGATAAAAAATTGTCCATGACTGAATACAGCTTCAAGGAGAGCTACAGATAAGGATAACTCCCTAATTCTTGACTAACCCAGGTGCAAGGATGACTAAAGACAGAAACGACTCCCCAAGTTTACCTTGAAACAAAATAGAAATCAGATTATCAACAGACTGCATAACATCGAAGCAGACTTCAAAATACTGTTTTCATAAACAGGATCCAAAAGCATATAAAAAGGACAGTAAAACTACACGATGTTGGATCTCATTTTTTATTAGATCTGGTATTTGTAGGAACACATAGTTCCGAGGTACATGGAGAATTGTCTTCCATATTTGTATCGAAAAGCAAACCTTGTATATTAAAGCTGTAGCACTATAGTACGTGTCGTATGTTATAGAAATAAGTTGTTTATTAGTAACTGTGCTTAAGTTAATAAAGTACAGTGCTGTAAAGTTATTTCATCAGTGAGCAGACTAATAATTAAAATTCCTCATCTGTCTTGTCTTTAACCCATAACTTTGGGTATTCTTGTATTAACTGATTTTTAATTGCTGTGCATCATCTGTACAATCAACTGCACATTTTTTACATCTTCCATTTCCATTCTTAGTATGTCACTGTCACACTGAGGACGCAACAAGAATTTCACTGTTACCTTTCCATGATGATTAATTTCACTCAAAAATCTGATCTCCAAAGGCTTAATGCTCACTGCTGTTACTTTTAACCCTTCAAATCCTGATAACATCATAACTATACTTGGTCCTACGGTAGAGGTCTATTTGTAAATGAAACTGATTATCCTGTATCACTCAATATATTATTCCATAATTCCTTTCCTGTAAGCAATGAGATGTATGTACTAACATTTTTTACTACAGTAAATGTCAGATAAATCAGCTGGTTTGATGCTAGACTGCCACACACTTCATAGATATTCTGAAAATAATTTTCTATAGAACTGGTAACAACATTGACTTGAGCTATTGTATGCATTTCTTCTTTATTTTGTCCTAAAGTCAGTGTATCATTTACATTGGTGTTACCTGCATCAGGCTGATTAGTTCCTATAAGATTACTGTCAATTTCCACACTCTTGAGTCCCCACCAGCACGATATTTGCACTACCTTATGAAAACAACAAACTAGTATAAATTACATTTCGAGTATTTTTTGTATCTGAAATCATGTGGCTGTTAGGAGCTGAAGGAACTGCTAATACTTAGTCTGTTTCTGTTTTTGGACCTTAGGTTTTTTTAAGCTAGGATAGAGCAACTCATTCTTAGAATTATGAATTGTTTTTCAGTAACTTCACTCACTGCCTGTTTTAACTTGAATGACTGGAACTGGTTCATCTATACAAGCCTCAATACACGTGTTCATCCGTGTCCAGTATCTAGGACATTGCATCTTGACGGGTCTGTTTTATTACAAAAAAAATTTCTGTAGCAGATCTGTTTTCTTCTGTAGCTGCAATTAACTTTATTCTGTGTAACATCTGCTACTTCTGTCTCTATAGAAGATATTTTATTACTTGCATCCGATGCTTGCATGATCCAATTACACCCTTTTTCTATATAGGCTTTAGTAATTCTCTCTCCTTTATAGTTCTGTTCATTCTTTTTCTACTATGCCATTCAATTTTGGATGATATGGAACAATAACTCCTTTTGCCAGATTACTAAACACAAACAAAACAAAAAACCAAAAAGACTTAGAAAACTTGAAAAAGGCGAAAATGAAACCAATAAAACCAATGGGAGCCGGCAACTAAAACAAAACTGATTTAATTAGCGCTTTCGGTAAAGCAAATACTTCACCTTCTTCAGATAAAAAGCAAATCAATTAAGACTGCTTAAATACTCTTACAAACATAATCAACAAATCAATTAACACTTAATTAGCAAATATCTTATTTTCAATCATAAGTACAAGACACAGTATACATGCACTCAATGTTGCAATCGTAAACCTAAAAAAAACAACAAAATTTCAAATATTTTAAATAACAGCTCCAGAAAACTCAGCTAAACACATTGTCAGTTCAGTAATCTCAAGTGTCAAAAGTAAGTATGAAAGGAAATTATAAAAGAAAAATGTGAACAATAAAGAAATTGTATTCCAAAAAAATTAAAAAATGATGTCACTAATATCCAATTTAGATCCATCACTGAAATGCAAAATATGAATAATCAATATACCCATAAGATGAAAAATATATGATGCATAATGGAACTTTAAGCAAGATGTAATATATATGCAACAAAAAATGTATATGAATATACGTATGTTTCATCGTCTCAAAGCCAACCATTTGAGCGCACATTTAATGGATATCTGTTCGTTGAGACCAGGGAATGCATAGGCAGTCGTCCTAAACTGCCACATTAGCTCATCAATTTCCAATAAAAGTTGCCACGGACCACCTCTTAAGTCACAATTTCTACGATGTAAAACTACAAATTTAAAACGGTGATCTGGATACTCGAGTATATGCTTTGCTAAGGCATTCTTCATGTCCTTTTTGGCAATAGCATAATTATGCTCATACACACGCTGTTTTAATTTTCTTTCAGTTTTGCCTATATAAAAGGCAGTACACTGATCACATATAGCGGCATATATCACGCCTTTGGATTCACAATTGAATCTACCCCTAATAACATATAGTTTATCGTTAATCGAAACCTCTTTTTTAACCAAAACGCTTTTACATTGTACACATGCCCCACACTTAAACATACCTTGGGGACCTGAAACCTGTGGTGTTCTCCTTTTTTCAAGTAATGCTTTAAGATTAAGGTTCCTTCTGTAGGTAATTTTAGGCTGCAAACCTAGTTTACCACACAGAATTGGGTCCTCCATAAGAACCCCCCAATTTTTATACAATAAATGCCTGATAGAAGCATGATCTACTGAAAAAGTACATAAAAAACTAATTCTATAGTCATTATTGTTAGTAGATAAAAAATCAGGGTCTTGTTCCACCTTCACTAAAATTTCATTCAAAGTTTGTCCACCTAATAGTGGTTTAAAGTGTCCGTCATATCGTTTAGACACAACTTCATCCCTGATTTTTAAAATTAGATTAACTGGATAACCCCTATTGACAAACATTTTTTCTAAATTCTGACATTCTGTTTCAAAGTCACAGAAATCTGTGACCATCCTTGCTGCTCTCACCATTTGGCCTTTCACTACTGCCTTCTTATGATGAAAAGGATGACAACTATCAAAATGTAAGAAGGCATTAGAATACGTAGGCTTTCTATAGATTTTACTTTTGTATTTAAGGTTTGAGCTGTCCTTAAATAAGAAAATGTCCAAAAAGTTGATACTATTTTCGTCCACGTAATAGGCGAACTCTAAGAAGTTAGTTAACTTTGTAATATCTGCTTTAAAAGAAGAAACAACTTCTTTTGAACCTTTCCACATAAGAAACATGTCATCCTGGTACCTAGTGTACCAGGAGACATGTTCTTTAAACACTGGGTGTGTGAACAGCAGCTTGCTCTCCCAATGTGCCATGATAACGTTAGCAAAGCTACCCCCACATGGGGAGCCCATGGCTACACCTGATGTTTGCAGGAACAAGTCCCCCTCAAATGATAAAAAATTGTTTGACAACACCAGTTCCAACAAGGTTTCAATAAGATAAATGGTGTTCTCAAGTACCTTTCTAGTGAGCAAAAACTCTCTAATCCACTCTAAACCTAAATTTTGTGGTATTACGGTGTAAAGGTCTTTTACGTCAATAGTCACAAAACATGTGTCAACTTGATATTCCAATTTGTCTATATTACGCAGAAAGTCCCATGAATCCTTGCAAATTTGTAATTCTTTTTTCAATAAAGGGCTTCAATAGGTTATCCACATACTTTGCACAAGCGTATATATTGACCCACGTCTATCGACAATCTAGGTGTTTTCTCATACAATCAACAAAATGTTTGTTATATATATGCTAAAGTCACCTCCAGTACTTTTACAAATTGAAGGAGTAAGTCTGTGATGATGTTCATTCACTATCTCTTCCTCTGCCTTCTCTTGTTCCGTTGTGGGGGTTATTTTCTGTTCACCTGATGACTGTTCTGTTGGCCTTTTGAAATCCCATGAAAACCCTGTTGGTTAGAGGTCACTTCCTCGTCCTCGCTGATGTTGTCATTATTAAATGCTCAATTTGTAAAATTTGTAAAAGTACTGGAGGTGACTTTAGTATATATAATTTTGCAGAGTTAACCATTACACAGGAATGGGTTAACTTTTTTTCTAAAGGTCTAACTTTTGTGCCTAGTAGAAAGATGGACCTTGTTAAAGCACTTATAGATTTAAAATTATATGTCTGTAAGTTAAACTTGAATGTCTTACTGGGTAACAACTCATTGTTGACCAACACCCAAAGAGTTTCTAGTGTCTTTTATCCTCCTTTGCATCCTAACCTGAGTTTATTTGAAAAAAATGTGTGAAGTTAATCTTAGAGCCTTGCATAAAGTCAATTATAGTCATGTAAACAACAACACCAATATTATGTAATTTGAATACGATTTAATCTGCTTACTTAACACTTGTGACATACAGGCAATGAAACCAGATAAAGGTGGAGGGCTGGTCCTTATGGACCACAAAGATTATGTTGATTGTATGAGAAAACACCTAGATTCTGAAGTTTATAGGAAAGTATCAATTAATGAATTAAATACAGCTTATAAGAAAGTTAGAAACGCTTTGGAAGACTTGTTTTTGGAATCATACATAGATGTTGACTTACATCAATACCTATCTATGTTAGCTCCAAAGGTACCAGCTTTTTTTGGTATTCCAAAACTACATAAGTCAATTTCTAATCCGCCTTTTAGACCCATTGTCGATGGACGTGGGTCTATAACATACGCTTGTGCAAAGTATGTGGATAACCTATTGAAGCCCTTTATTGAAAAATAATTACAAATTTGCAAGGATTCATGGGACTTTCTGCGTAATATAGACAAATTGGGATATCAAGTTGACACATGTTTTGTGACTATTGACGTAAAAGACCTTTACACCGTAATACCACAAACTTTAGGTTCAGAGTGAATTAGAGAGTTTTTGTTCACTAGAAAGGTACCCGAGAACACCATTTATCTTATTGAAACCTTGTTGGAACTGGTGTTGTCAAACAATTTTTTATCATTTGAGGGGGACTTGTTCCTGCAAACATCAGGTGTAGCCATGGGCTCCCCATGTGGGGGTAGCTTTGCTAACGTTATCATGGCACATTGGGAAAACAAGCTGCTATTCACACACCCAATGTTTAAAGAACATGTCTCCTGGTACACTAGGTACCAGGATGACATGTTTCTTATGTGGAAAGGTTCAAAAGAAGTTGTTTCTTCTTTTATAGCAGATATTACAAAGTTAACTAACTTCTTAGAGTTCACCTATTACGTGGACGAAAATAGTATCAACGTTTTGGACATTTTCTTATTTAAGGACAGCTCAAACCTTAAATACAAAAGTAAAATCTATAGAAAGCCTATGTATTCTAATGCCTTCTTACATTTTGATAGTTGACATCCTTTTCATCATAAGAAGGCAGTAGTGAAAGGTCAAATGGTGAGAGCAGCAAGGATGGTCACACATTTCTGTGACTTTGACACAGAATGTCAGAATTTAGAAAAAATGTCAATAGGGGTTATCCAGTTAACCTAATTTTAAAAAGCAGGGATGAAGTTGTGTCTAAAAGATATGAGGGGCACTTTAAACCACTATTAGGTGGACAAACTTTTAATTAAATTTTTGTGAATGTGGAACAAGACCCTGATTTTTTATGTACTAACAATAATGACTATAAAATTAGTTTTTTATGTACTTTTTCAGTAGATCATGCTTCTATTAGGCATTTATTGTATAAACATTGGGGGGTTCTTATGGAGGACCCAATTCTGTGTGGTAAACTAGGTTTGCAGCCTAAGATTACCTACAGAAGGAACCTTAATCTTAAAGCATTACTTGAAAAAAGGAGAACACCACAGGTTTCAGGTCCCCAAGGTATGTTTAAGTGTGGGGCATGCGTACAATGTAAAAGCATTTTGGTTAAAAAAGAGGTTTCGATTAACGATAAACTATATGTTATTAGGGGTAGATTCAATTGTGAATCTAAAGGCATGATATATGCTGCTATATGTGATCAGTGTACTGCCTTTTATATAGGCAAAACTGAAAGAAAATTAAAACAGCGTGTGTATGAGCATAATTACGCTATTGCCAAAAAGGACATGAACAATGCCTTAGCGAAGCATATACTCGAGTACCCAGATCACCGTTTTAAATTTGTAGTTTTACATCGTAAAAATTGTGACTTAAGAGGTGGTCCGTGACAACTTTTATTGGAAATTGATGAGCTAAATTGGCAGTTTAGGACGTCTGCCTATGCATTCCCTGGTCTCAACGAACAGATATCCATTAAATGTGTGCTCAAATGGTTGGCTTTGAGATGATGAAACATACGTATATTTATATACATTTTTTGTTGAATATATATTACATCTTGTTTAAAGTTCCATTATGCATCATATATTTTTCATCTTATGGGTATATTGATTATTCATATTTTGCATTTTAGTGATGGATCTAAATTGGATATTAGTGACATCATTTTTTAATTTTTTTTAGAATACAATTTCTTTATTGTTCACATTTTTTCTTTTATAATTTCCTTTCATACTTACTTTTGACACTTGAGGTTACTGAACTGACAATGTGTTTAGCTGAGTTTTCTGGAGCTGTTATTTAAAATATTTAAAATATTTGAAATTTTGTTGTTTTTTTTTAGGTTTACGATTGCAACATTGAGTGCATGTATACTGTGCCTTTTACTTATGATTGAAAACAAGATATTTGCTAATTAAGTGTTAAATGATTTGTTGATTATGTTTGTAAGAGTATTTAAGCAGTCTTAATTGATTTGCTTTTTATCTGAAGAAAGTGAAGTATTTGCTTTACCGAAAGCGCTAATTAAATCAGATTACTAAACACACTGCCTCCTCCAGTATCTTTAGTGTAGCAATCACATTTCATTTAATAGCTGTATCTAGTCCATGAACTTGTTGCAAAAATGCTTCTGTTAAGTTTTTGTACTTCATCTTGTTCCATTTGTCATTCAGAATAATTATGCACTAAAATAATGGAGAAGATAATATTGGATAAGTTATTCCCTGGGATTTTGCAAGCAGCCATGCAGGAGTAAGTTATTCCTGCACGGCAGGGACTGTTCCTGTTCAGTACAGCAGCACACTATGCATATTTATGAAGCCACACCACCATACTCTAAAATGGACATGGATCCATGTATGAGCACAGGGGGTGTGTCTGAGAGCAGAGCTCTCAAAATGCACACACCCACTGCACTCCAGAATTACCTTTCAGCAACTTAAAATGAGTGAGAATGCTTGTAACACCCCCAACCCATCAGGATAACAAATCTGGTCAAAGACATAAGGGACAATTGTCCCTACCAAGCCAAAAGTTGTTAGGATAACACAGGTAGCATAAGCACATATCGCACACCTCCCAACCTATCAGAGTAAGGAATGTGGACAAAGCCAAAAGGGACAATTGTCCCACAAAGCAGAAATTGATAGAATAACAGGTTCAGCATTAACAGAGATATTCTGAAGGGTGCAGATAAAATAACACAACAAAAATTATTTTTTTTTATAAATGTGATAAAGTTTAAGTGTAGCTGCATGGGTGTGCCTGTTGCTTAACTACGTGTAGTCCATCTTAAACAGCACAAGAAGTTAAATAGCAAGAGACATCCAACATAAGCAGTACTGCAATAGTGTAGTGGTTAGAGCATACGCTTTGCAAGCAGCCATTCCCGGTTCAATCCCGCTGTAACCAATTTGTGTTTTACATGTGAAAGCATTACATAAACATTTGTTTTTTTATTATTAGCTACTAAATAACATATATTTGTTAACCGGAGTACTGCATTAGGTCCAGATGTGAGGTGACAGTTTAATAAAGTTGTGAAACCCCCATATAAACACAAATGCCCCATTCAGTATAGTCACACATGAATAAATGTAATGAAAGCACATTGGGGGATGTCAGGGACAGTAAACAAATTTATAATATATAATGAATAATGAATCAGCCCCATACAGCAGACAGTCTATAACATGGAAAATAAGCAATGCTAAGCATTGCACAGCTCTGCTTACCAGGTGTAAGCATTGTGTAAATATGACTGCTAAGCAATGAGTAGCCCAGTTAAGTGGATTTGCCCAGTGGTAAGCAGTGCCGAACCTGTCTCTTTAAGCACTGACAACCTTAGCTAAGCAGGTTTGGCCATTGGCTGTAGCTTAGCTTAGCTCAGCATATTCAAAACCATCCAATCACAGCAAAGGGCAGGAAATCGGCCATATTTACACCCCACAGGTGGGAATATAGCTCATAACTGGTTGCAGCTTCCCACTGTAGGCAGTATGGCAGTAGTTGGTGAGGGCATGTGCTTCCGTGCACAGTGCTGAGGGCATACAGGGAGTCCGAGGTCATGGTAGGACTCCTGGTACATAACCATAATGAGAGACTGCTGCAGAGCCAGTACCAAGACAACCAATATAAAGCGGAAGCCTGGGACCATCTCGCCCATGATCTCACCAGTGCCACTGGTATCCTTCGGACTGATGAGCAGGTCCGGCACCACTATGCCGACTTGAAGCAGAGAAAGAGGGAGCTCTTGGATGAGTGGGTCCAAGAAGCAAGGCAGAGGGGTGATGTCCCAGCAGTGTGTAAGTACTCATACTAATAACCGTTTACTAATGTCCAGCCTGTGTATATGATGGATAGGTATGCCTAAATATTTCTCTATTTCCCTTACAGCTGCAGCTGAGTGGGCTGTGAATCAGGAAGTCCATGCTAGCATGCTGGAAAGGCTGCGTTGCGAGGCTGGTGAGTAACAATCCTATTTGTAGTAGTCATACCAAATAAGTATAAAGAAGTAGAAAGTCACCTGGTAGTAGAAAACTGTGTACGGGCAGTTACTGAATAAACCAGAGAATATGACAGTAGTAGTCCCATACAGGTCATATTTAAAAAAAACTGTAACTGCCTGGCAATAAAGCTCTAAATCCTGGACTGGTTGTGTTTACTCTGTTATTGTATGGAATTTACTGTTGCATTCTCTGAAAAGTAATGTTGAGTTAACCACTGTCACCCACGTTGTGCTACATAAAAAATGTCTAGGAATATCTGTATAAGACTGTTGTATGTACAAGATCAGATTGTGCAACCAAGAGAGACTTAGACAAAAACACTGAAGAGATAGACAGCAATATCCAAATAGCACACTCTGCTGAAACTTAAAATCGTTGTATTTTTACCAGACACAGCCATGGTTCAAATCATGGTAGTGGCAGTAAGCTGTATGCATAATCATACCTCTCAACTGTACACATTTATTTTCAGAATGTCCAGATAATTAGCTCATATTTTCTGCCTGTTCCTCTGTCTCCCTGGCAAATCAGTGGGATGATCTCAGAATTGTAGTCACTAAATAATGACATACATTTGATTTTCAGACCTCAAAACCTTCAGAAAATGTATATTAAAACAAATCCTGTCACTCTAGCAACTCTCCAAGTTTATGAGAGCAATATTCAAAATATGTCCCTATTTGTACCCCCATGTTGGCAAGCTTTGTCCAGAGTGTGTGCATTAAGGGATTGAGAGGTATGTGCATAATAACTTGGAATACGTGTAGAAACAGTCAGGTAGTGTTAACAAGCATTCCCTCCACAAGTCTGCCAGATAAGAGATGTGGAATTTGACTATAAGAAAGTTGAAGTATACACTGTGTACAAACATACCACTGCCCAAACCAAGGCCATATGGTATTGTAATAATACCTGTACATTAATGATTAAAGCAATAACCATTAAAGTTGTGAGTACTACGAGGATATATAAGTAGTTAATTTACATCTCTCCCCCACCACCATATCTGCAGCAATAATCTAAATACACAAATCAATGGGTATGTTTACATCAAACCTACTGTTGGGACATATGTCCTATTGTTCAGTAAATATTGAAATGTGTTTCTATTAATTTTCCATGTTGAAATACTATCATTGGTGGCCTGTTGCTATCAATGTAACCTGCATGCCATTATAATGGACACTGTGGTTTCATATATGCATGTGTTCTGTTTGCTATGCAACTGTTCCAAATCTGGTGTTTTGGGTTAATGGGAATATCTATGCATGCTGTTATAACTAATCCTGGATTGTGTTGACTATTACTAACCCACATATGTTTTAAAACTGCAACACCATAGCACGTTTGGGAAGGCCAGTCCCAGTGGACCCACCTCTCCCACCTCATCTGGCCATGGCACTGGGCCCCAGCACATCTGGGACCCACCTCAGGACCTCCTTGTCTGCTGGTCCTGCACCACCTTTGGGTGGAACCACCTCAGGGGATGGGGCTCACCCCCTCGGGAGTGGGCACGGACAGGATCCTGTCACTTGAAGTCAGGTCCGTGGATTGGTGCATAGTGAGCTCCGAAGGGAGTTTGGAGATCTGATATGCCAGCTTGAGGGCTGCATGGTGCATTTACAGGGTCAGCCTGCCCTCTTGCTCAGCCCCCAGCACAGCCACCTTTGGGGCCGTGAAGGTGCAGTGGTGACTGCCCATGGGTGGGGACCTCAGTCCCACTGTTTCCATTTGAGGGCTCATGGGCTTCCAATTTCCAAGCACCCCTCCCCGTCCAAGGTTTACCCCCACATGTGTCATATACCGCTCCTGTATGCTGTCTTGTCTGTCTTCCTATCCAACCTACCTCCCTAAATATACCTACTATCCTTCCCCAACATCCCACTCTCACCTTAAAAAAAAAAAAAGGGCAATCTGTTCCCCCCAAAAAATATTTCGTCCCATAGATAGCTGTCCATTTTGCACACGTCCATTGGACACATGTAATCTGGTCTAATTGAAGGGGAACCTAATAGGCCAATGGAAATGGAGGTAAACAACTTGGTTTTTAATATTTCTTCTGTACAGCTTACTGCCGCACAGTTAGCATTGCTGAAAAAAGGTCTGTCATTTGTCCCCGCCAGAGAAGCTGAGCTAACTAGTGTCTTAAATGATCTTAAATTGTTTGGTAGGACTCTTACATTGAAAGCTATACTACCTGACACTGTTAATACTGACACTGCTTCCTTTAGAAAACCCAGTACTTTTATCCCACCACCCAATGCCAAGATAGAGATCTTTATTCAGACTTGTGAGAAACAAATAAGAAGAGAGTATGAATCCAATAGAAAGAGGAGATACTTTAATCTTAATAATGATGAATATGCAGCTCTCAATTAACTCAAGAATTTGAGATCCTTGGAGATTAGACCAGCAGATAAGGGTGGTGGAATTGTCGTGCTAGACAAGGACTTATACCAAACACAAATGCATAAATTGTTGTGTGATGACACCACTTATGCTTGTGTTTCTAAAACCGCTATTTATGGTATGATCAAGAAGGTTTCCTTCTTTACTTTTGATCTACATATGACAGGCATGATTGATAATAAGTTGTTTAAATATTTTGAAGTACAGCAACCACTCATACCGATCATATATGGCCTACCCAAAGTACATAAAAATCTAACATTGCCGCCCATGCACTCTATAGTGTCTGGGAAAGGTTGGGTAACTGAGCCACTTTCTATCTATATCGAAAAGAATTTACATTTTCTGCTAGACACTTGTGACACCATCCTAAAAGACACTAAAACATTTCTATAAAGATTATATGTGGCTACTTCTGATTTGAGTGCTGACTATCTGTTAACGACTATGGATATAGAGTCACTCTTCACTGTGATCCCCAATATTTGGGGCATAGAAAATGTCAGGAAATTTATGCATGTCAGTCACTGTTTTACTGAGGACAAGATCAATTTAATTTGTGCCCTTCTAGAATTGGTTTTAGAAAATAATGTTTTTTTGTTTGAAGATCAATTTTATGCACAAAAGGTTGGCCTGGCGATGGGCACAGCTTGTGCCAACAGCTACGCCAACCTTGTGTTGGTACAATGGGAGAAAGATGTTCTACTTCAAGCTGAGGGCTTCTCTGAACACATCTTATGGTATGTAAGATTTGTGGATGATATTTTTTTTGTTGTGGAAGGGGTCAGTTGAGAGTCTCATGCAGTTTATAGAGTTTTTACATCAGTCTAAAGATTTTTTTAAGATTTACTTTTAAATATTCTTTTGATGAAATTGAATTTCTTGATGTTACGGTGAACAAAACTGATGTGACTAGCCAAGTAACTAGTATTTATAGGAAACCCTCAAGAAAGAATAATCTGCTCCATAAAGATTGCATGCATCCTAGGCATGTTACCTGGAATGTTGTTAAGGGGCATGAGACTCTACAATAATGCCAAACATCTTGCCGAGGCCTTGGAGACCTTGAAAATGGATTTTAAAGATAGAGGCTACAAGGAAAAGGATATTGACAGTTGTATTACTGATACATATAAGGTGAGAGGGGGCAAATGTATAGCTACAGAACAAAGGACAGGATTGATTAGGTTTCCCCTCACATACTCTTCAGATGTTAGCAGTATATGTGACATTATTAAAAGGAACTGGGGCATTTCGGATACTGTAGATGAATTAAGAAATGCCATAGACACTGTTCCATATTTTTCTTTCAAAAATAACAAATCGTTGAAAAGGCATTTGTGCTATAATACTTCTAGTTTTAACAAGGTTTTACATTCAGAGAGGCATGGCACTTTTAAATGCAAGAATTGCACAGCCTGCAACTTTATACACTCTAATCCTACTTACATACACCCTGACATGCACTTTAAAATAGATATAAACCTTTATGCTGATTGCATAACTAAGAACATTGTTTGTTTCAGTTACTGCACTGTTTGTCATGCTTTTTATTTAGGCATGTGTAATAGACAACTCAAAGACAGGGTTTTGGAACATCAGAGAGACATTAGAAACAGGAAAGACACTAATGCTCTTGCTAAGCATATTATGTGCAAGGGACAGGAACATAATTTTAAATTTCTTATGCTAGAGATTATTCCTGAGAGTCTAAGAGGGGGAGACCTTAGGAATTGCACAGAATCTGCTTAGCAAAAATGGAATCTGTCTCTTAATGCTGATAAGACACCAGGTCTTAATGAAGTTGTTTCTCTTAAGCCTTTTTTAAAAGCTAGACCTCTCAAATACTAAGTATAGGACTGTTTTGTATACATTTTTTATGCTTTCTATATGTATTATTTGCCTACTTTCTAGTTGTGACTTTTTTCTTTTAAATAATTGTTGCTTTGATTAGTGTCTTAATTGACTGATTAACTTATGCTATTTAAGTGCTTTTGTTACTAGTTGAGAACAGTCTGATGAAGCGGTGAGAGCACACCGTGAAAGCACTTACTCTCTTTTGTATGCATTAAAGTTCTTTGTTTTTCCATCAGCTGTGTTAGTTTCAGTACTTTTTTATTTTTTATTACCTCCCCAAATATACCTACTATCCTTCCCCAACATCCCACTCACTTTAAAAAAAAAGGGCAATCTGTTCCCCCCCAAAAAAAATTGTGTCCCAGACATAGCTGTCCATTTTGCACACGTGTCCACTGGACACATGCAATCTGGTCTAATTGGCTTCACAACACATTATTGTTGTCCTCACCCCTCTCTCAGGGGTTTGAGTGTCCAAATCTACCTCCAAATTCAGTATATATGCACAGCTGTTGCTGTAGAAGAAATGGACAGCTATGGACCTTCCCTACACCCATCCTACACATCCCTAGCTACTTTCCCTATTGTTCTTCCCTCTGCATGCCCCTTTTTCACTACTTTCCTATCAACCATTTTTTCTTTTCTTTTAAAGAAATTAGCACAGGGGTAAGTGGGAGTAAGCACTTTTAAGCAGTAGAAAGCGGGTTTAAGCCTGTTTGTATGGCAGCAAGCAATGGCTACACAGATTAAGCTCTGTCAGACTAACTGTCTTGTAAGCTTATTTATCTGGAAGTTAGCATTGTTTACTGCCATGAAAAACCATGCAAACCCGCTTACAATGCTTAAAAGTGCCTTATTCACTCTGTATCCAACAGCCCTTGTTTTGCCCAGCAACAAAATAATCAGGCCTTGCAAGTCTCAAACTCAGGACCCTGCACACCATAGCCACAGTGATTTACCACTAAGCCATTTGAGCTGTACATAAGTGTGATGTTTTCTCAAACATATTATGCAGCACAGTCATTCAACAGTAGGGAAAATATATTTATATATGTAGATGTATGTATGTATATATATATATATATATATATATGTCTATATATATATATATATATATATATATATATATATATATATATGTCTATATATATATATATATATATATATATATATATATGTCTATATATATATATATGTATATATATATATATATATATATGTCTATATATATATATATATATATATATATATGTCTATATATATATATGTCTATATATATATGTATATATATATATATATGTCTATATATATATATGTCTATATATATATATATATATATATATATATGTCTATATATATATATGTCTATATATATATATGTCTATATATATATATATATATATATATATATATATATATATATATGTCTATATATATATATATATATATATATATATATGTCTATATATATATATATATATGTCTATATATATATATATGTCTATATATATATATATATATGTCTATATATATATATATATGTCTATATATATATATATATATATATATATATATATATGTCTATATATATATATAGATATAGATATATAGATATACATACACAAATAAATAAGCTGCACAAAATACCACCCTGGTAAACGAAAGTCCAGTCCACAAAACTGAGAACCAAGTACTGAAAATGTTTTATTTAAGAACACCACTGGTAACGATAAAACCAACGTGTAGTACATCCAATGCGTCAAGCGCTTTCACCCGGGCACTCCCAGGCTTTCTCAAGACAAACAATACACATTTTAGTGGAACCATTTATACTGAACATTGCCAATTCCACTATTAATTAGTCTTTCAATTATTCAATTTAAAACCATGCTTCACTGTTAGCTTGCAAGTTTTTCTTACAATAAATACCACATAGTTTTATAAAAAATAAATAAGAAAAAGCAAAACAGTTTAACTGCCATCTAACCATATTTCGCTAACTATAAATACAAAAATATTACAAGCATGTGTCCGTAAATACTGAGTACTTTAAATACTTTTTAACATTTTTATCATTTTTTATATAGCAACAAACCAGCAGATGATAAAAATTCTTTAAAACATTATTTCAAAAATGCCTTTAATATGTTTACCACTATCTATATGCAAAGGCTTAGAACAAACTTGTAAATATTTATTATATGTTCCCTAAAATAAGCTATGCCATACTGTGTACATAAATAAGTTACTATAATTTTGCCCTTCTAAGTTTAAGTATACTACTTAAACTTAGGGCATCATTTAGGCCAGGGGGTCTAGCAGCATCTAATTTCAGCTGCCAAAGCAGCTCCCGATATTCTAAGGTGGTTTCCCAATTTCCTCCTCTTGGGTTGCATTTAACCTGCTCCAAAACTAAAAATCTAAGTTCCATTTTTTCACAAACCTGCGAATGTTTGAAAAAGGCATTTGATTCCTTCCCTTTGCTGACATCATAAAGATGTTCATATATTCTTTTTGCCAGCGCCCTCTCCGTTTTGCCTACGTAGAAACATAGGCAATACTGACAAAACCCGAGATAGATTACCCCCTTTGCTTTACAATTGAAGTAACCTGGGGATTTTATGTAGGTCTTTCTTGATTTTAAATAAAAACCTTTTGTGTTAATAATATAGGGACACTGTCTACAGGTATTGCATTTAAATGTGCCAATAAGTGGTTGTCCACTATGTTCACATCCAACGTGATTTGTCTCCAGTAAATCTTTCAGATTCCTGTTTCTTCTTCTGATAAATTGTGGTCTGCAACCAAACACTTGTTTAAAATCATCGTTCATGGTCACAATTGGCCAGTATTTACATACAACACCTTCAACTATTGGACTTTCACTACTGTTTGTGTGAACAAATGCACAACCTTGCTCTTTTAACTTGTTGTTTACTTTAACAGGTTCATACCTGCGTTCTTCACCAAGTAAAGGAAAGTATTTATCTAACCTTTGGTTTGTGACTTCTACAACCACTGAATCAATTAACTGTGTAGGATAGTCTCTTTCAGTAAATAACGTCTTCAAAAATACAACTTCTTCCTTAAATATATTCTCATCACTGCACATCCTAGCAGCTCTGATGAGTTGTCCCTTAATAATCCCCCGTTTTTGAAATAGTGGATGATTACTATCATAATGTAGAAACATATTGGAGTAACTTTTCTTCCTGTAAATACCAGACTGGAAACACCCCTTCCAAACGTTCTTAAAAAGGTTTACATCAAGGTAATGTAAACTGACTGTACTAATGTTACAAGTAAATTTAAGAAACTCTGTACTAGAGTTTATATGACAAATAAATTGTTTTAATTCCTCCATGTTTCCCTTCCAGAAAACGCAAATGTCATCTAGGTAACGTCGATAGTGCACCAAATGTTTAGTCCAATGCGTGTTGAATATATATTTTGACTCCCAATAGGCTAATACAATGTTGGCATATGCAGAGGCGCACGGAGTGCCCATTGCAACCCCCCTTTTTTGCTTGAACAATTCCCCACTGAAATAAATGAAATTGTTGTTAAGAATTGTTTCCATAAACTCAACAAGTAATGCTATAATGTTGGCTCCTAAACTTGAATGACTGGTCAACATGTCATTAAACCATGTTAATCCTGTGTCATGTGGAATACTTGGAAACAGTTCTACCATGTCAGCCCTGACCAAGTATTGAGTTTCTTCATAGAATTCTTTCCTAACACTTCGTAAAAATTCCCAAGAGTCCTTACAAAGAAATTGTAGAGTTGTTACAAACTTCTTTAATGTAAGATCTATAAATTTTCCCAAAGGTTCTGTAATCCCCTTGGCTCCAGCTACAATTGGTCTAAACTGCAGGGGTTGTAGCCCCTTATGGACTTTCAGGATACCAAAAATAATGGGGGTTAGTGGCTTCTGTACTAGTAAGTAGTTAAATAACTGTTCATTTATTACGCCTTGGTAAAGATTGTCCTCCAACATGTATCTAATTTTAGCATATGCGACATTGCGCTCATTTATTGATATTTGACTATATTGTTCACTATCATGCAGTAATGCATAGAGGGAGGCTTCGTAGTCATGTTGATACATGAGAACTATCCCCCCCCTTGTCAGTTTTCATTACCCTGATGCCATCATTGTTTAGTTGTTTAATCAGCTTGTAGGATGCTTCTGAAAAATTACTGTAACTCCCTGTCACTTCTTTAATGTGAATATTCCTAATTTCAGCCTCAACCATTTCTTCAAATGTTTTTAGGGCCGGATGTAAAGGGGGGGTTCCATGTACTCTTTCTATGAAACATGCTGCTAGTTGTACTCTTTCCTTTAAGATTAATATTGAGATTCAATTGTCTTGTAAATAGTTTTAAATCTAATATGGTCTTAGGAATATTAATAGAGTTTGTTGGAACAAAATGCAGCCCTTTGGTAAACACTTCAAAATGTAGGTCATTAACACTAATTTCAGTGTAGTTATAGATGAAGAAATTGCCTTTTTTAACAGTGTTACAAACTAAACTATGCATTTCTTCAAATTCACCAATAATGTCCTGTGTGTTACTGACCCCTACCTCCTTGTTGATTCCATTTCTTGGCATAAGGGGCTTGCTGTCTGTTCCCTTGTCTCCCCTGGCCATACTGAAAACCCTGTTGAAACTGATTGGGTTGCTGGTTGGATTTTTGTGCCAACCTTTCACTTCTCCTTGGACCTTGGGCCTCAGACTCATCATTGAAATTGCTTTCTTGTTCAGTGTTTTTGCTATTGTGATCATAATTTTGGTCACGTGACCATCTGTTCCTAACATACACATTGTATGCTAACCCCTTATTGTAATCCTGTAGGTCACGTTCTAATTTTTTTATTTTTCTATTCACAATTCTTAAACAGTGATTGTCGATTTCTTTAAATGTATTTTCATAATCCCTTTTAATACTACTGAAACAAAAATCACTGACAATAGAATTATTCAGACTGTTTGCTTCAGATAACAAAACAGAGGCTTTGCCTTCGTAATCTTTCACCATTAACCCAAGCATGTCAAGCCCTGTTTTGTTGAACAACGCTGACAATTCCTTGAACAATTCTGTGCCAGGTGCAGCGTTGTTCGGAAATTTAGTAATACGCAACCCTTTAGGAATTCTTTTTACTTTTATACATTCTAATAAGTATTCAATTTCAAGTTGGGTTGCTTTGTATGAATATAACTTATTATTAAAGTCTTTGAGCATCTGCTCTATGTTGTCATTATCAACATTACAAGTTTGCACAATACCTTGTCCAAAAGAAAAGTTCTTAGTTGTCCATTTGTTAAAATTAAAATCCTTTCCGGTTTCAAACGTAGTGCTAGTACTAGCCCCTTGCTTACTTCTCACTTGTTGCGAACTGTTCGCGTTTGCATTTGCAAAACGCCCTCCTTCAGTGTACCCTGAAAACGGAGCAATAGTTCTTATATCACCGATACTGTTTTCCTTTTGGGGCTGTTCCTGGTTAGCTGGTATTCCGCTTCTTCCTCCTGACTTGTCATTAGTTAAAAGCCCAGTAAGTTGTGA
>NC_056746.1:1081036867-1081046867 GCF_019279795.1 Protopterus annectens | reverse complement strand
GGAGTTCCTCCAATTATGGGATTTTACTCTTTTTTGCAACAGTTTCTTTCTTCTGTTGTTAAGTTTGTTTATGGCAGGGGACCACCAGATTGGCTTCCTTTTTTGGAGGATAGCATCTTGGTTCTGTTAGGGATAGCGCAATCCATGCACTCGTGTAAGTGCTTATAAAGTGCATTTGTGTAGGATTCAGCAGTCTTACCTCTATTGTCCGTCTGCATGGGTGTCATGAAGTTTGCTACTTCTATCTTAAAAAGCGTGAAGTTGGCTTTGGAGAATTTTTTTACAGTGGTTTCTCTAATGGGGGTGGGGGCGGGATGTAGATGTCTAGGGTGATTAGCTTGTGGTCGGATCTGACCAATGAGGAATTGACCTCTGGTGTGGAACACCGGTTGCCCATGTTGGTAATGACCAGGTCTTGGATATTGCTGCCCCTGGTGGGGGTGTGGATAAGTTGATCCAATGCATTGGAATTTATTAATTCCAGAAAATGTTGAGCAAGAGAGTTGGTATGAGTAGTTTTCCCAGTTAATGGTGGGGTAGTTAAAATTGCCCATTATTAGGGTGTTGGGTTGTACCCTAATATTTTTCAGTGTATTAAGAAATGAGGAGTGGGAATCCTGGGGCATGGTGGGGGATCTGTAGCAAGTTACTGTTTGGACTGAGGTCTTGCCCAGAGTTAGTTGCACTTGGATAATCTTGGATGCATTATGCTGAGTAACTAGCCTGGAGGTGTGGATATCCTTAATGAATATGGATATGCCTCCATCTTTAGTGTTTCAGTCCAGGTTAGGTGGTCAAAAGGTGTGGTATGAATTATAGCCTGGTAATGTAGGGGTGCTCTCTGGAGCCTTGAACCAGGTCTCTGTCATTCCACAGATGTCAATGTTCTCCATTTTAAGGAGTGCCTCGAGTGAATGCATTTTGAGGTTTAGACTTCTAGCACTGAGTAGCATTACCCACAGATTTTGCTTGCTTGTACCTGTTAAGGTGGTGAATTTGTCATTTGAACTTTGCCTAAAAAGGCAGTATAGGGGTGGCAAGAGCCTTAGCTAGTATCTGGAATCCCAAGGGTGACAGGTGCAGACTATCTCGGGCAAAGATCCGTGGTCTGTTGATCATGTCATCCCAGGCAGACAGATACTAGATCCCCTTAGAATGACACCAGAAGCTTAGCCAATTGTTGAAGTCAATCATTTTGTCCTTGTACTGTGGTATCATTCTGGGTGATGGCAGGATGCTACTCAGGGCTAGGGTCATACCTGCTTGGGCTACACAATTGGACAGCTCCTCCATGTCTCTTTTCATGTAGTCCAGAGAGGTATGTCTTAGGTCAGTCACACCAACATGGACAATGGCAGAGTCATATTTGTACTTGTTGTGGCGTGACCTGAGTGCGTGCGCTATGTGGTGGATCCTGGCACCCGACAGGCAGCTGACAGTAACTTTCTCCTTGTTTAGCCTGCTGAGTGGAACATCAGTATGCCTGACTATAGCATCACCTGTGACTAGATTGTTGGGTACATTGTTATGGCTTATGGGCTGTGTTTGAGTGGCACACTGAGTTTCTGGGCTATGTGTCATTTGGGTTGTGTTGGGGGGTGGAAGTTGCTTGCGTTTCTGTTTGGTGGTCTCTGTTGCTTGAACAGATTTTTATTGAGAGCTTCTGTGAATGTAGGTGTGTGTTTCATGTTTCTATGTGTGTGTTGTGGTGGTGTAGGTTTTGAGGGACTATGTGATGAGTGTGGTGGGGTGCAAGTATTTACCTTCTCCCCTTGACTGTCTAGTCCAGTCTTGGGTAAATAGAGCTTTGCTTCAAGTTTGGCTATATAAGTGCATCTCTCACAGGTTATAGTGTTGGATGGAAAAAAGAGAGGGTTGTCTTTGTACATGAGGCAATTGCTGCATTTCCCCAAGATGCCCACATTCATCAGGTAGGCAGGAGAAAACACCGGGAGCTGAACCTTAGACATGCCTGGATAGGTGCTTATTTATTAAGTACTAAAAACTGTTTTCCTCTAGACAAGTGAGGAAAGTTAAGTGCTGTAGTAATTTGTGGCTTATTTAGTGCTTGCAACAAGTTCTGAACAATTGCTGAGCTAAAAAAAAAAAACAGATTTTAGTGCTAAAACTAAAAAACTGGCTAGTTCTAAGGGAATATTTGAAGAGCAGACTTTATGGTGCAGGGAATAGTTTAACCCTAGCTAAGTGTCGATGCATAAAGTCTATTTTTTTTAATATAACACTAACAAATGAGCAAACTGATTTAAACAAATTAACCAATAAAAAGCTAAAAACTGAGCCTCGTTCCAGCAGTCTTCGATCAGACAAGTTCTAACTGCACACTCCTGCCACTAGGGTGCAGGGGAACCTTCTTCGAAAAAAGATGGTCTGGATTAGTGCTCAAGTTATACAAACAAAGCTAGACTCAGCAGGTCTGAATTTAGTCTATGCTACAGCAA
Source organism: Protopterus annectens (assembly GCF_019279795.1). Classification (NCBI taxonomy): domain Eukaryota; kingdom Metazoa; phylum Chordata; order Ceratodontiformes; family Protopteridae; genus Protopterus; species Protopterus annectens. The sequence continues at coordinate 1,081,044,408 of NC_056746.1, read as the reverse complement.
TCAAGGCGTACCAATTTCAGAAAGAAACAGTTCAAATAAGCAGGCACAATAAGCGTTTAACCAGAAACTCCCAGCTCAGAAGGGCAGAATCTTCCCTCTCCTCCCACAAGGGTGCAGACCACACCTTCTTAATGTAAAATAACTGGCTCAAAACCCAAGTGCTTAAAACAGAACTAATACACTTTTAGAATAACAGACACTAAGCCTTTGTTCAGCAACTCCCAACTTAGAAGGATGTAAGCTACCTGTCCTGCCACAACAGTGCAGACCACAAACCTTCTTAATGTAAAACAACTGGTCTGAAGCCCAAGTGCTTCAACCAAAGGCTTAGAAAAGCAGTTACAATTTAATCAGGCTACTAACAAGCAGTAATAAATGCAGCAGAATAAATGCAATTAAGTACTTTTAAGAACAAGCAGAAAAAGCAAAATAAAGTAATAAAGTAGGAAGAAACACAAATACAGTAAAAGTAGACGAATAAAGTACAATTTTTATATAACAATAGAAAACAAGAAAACTGATTTAAAGAAATTACCTAATTAACCAGTAAAAAAGCTCAAAACTGAGCCCTGTTCCAGCAGTCTTCAATCAGACAAGTTCTAAATGCACACTCCTGCCACTAGGGTGCAGGGGAACCTTCTGCAAAAGAGATGGCCTGGATTAGTGCTCAAGTTATACAAACAAAACTAGATTCAGGATGCCTGAATCTAGTCTATGTTACAGCAACCAAGGCACACCAATTTCAGAAAGAAACAGTTCAAATAAGCAGGCACAATAAGCCTTTAACCAGAAATTCCCAGCTCAGAAGGGCATAAACTAGTCTCTCCTCCCACAAGAGTGCAGACCACAAACCTTCTTAATGAAAAATAACTGGCCTGAAGCCCAAGTGCAGGACAGTCAGTCTACTATAGGGAATGTAAAATGTGGAAGCACTAAACATTCCAATGATACTTATATACACACATCACACATATGTACATACACACACACACACATATATATATATATATGTATGCACACATACATACACATATAAATATATAAATACTGATAGATATATATAAAAAGAGTATATATAGAGGGTGCACAGCATATCAAACAGCCATTATTCCTACAATTGCCACCTTTTCAAATGGCCAGGGTCTGAATCTTTCCTACAAATGAGAATTATTGTATGAAACATATACCCACACACAATGCAAAGGACAGGACGCCACATACAAGTCTGCATACATAGAAATGTTTATTTGTGTACTATTTCAGTTGTGTATGCCATTTCTTATAGCAGTTAGGTGTCTGAAATACATAACTTTTTTAATGCAACTCTCAAACAAAACATATGATACAGTAATCTGCAAAACATAACATACTTTGCTGTCTAGGCTAACATGTTGTAATAGCCTAGGTTAAAACATTTAATATCCCTCCCTCATATAATGTCTTACAAGAGCATATAACACTGTTCTCCATACACTGACCTCCAGACTGTACAGGGTCACACATGTTTTGTCCAGCTGTAGCCCTCATATATATGGACCCTACCCCGCAATTTGTGTGGGAGTCCACAACATAACTGGAATGATAGCAGGAATGCCAGCAGTAAATAATGATAGGCCACTACTTAACCTCTTATGCATGACATCTGGACAAAGCCTGGTATATAGATGGAGGACAGAGGCTGAAACACAGGGCCATATTTGAAATATTGCTGTTATACACTGTGAAAGTTGCTGGTGTTACAGGATTGGTTGCAACATATCTTTACTCAGGAATATGAAGTCAGAAACACAAATGGATGTGCCATGTACTGATAGCAATCAGCGGAGAGAATGGCACTGATATGTCAGAGACAAGACCTGTGTGGGGAACAGACAAAACATAGCCAATCCTCTGGCCATCATGTGGATAGGCACACAGTTTAGAGCTATGCAGACACACAGCATTCCATGCCAAACTAGCATGTACACACAGTTGCCTGCCTCTTATGTTAATCTGACCATATATCTCATTTCCTCTCTACTTTTACTGGCTTGTGTGAGTAATCACAAAATCATCATTTTTGAAATCCCTCCCCTTCAACTATTTAAATTTATTGGCCATCCTACAGTATTCCATAGTACCAGAATACAAAAGTGACAATGCCTTTCAACCCATCTTGCTGCTTTAAAAATAGTAACTCTCCACCAAACCTTAACTTTTTAAACAGGCAAAACTTAAGTTACCTACTTTCACATCTAACTTCTCTAGTGCACACTGAAGTGTGCATTTTTTTTCATTTTACCTTTAAGCATCCCTGTGACTAGTACTTTCTCTAATACCTGCTGGAAAGCACTAGGAAGCCTTAAACTGATACAAGCACTCAACTCTCCTTGTTAATAAGGATAAATTAATAGTAGGCACTAAACAGCCTATAATTGCAAAGTACTTTGCTAAGGTAAGGAAAACAGCTCCTGTACTTTACAAAAAAAAAAAAAAAGCACCAAACCAGGCTTGTCCAAGGGTCAGCTTCTGGTGATTTCTCCTGTCCACCTGGTGAATCTGGGCATACTGAGGCAATGCAGCAATTGCCTCATGTACATAGACAACCCTCTCCTCCTACCACCCAACACTACAACCTGTGAGAGATGCACTTACATAGCCAAAATGGAAGCAAAGCTCTCTCCACCCAAGATTGTGCTAGACAGTCAAGAGGAGAAGGATAACACCCATACTACACCTCAAGCAACACACAGCCCTTCTAAACCCACACCACCAACACCCACATATAGCAACACTAAATCCACATATGCAGAGGCCCTTAACTGTAACCTGCCCAAGCAACAAGGACCTCTGAAGCTGAAATGCAAACACCAATCACAACCAAAGTGTCACATAGTTCACAACACCAGTGTGCCACCCAGCAACAGTTCCTAAGGCAAGGCAATGTACCTAACACTTTAGTCATAAGTGACTCTATAGTCCGGCACGCTGATGCCCCTCTCACCAGGTTGAACAAGGAGAAAATTACAGTCAGCTGCCTGTCGGGTGCCAGGATCCACCACATAACGCATGCACTCAAGTCACTCCACAACAAGTACAAATATGACTCTGTTATTGTCCATGTTGGAGTGAATGACTTGAGACGTACCTCCCTGGACTACATGAAAAGAGACATGGAAGAGCTCTTGGATCATGTGGCTCAGGCAGGTATGACCCTAGCCCTGAGTAGCATCCTGCCTTCACCCAGAATGATACCATAATATAAGGACAAAATGATTGACTTCAACAATTGGCTAAGCTTCTGGTGTCATTCGAAGGGGATCCAGTATCTGTCTGCCTGGGATGACATGATTGACAGAAAACGATGCTTTGCCAGAGATGGTCTGCACCTGTCGCCCCTGGGATTCAGGTTACTGGCTAAGGCTCTTGCCACCCCTATAGTCCTTTTTTAGGCAAAGTTCAAAGGACGAAACCACCACCGTAACAGGTACAAGCATGCAAAATCTGAATGTAATGCTGCTCAATGCTAGAAGTCTAAACCTCAAAATGCACTCTCTCTTGAGGCACTCCTAAAAATGGAGAACATTGATATCTGTGCAGTAACTGAGACCTGGTTCAAGGCTCCAGAGAGCACCCCTGCAATACCAGGTTACAACTCTTGCCACACTTTTCGGCCACCAAACCAGGACCAAAACACTAAAGGTGGAGGAGTGTCAATATTCAGCAAGGATATTCACACCACCAGGCTAGTTTCCCAACACAATGCATCTGAAATTCTCCAGGTGCAACTAACACAAGGTAAGACTGCAATCCAAATTGTAGCTTGCTACACATCCCCCACCATACCCCAAGATTCTCACTACACCTTTCTAAACATACTGGAAAATATTAAGATAGAACTAAACACCCTAATACTGGGTGGTTTTAACTACCCTGCCATTAACTGGGAAAACTACTCATGTGCCAACACCTTTGCCCAACGTTTCTTGGAATTCATAAATTCCAACACCCTGGATCAACTAATCCATAGTCCCACCAGGGGCTCCAATATCCTAGACCTGGTCATTACCAACATGGGAAATCGATGCTCCACACCTATGGTCACCCCCTCGTTGGTCAGGTCCGACCATAAGCTAATCACCCTTAACATCCACATCCCACCCCCACCCCCAGTAAGGAAACCTCCATAAAAAAATTCTCCAAAGCCAACTTCATGCTACTCAAGTAAGAAGTGACAAACTCCATGACACCCATGCAGACGGGAACTGAAAGTTCAACTGCTGAATCCTACACTAAGGCACTGTACGAGCACATCCACTCATGCATGAATCGTGCCATCCCAAATAGAACCAAGATGCTCTCATCCAAAAAAAGGAAGCCAATCTGGTGGTCCCCTGCCATAACAAATTTTACAACAAAAGGAAGAAACTGTTGCAGAAAAGAGGAAAATCCCAGGATACAAGAAAACTCCCTTACCAGCCTCAGAGATCCCTCATAAAATCCTGCAAAGCTAGTTACGAAAATAAAATTGCCAAAGATTCCAAAGACAACCACAAGGCATTCTATAACTATGTCAAGAATCTAAATGGCAATGCTCAGATCTGCTCTGAGGTAAAACAGAATGGCATTAAATATACTGATCCCAAGGATATTGCCAATATCCTGGCAGATTGATTCAGTGCCAACTTCACCCCATCTCACCATCTAAATGGCCCATCTCAATACCGGAAGATTGCCAAATTCCAGTAATAACAGCCACACAGGTAAAAAACGCACTCTCCATAGCTAAGAATACAGCATCCATGGGACCAGATGACATCCCAGGCTGTGTACTACATGAACTACAATATGAACTGGCACCTCACCTAAGTGTCATGTTTAATCATAGCCTCACCTCAGGTTTCGTGCCCATTGAGTGGCGCAGAGCTACAGTTATCCCACTCCACAAGGGGGGATCCACCTTGGATCCCGGAAACTACCGTCCCATCAGTCTGACAAGCCTTATCTGCAAGACCATGGAGTGTATTATCATGGAACTTATAAACAAAGACATTGGCAACCTTCAAACACTGGAACCCACTCAGTTTGGGTTTGTGAAGGGCCGATCTTGTCTCCTGAACCCGATTGACTTCTTCGAATCAGTCTCCAGAGCCATGGACAAGGGTAAGGTGGTCCACACAGCCTATCTAGACCCTGCCAAGGCCTTTGACACCATACCCCACTCTGGAATCATAGATAAACTTACAAAGCTGGGCATTAATCCCTATGTCACCCAATGGGTTGCTAACTGGCTTACTGATAGAACCCACACTGTAAAAGTAGCCGACTTGAAATCCAGCCCCAGACAAGTGACAAGTGGAGTACCTCAGGGTTCAGTCCTGGGACTGATCTTGTTTGGCATCTACTTCTCTGAAGTACAGGCCAACACTAAGGGACTCTGGCTAACAAAGTTTGCATATGACTGCAAACTGGGAGCCATTACAGAATCCCCAAATGATGTGGATACTCTACAAAAGGGCCTTACAGAAACAGATGCTTGGTGCCAGAGCCATGGGTTCAAGCACAATGCCAAGAAATGTATAGTTATCCCCTTTGGGAAAAAACATGTATCCATGAATTACCATATAGGTGGCAGTACACTAAACACCGAAAGTGTGATAAGAGACATAGGGACACAGGTGGACAGTGGTCTCACCTTCGATAAGTTGTCAGAATTGCAGGTGCCATGTCAGAATCTAAACCAGCTACAAGTGGCGTCCCACAAGGCTCAGTCCTGGGACCTCTTTTGTTTGGTATATATTTCTCTGAGGTACAGGCTAACATGGGAGGACTATGGCTGACCAAGTTCGCTGATCACTGCAAACTGGGTGCCATAATCGACTCGCCGACTGACACAAGCATCCTCCAAAAGGGTTACACAGAGACGGATAACTGGTGCCAGAGCCATGGCCTAAAGCTAAATGCCAAAAAGTGCATAGTCATCCCCTTTGGGAAAAACAAAGTGCCCACAAATTACCACATAGGTGGTAATCCATTAACTCTGGAAGAAGTAATTAGGGATTTGGGGACCCAAGTAGATAGCAATCTCTCCTTTGACAATCACGTTGCCAAAGTGGTTAGAAAGACCTTCTATATAGCCCACCTTATCACGAAAGGTTTCACATCTAGATCAAGAGAGGTCATTGTGCCCCTCTACTCATCACTCCCCAGGCCCATAATTGAATACAATGCCCCATTTGGGATGTACCTTACCCGACATCTGCAGCAACTGGAAAGACCCCAAAAGTACCTCATCAAGAGGATCAAGGGACTCAAACAGATGCCCTACGCAGTTAGGCTAAAGAAACTCCAGCTCTGCTCAGTTACTTACTGCCTACTCAGAGGCGATCTGTGCCTGACGTATAAAGCCATGTCCAACCCAGAATTAATGGACATGCTCCACCTCAGGAAATCCAAATCCCTTAGAGCTACACGCTCCAGTTAATTAAACCTCAGCACAGAAATAAATAGGACATGCTGGAGGGACAGATTCATATCCCAGAGGCTCCCCTCACTCTGGAACAAAATCCCAATCCATGTTAGGCAGAGTTCCTCAATGACCCTCTTCAAGAGAAATCATGATGAGTGGATGGGAGATCGTAGGTTTACCCCTGGGATCTCTTCTGTGTCCCTACTAGACAGAGACACAGTAAACTAACCTCAAAAGGGCTATCTTCTGTGACCTACTATACAGAGGCACAGTCAACTAATCTAAAAGGGTGGCAAAAGCAAAACACACTCTGGCTAGGCTTATAAATGCCCTAGGGCAGATAGCCTAGTATCAACCTATGAACCTATGATAACCTCATCGCCACAACAGTCAGGAAATCCTTCTATGTGGCACACCTCATCACTAAGGGCTTTTCATCCAGAAAAAAGGAGGTCATTGTCCCACTGTACTCATCCCTCATTAGACCCATTATAGAATACAACACCCCATTTGGTATGTACCTCTCAAGACATCTGCAACAACTGGAAAGGCTGCAGAAATACCTCACTAAAAGAATCACAGGCCTAAAGCAGATGCCCTACACTGACCGCCTTCAAAAACTCCAGCTATACTCTGTCACATATCGTCTACTCAGAGGCGATCTCTGCTTAACATACAAGGCCATGTCAAACCCAGAGCTGTTGGACATGCTACCCTTAAAGAAATCCCAATCCCTCAGAGCCACACGCTCCAGGGATTTAAACCTTGTCATCACAATAAACAAAACATGCTGGAGGGATAGGTTTCTGACCCAGAGACTCCCCAGACTCTGGAATGAATTGCCCATACATGTCAAGCAGAGTGCCTCTTTGGCCCTCTTCAAAACTAACCTTGATGATTGGATGGGAGAAAGGTAATTCACCCCAGGGATCACGTCAGTTGCCCTGCTAGACAGGGGTCCAGGGAAGTAAATAGTGTGGGAAAAAATAGCCAGGGAATTGTTATGGCTAGGCTTGTATAGGTCCTAGGGCTGATAGCCTAGTACCAACCTATGAACCTATAAACTCTGTAAAACTATTAGTATTCAATGCAT
>NC_056746.1:1081026867-1081034367 GCF_019279795.1 Protopterus annectens | reverse complement strand
GGGGAGAGAGAGAGATGTCAATTAACAACTGTGATATCCTTGCAGTATGAGATCCTCTGACCTTTTTTCCTGTTTGTCTTCCAGGTACCATGTCCCATGAGCATCTCCCTGCGTACACTCCCCAGGAGAATGATATAATAATAAACTTCTTGTACAACATCACAGAACCCTCTTTGGATGCACGGCCCATGATCTGCAGGAGTGGACCACCCTGTGGAATGAGCTCATCCACAGGGTAAACGATTTTGGCCTGCATAACCGCATTTATGAACAGGTGCGACATCATTGCACTGATCTCATTCACCATGCCCATCAGCGTGCTGCTGCAGTTAGGAGGGACCAGCTAGCCATAGGTGGGGGTCATGCCATCCAGCCCCCACTGACACATGGTGTGGAGCTACTCACCAACCTTGGGGCACCCACCCTCCAGCCAAACCTGACAATAGCATTGTGTAGGTGGGTGCTTCCCACACAATAGATGAGGAGCATGCAGGTAAGGTCACATGGCACATTAGTAGACCACTGTTGCTTATCTATCTTCATCTGTAAAGTATGTTCATGCATATGTCAGATAACATAGTCTGTTGCTGCAGTGTAGTAATGGACAGATGTGCATAATCTCTAGTATTGTGGGTTTATACTGTTGATGTACTGAAATGCTGCTCCCACCCTGTACCAAAGCCACAGGTGTGGCTACTGACATTACATCTCTCACACAATTATGTAGGTCCCTCTGGTATACAACTGGGGCAGCAGCCTATAGCTGGTGAGTATGGAGTTATGTTCAGGTTTGCCAATACACCAGCCATGTTATAGCCATGGTATTTGCCATGCACACATTTAACACACCTACCCATAATGCATGCTGTACGTGTTCACTTTTTGTTGTTGTTAACTGCACTGCATCACAGTTGTCACCATGGCAGCATATCTGAAGGGTATGTAAGAGTCCTGCAGCATACCTAACAAGCTGTCAGTGCAAGATGTGTGGACAGAGATGAACATAATGGTGAGACAAATGGCCTACAGTAGGGACATGTCTGAAACATTACCTTTATACAGTGGCTAAAACAGTGTATACACCACTATTACAATGGCAACTGTTACAGAGATACACAATGGCATATCACAATACCACATTCCACACCTTTTACAACCTGTAATGTTATCCTAACATGAGCAATGAACATCTAATATGAAATCCTATGTTAGGACAACAAATATGGGGAATACATACCTTAACAAACACTGGAAGCATATGTGTGCACACACTTCAAATAGCATATTGTGGAAGCAGCTTTTGAGGTACTAACATCATTCACTCTTCTTGAGTACGCACCTTCAATCAAGTACAGGGCCTCAATATCACACCAAGTAATGGTCTGCTGTCCAAGAAGTATGTCCATGACATTTGCCCACTCACCTGTAACAGAGGCAGCCATGGCTTGCACACATCTTACAAACCATGGAATGGATCCCATGTCCGAAAGGTAGCACTCAGGAGTGGGAGATGTAGACTTACCTCACCATTGCAATATACCATGGCAAACAGTGCAGTCATGCATGTGTATATGAAGTACAGGACAACATTTATGTAGAAAATACACAGATGCCCATCCAAGACAGATGACAACACATGCTGCAAACTGGTCATGGAGGCTGCCCAGAAACATGCAGCAACACTGAGGGGCTTGCAGGAATGTCTAGCAAGTACTGCCTGTGCAGTACATGTGTCAACAATCACCTGGACTCTGCATAAGTGTGGCCTATGGGTTAGGGTAAACAGATGGAAGAGTTGTTCCACAGGAAACATCATCCAGGGCTCTCTATAGGTAGCATATGCATAACATCAAGTCTCCCAAAGGAATGTGTTGCAATGTGTAATGGTGTACTGAGACCAAGGCTGAAACCTACAGACAGTATTAATAAAGATACATGTGGTGCACAAGCAACACCTCACTCCACCTCAGGCCCACCATCCCATCTGTACCTTGCTGGTGCCAATGTACACCTTTAGGTTTGCTGTTCATGAGCAGGAACTAGGCTGGTAGACATGGCGTTCTGAATTTGGAACACTGCAAAATGACACTCATGGGTGGCCCATAGTTATCAAGCATCTGCAATATGGCTAAGGATGGGGAGGGGTGTCATCCTGAAACACAACAGTGAACTGAAGCATACATCAAAAGTTTGCTAAGAATGGCTGTATCTGAACACAGTCAAGGTCATGAATTGTGCCAGACATAACCCTGACTCCACAGCAATAGTGAAGGCCCTGTGTGACCCCCAAGGGCTGTGCACATGAGCTGACCTTGCAATCCGACAAAGTTGGGGCACATTTGTAGGGTTGAGTGCCCAAATAATAGCAAGTGAAGATGGGCCATGCTAGTATTCCCCTTCCAGGAACAGTGACTGCTGTAGTTCACTTAACAGGTGCTGCAACAAACCATCGTGTTAAGGGTGTGCACACTTATGCAACCCACATATTGAATGCATCTCAATCAGCATCTGCACAACTAACACATTTGTTTGATACTGCATTTGATTGCACTGGTCATATGTCAAATATCAGGTGTGTGTAATGTCAATATATGCAGTATTGTGGTCCCACTGGATATCATGGAAGAGGCTTGCATGTCAATAAGGGTGTGTACACTCCTCATAGCCACCGTAAGCTTTGAAGGTTGTCAGTGTAATTGGATTTTATTGCTCGTACATACACTGCTGATGATGAGATCTGTAAATCAGAGGTCAAGCATTCACTATTGACATCTTTCCTCATATCATCCCAGGTATGTGTCAGACAAACACATAGGGGCTGTGAACAACAGAGTAAACATAACTGCCACACATATACACATTCAGCAGTGATGCATACATGCCAGGGTGCTGAACAGGTGCACAGCAATACTGTGTACATGGGTGCACTGTGTTCCAGGGGAAGGGGCATCACCTACTAACACAACTCATGCATCACAGAGATGTATAATGTTGTTAACAATGATTGAGTATAGCTGCAGTGCATGTTGTTGAGTGCCATATGTCATGCATGTTGATTGTTGGTTAATGAGAGGTCTGTGTAATATCTTTGTGCCACCTCATCTGTAAATGTGTGTGTGTGTGTGTGTGTGTGTGTGTGTGTGTGTGTGTGTGTGTGTGTGTGTGTGTGTGTGTGTGTGTGTGTGTGTGTGTAGGTAAGCAATGATTTACAGGTCTTATATTATGTTTTTAGTTTTCCCCTCACAGGTGGTGAGGTGAGTCAGGGTCCCTCCTGCAGGAAAACTGATGTTAGTGTCCATACAGACTCTGACAATGATGATAGGTATGGTAAGGCACATGCAGGGTTGTCAGGGGCTGAAGCTGTGCCATCGGTTGACATCCCACTTTTATCCACCCCATTCCTGCATGCAGTCAGAATGCCTATACATACCCCATCACCAGTGGCCATAGATGAGGGAAAGTTGGTGGGTGGTGGCATGGGAAAGGACAGTTTGGTGACTATGGCAAGTGCGTCTGTACACAGCAGCCATAGCCAGATGACTGGCGAGGTATCACAAAGGCAGATGTACAGGGGTGCTCATAGGAGGGCTGCTGGCCATCATGCCCCTGGCAGAATGCCTCAGCAGGTGTCACCAGATACATGTTTCAGTCTGTCATGGAGGCACAGACACGTATGGAACATTACACCAGACAGAGTCTGAGGCTCCAGAGGGCTACTCAATCTGCTGTACTTGACAACATCCGTGATCTTGCAGATGTCCATTGTTATTTTGAAGAGGTCGTAGATAGACAGTTGGGTGAGATGGTGGGAATCTTCAACCATACAATGTCTGTGTTAGAGCATATGGTGGGAGTAGGGTGACAGCCATGTGGATGTACATCAGCAACACCAACATGTGGAGGTCTACATGGACATGCAACAAGTCACAGCCACTCCCGTAGTGGCAGTACAAGCACCAGCACTGCAGGGGTGTGCTGTCCACACCACAACACAGCAGGCCACGTGCACATGGTCCTGGCCAGTCTCAACAGGGAGCCGGATTCAGCGGACATTTGTCAGCATCAGGGGAGAGTACCATATCTGGGCTTGTACCTGGTAGTGCCCGTGGAACCCCTGGCAGGCACAGTTCTCATGTCTGTGACCAGACATGGTGAACTGTATACCCTGCCATGTACAGTCTGCAGCTGTCCAACAAACCCCTGTATAGGGCAGTGACATGGCAGAACTGTGTGCATACACACACACACACACACACATCACCAACACAACTAGGGCACTTCCATACCAACACACCACATCTGCACAGCCCAATTGATAATGAAACCCCCTAAAACACACACATGATGTCAACCAAATGTCTCAGTCTAGGTCTCTGGCAAACCCACAACACACCCTGTGCATATGATGATACCTGTGCCACATCCCTGTCATCCATGCCATCGATGCAGGGACATGCTACTATGGTTCTGATGCATAGGGTGAATGTACTAAGGTTTAGCAATTTAATGCAGTGTAACATGTTTTCAGCTGTAAAGTTTGATGCTTACATGTCAGGATGTGTAGCTGTCCAGCTATGATGCATTATAGCTGTTATTAACACTGACTGATTGTGGTCTCCATAATGTATTCAGTTTGTGTTGTAGGTGTCTATGTGTCAGCAGGATGTTGGTCTGCTGTTGTTTCCCACAAGGGGTATGGCACTGTGGTGACACACTGACTGTGTCATATCCTGGGTAGAGCTGAACACAAGTAACAAGTCTGTATAACTGCATGTGCCACGTGGCTGACGGGTCTGAGGGGTGTATAGAGGTGTGTGCATGGTGGCTGATGTCAGCAGCTCTTCTACAGTGGACAATGGTAAGTGTATTGGGTGGCACACACCAAATGTTTGTGAATAACACATGCACACACACACACAGGCTTTGGTGTTGATGCAATACACAGAGAATACTGTACACATGGATGTACTTAATTTTGCAGTGAACTCATTTTAGCCTATGTAATTCCACCAAGATAAATTAGGCAAAACTTTGCATCAGTAAATAATCAGTCTGCCAGTTTAATGTCATTGACGATGGTACTGGCAGGGCATATACCCTCTTCCCCAATGTAGCGCAATCCTGGAGTTGGTAAACATAGATGTGCTGGTGTGGGTGGCACAGCCCTCCAGTTTGGAGGGTGTGGGGTGGTGTAGAACCACACATAGTTTGATTAACAACTACTTAACCTGCTAACATAAGCTGTACAGTATTACAGCAGACTAAGCAGGGGTGGGGGGATACACACAATAATAACCCCAATGAGGGTGGCTGTGCTCACAACATCCACACCCAACTATATATACCAACTCCTGTATCGCTGTACAGCTGTACAGTGGGGAAGAGGGCATTAACACATCTAGTACTAGTTTTGATGAAATGAATTTCCACAAGATGATTCCTTTGAAATGTTAGCGTTTGCCATTCAGTTCTTGGACAAATGCCCTCCTGGGACATGTGTTTTCTGCAAACTGAAGTAGAGACCTTCACATACACACACACACACACACACACACACACACACACACACTTACTTGGCAATACTGAGAGTAGAACCCCTACAAAGGTACTTATTGCTACTAATGTGTTTGGCCTTAATTGCACACACCACACAGCTTTTAGGATGAGGTGTGTCCCGAGTTTCTTGTTAAGTGAAGAACATCACCAGGCTTTGTACAGTATGGTAATGGGGGATGTACTGGGTGTTAATGAACAATACATAGTATGACATACTGTCATATACACATTGACAAACACATAACAGTCACAGACACATCTGAGAGACCTGGATTTATCAGTGCTAACTACCTTGTCAGTGAGTCCATTCTGTTACAGAGAATTTGCATGCAGCACATGCATCATTCGGCTGGATAGTGTAATCAGTTACCTGTATGGTTGATGGTGACAGTGGTCCTCATACAGTGGACTTTGGGACATGCACTGGGGGTACCATGGTGTAATGACAGTATACCCAGCACCCACACCCTACATTGGATATTTTACTCATTGAAACCCATGATAATGCTCTGACATACCCACAATCACACATTGACCAGGATTGCAATACAACCCCTTGTCAATGTAATCAGTTGTTACTACAGGGATATGCATCTATTGCACATGCCACAGAGATAGTAGGGTGAGGGTTTGTCATGGCTCTCCTAATATCAGCAACATCACTATCCCTTGTAATGTATGGCAAGGTGTATTGTATTTGGAGAATGTGGCCTCAGAATGCTGTATCCTACAAATATACACGCTTGCACACATACACACACTTGCCAGGACTCAGAGGGTAACCCATCCCTATCTACCCATTAGTACAACAGTCTTATGCTGATACTGCAAGCTCCAGGTAGCCCATAGGATGAAGAGTGTAACAAGGTACATTTAATGCCCATTACAGCAGCAGCAGCCATTTCTAACTATGGCAACATGGGGTGTAGTGGGTGACAAGGCCCTCAGGGTATTATCAACTACAAGTTTACAAAAACACAAACACTGATATTCTCAGTAATGCACACTGACACATTTGTCAGTACTGGGGTCCACAGGTGCAGGTGTTCCTAAGTGTGTACCAGGCTAATGTTCATGGAGAGATGAGAAAAGTAGGAGATGTGACTACACTGGTATCATGCCACCTGACATTTGTCAGCATGCTATCTATCAACTGATGCCACTTGAGTGATCCCCAGGGTAACAGTTAAATGCAACATCCAATCATCTGGTTTTCTGTTGCAAAGGGCCAGTGAGGTTCTCCAATTGACATGTATGCAACATATATTACATAACATGGCCAGTGTCTGGGTTGGAGAACTGTACCCAAGCATGTTCTGTTGACTGTGGTAGTCTAGTTGAGGTATCCATGGCATGTGGTACATACAGGGTGGAGTTTCCTAGCTGTGGCATTCATAACACAGCTGGGCAGACATGTCAATGTCAGCCAAGCATAAATTGCCTGTAAGCAGCCAAGATGGATAGCTGACATCTGCACATCTGTACAGAGGACAGACAGAAATTACCTAGCCAATAGGTTATGCATTTTAATAAATGTTTTGACAGGTGGATGTCTGACACTGATAGGTAAGCCATTACTACATGACAGCAACCCTCAATGACATGTCCTATACACATAGTAGTCTACAGTTAATATCCACATATCAGATCAATATCCAGTAACAAATACTTAATAACACACAGCTCACATGCCAACAATATGATAGTTAGTTCTCAGAGTCCAGCTTTGCATGCAGGGGTGTATGGTTCCAGTACTATAATCTGCAATCTACTCTTACTTGGGAAAGCATTAACAGTAGCAACATAATGATACAATACATGCAAGTGTGACTGCATATAAACTGGATACTACCCATGTATGAAACACATACAAAGAGAAAAGATAGTTGTGCTAGCCAGATATACTCAAGTGTCCCATACAGTATACTCACACCCATTGCTACT
>NC_056746.1:1081001867-1081021867 GCF_019279795.1 Protopterus annectens | reverse complement strand
AGGTGAGATTTTCCACAACCACATAAAACTGTCATGCCAGACTTTAAATCATATAGAACAGCCATATCCATATAAACTCTGTTAAACTAACATTACTTCTGATGTAGAACAGCAATACTTACATTCTGTCCCCATGTCTGGAACATCCCCCTCCTGTTTTTTGGCCTGTCTCCACAGTGTATGTTGTAAGAGGTATTTCCAACTACCCTCTGTGATGCTGTTTGTCAAACACCCACATGAAGTCCTGCTCACAGTGATGGAAAAGGGCCAACACCCAGATGAAGTACTTAGTTATAGGAGTGTGTTTCCATGTAGTTGGCTATAGGAATGATACCACAGCTGTTCCACATGCAATTAGCAAGTGGGGGACTGCAATTCATGCACAGGCCATCAGCTGATGATGAGCATTATTACAAAACTCAAACTGCTGCCTATGAAATACAAATGTACTTTTCCACATCCACCAGCGAGGGAGAGAGAGAGAGAGAGAGAGACAGAGACAAAGTAAGAAAGGAAGGGAGTAAGAGCCAAGCGTGTTTGTGTATCATCCGTGGGTGGAGAGTGGTATCTGGGTATTATAATGGTTGCCTATATTGTTTACTAATCCATACTGTCACATAGTAATTGCACATGGCTGTACACATTTATGGCTGAGGATTGTCTACAACAACCTCTACAGTGTTTGAAAATTGTTGGCCTTGTAATGTGGACATTGTGACATATAGGTCCTCAGTATAATGATGTAGCAAAACCCACACTGCAGTGGATCCTGTCATTACACAATCACCCCAATACCCACACAGAATATTGACACACACACAAACACGCACTTACCAGCACTGAGTTTCAACCCCCTACCTGAGTATGTATTGCTATTACAGTGTTACACAGTTATTGCACATGCCACAGAGCTTACATTTTGGAGAGCTGTCCAAAGGTATCTTTGAAGGTGAGTAACATCAGCAACAGTACTAAAGGAGGGGTAAGAGAAGTGTAGTAAGTGTGAATGTCCACAAAAGCAGGTGTCAATGAAGACACACACATACTCTCTCAGGGAGACACACACATTATCACAGTTTGCAGGATCAGGATTAGAACTCCTACCCAACTAATTTGCTACACTACAGTATTTTGCAGTTATCACAAGTGCCACAGAGCTTATATGGCTGAAACATGGCCAAAGGGTTATTTCAAGTTGGATTACATCAGCAGGTGTGCTAAAGTAGGGCAATGGAAGGTGTAGTGAGTGTGAAAGGCTTCAAAATCATTAATCACCACACACACACACACACACACACACACACATACTTGCCAGTACTGAGATTCATTGCTTCACAGGTGTGTACTAGGTGAATGGCCCTGAAGGCTGTACAAGGCTAGGCAAAGGGAATACATTGGCATCAGGCCACATGACAATAGTCTCCATTGTGGCTCAGGGGTGTAGTCCCTGGAGTGGTCCCCAGAGGTGGGGATTGTATTAACCATCCACTCATCTGGGTTACTATTGTGGGTGACCAGTGATGTGCACTGCTTCCCATGTATGTGATCTATATTCCATAACATGGACAGCATCTGGGTTGTGCACATGTCCTACACGCATGTTCTTTGACATGTGGAAGTGTACTTGAGGTCTCTGGGGCATGTTGTGTGGACAGATTGTTATCTTCTGATGGCAATCTTCCTGACCTCATTTGGTGAGACCTGGCTATGGAACTGAGGTTGTGCTTGCACCTACAGTGACAGCATGATACAGGTATTCAGTGAAGTTACTGGTGTCTGCCCATACAGGGCATGTGTATAAGGCATGGTATTCCCTTTGTGGGTTACATTTGCAGACTCTACAGTTGTTGCAGGTGTCCAGTGGGGAACATAGTGAAAGGGCCACTGTAAGCATTTATTTGCCTACTGCGAGGATGGAAAAGGGTGCCATGTCCTTTTACTTGCTGGATAACACACACTCAGTCAGGAGATGTAACACATCACAGTACATTCTGATGTCAGTGGCACTGTTGTGGTCAACAGGCATGTAGTACACTGCAATCACACTGTGGTTACCATCTGTGGGGCAATATGCAGGGAACTACCAATATATTGGTTGTTGCCTAGCCAAGTGTGTTTGTGTATGAGACATGGGTGGAGAGTGTTCTCTGAGTAATACAAGGGTTGCGTATATTGTTCACCAATCCATAATGTCATATGTAGGCCTATGGATTGTCTACACCAGCCTCTCTGGTGTTTGAC
Source organism: Protopterus annectens (assembly GCF_019279795.1). Classification (NCBI taxonomy): domain Eukaryota; kingdom Metazoa; phylum Chordata; order Ceratodontiformes; family Protopteridae; genus Protopterus; species Protopterus annectens. Next base: position 1,081,019,626 of record NC_056746.1, on the reverse strand, counting down.
ATCTGTTGTCTTTGTAAGGTGGACATTGTGACATATACTAGGTCCTAAACATAATAATTTAGCAAAACTGACCCCACAGTGCATCCTATTACAATCACAGCAACCTCCACAGAGGATACTGATGACACACACACACACACACACATACACACACACACACACACACACACACACACACTTGCCAGTACTGAGATTCAAACCCCTACCTAGCTATGTATTGCTACTATAGTGTACCGCATTTATTGCATGCTCCATGGAGCTTATAGGATGGATGTTTTCCCAAGGTACTTCTAAGGTGAGAAACATCACCAGTTCTTGTAAATACTGGCATTGTGTGATGTAGTGAGTGAGAGATCCCAAAAATAATTTTACCCCTAAACACACATTTACATTTGCCAGGGATGAGGTTCAAACCTCTATCTAACAATCTTTATGGACCATTCTGATTATGCATTTACCACATGCACCACTGACCTGACATGGTTTAGGGTTGACAACAGGTACTTCTAGGGTGGATGATATCTCCAGGACTGCTAATGTCAGGCACTGAGATGTGTACTGGGTGTAAATGGGGCCAAAATCTTTGAGGTACACACATACATATGTACACACGCAAACACTTGCCACAGATGAGATTCAAACCCATGCCTGTGTAGTTACTGCTACTACATTGTTCCGCATTTATGGCATGAGCCATGGAGCTTACATGTTGGAGAGCTCTCCACAGGTATCTTTGAAGGTGACTAACATCAGCAGCAGTGCTAAAGGAGGGGGTAAGGGGAGAATAGTAAGTGTCAATGTCCATAATATCAAGTATTATCAAGGGCACACACACTTTCTCACACAAACACACACAGTTTCACAGTTGCCATGTCTGGGATTAGAACTCCTACTGAACTAGTATGTTATACTATAGCATTATGCAGTTATCGCACTCGCACATGGAGCTTATGGGGCTGGCCCTTGTCCAAAGGGGTATTTCAAGGTGACTGACATCAGCAGGCTCGCTAAAGTAGGGCAATGGGAGGTGCAGTGACTATGAATGGCCTCAAAATCATTAATCTCCACACACACACACACACACACACATACACACAGAGTTCCACAGTTGCCATGTCTGGGATTAGAACTCCTACCTAACTAGTATGTTGCATTATGCAGTTATCACATGCGACAAAGAGCTTATGGGGCTGGCTCTTGTCCAAAGAGGTATTTTAAGGTGACTGACATCAGCAGGCTTGCTAAAGTAGGGCAGTGGGAGCTGACTGTGAATGTCCTCAAAATCATTATTCTACACACACACACACACACACACACACACACACACACACACACACACACACACACACACACACACACACACACACAGTTGCCATGTCTGGGAGTAGAACTCCTACCTAACTAGTATGTTACACTATAGCATTACACAGTTATCGCACATGCCATGGATTTTATGAGACTAGCCCTTCTCCAAAGGGGTATTTCAAGGTGACTGACATCAGCAGGCTTGCTAAAGTAGGGCAATGGGAGGTGTAGTGACTGAGTGGCCTCAAAATAATCATTAATCTCCACACACATACATACAGAGTTTCACAGTTGCCATTTCTGGGAGTAGAACTCCTACCTAATTAGTATGTTACACTATAGCATTACACAGTTATCGCACATGCCACAGAGCGTATGAGGTTGGCCCTTGTCCAAAGGGGTACTTCACGGTGACTGACATCAACAGGCTTGCTAAAGTAGGGCAATGGGAGGTGTAGTGACTGTGAATGGCCTCAAAATAATTAATCTCCACACACACACACACACACACACACACACAGAATGTCACAGTTGCCATGTCTGAGATTAGAACTCCTCCCTAACTAGTATGTTACACTATAGCATTACACAGTTATCACAAGTGCCACAGAGCTTATGGGGATGAGACTTGGCAAGAGGGTTATTTCAAGGTGACTGACATAATCATGAGTACTAACATGGGCAATGGGAAGTGCAGTGGGTGTGAATGGGCCATAAACCATTCCTCTGGAAACACACACACACCACTCAGTCACACACAACTTTACGTTTGACAGGACTGGGTATACAAATGGTAGATGAATACTGATTTGTATTATCATGTTACACAGTTAACACAAGCACCACAGACACTATAGGGCTGAGGGCTACCAAAAGCAAATGTCTACAGTGATTGACATTGGCCAATTGTATGTTTGGGTGGGTGGGACCGGCCTCATGATGGAAATCTCTCTGTCACTGTTTGTCTCTCTCTCACCACATCTCTCTGTGTGTATATTTGACCTATTATAGTGTGTTGACCTTGGATATGTGTGAGTATTCCTATCCAATGTGTGTGCAAAGAATGAATAGTGTGCAGTGTGGTGTGTGTGCACAGACATCTGCAACTGACAGATATGTATAGTCCACTGTTATCAGACATGGACTTCATTTCTCTAAGTGTAGGCGCATGCCCAGTATGAACTTCTGTATTGAGTGTGTGAATCCATTCCAGGCAGGTTGTAATCCAGTCCAGCATTTCGTGTTCTACAACTACAGCTAGTGACCTGCTTCTGCAGGATATCTGTAGATAGGCTGACAATATCGAGTCATAATGGGTGAAAGATAGTGGGATACTGAACTATTGTGTCTGTGCTGCTTGTGCTACATGGTTGGTGTTAGCAGAGATATTCTGACATATGTACTGTTTTACACTGTGATGTATTATGTCATCAACTACTGACAGGTATACTTATTTGCTCACAGTTATTTCCTGGGAAATACAAGATGAATGAAGCTGTGTCCAGTATCGTGGTCTGTAGCCTACATATTCTTGCACACTCATGCCATTCTGGAGGGGTAGCTGCAGACACTTGCTGATGGGTCTGTGTAAATGGCCCAGCACCTTGGTACTGTGATGGCTGAGGATCCCCAGCTTGTACATCCATGGACGTAACAGAATGGCCATATCCTGCTGTGGCCATACCTCTCAGCTGTACAGATTCTCCCAGGTTACACAGAGGCAGGGCTCATATATCTGGTCAGTTCCCCTCCACATTGTGGTTTACGAGCAGGTTTGTAGCCACCTATTACTGGGTTTGCAGGCAGGGGTAGTATGGGCACAGAGAGTTTCAGACTTCACACACTTCATGATGTCCATGCTTCTACACCCCCCACTCTGTTATTCTATCCTCTTCCTAACATTATGTGAGCAACATCTGAGAAGTATCCCTGTAGTTGTCCCTTCATCCCAGCAATATTTAGGGGTTGGTCCACATTTCATGCAGTAGGACATGGTGGGCATGCTACTGGGATTTGTCAACATGGCCTTGCATTTGTGTTCTGTGGACTGTGTTATGCTGTTAGTTGGGACCCCATGAGATAACATACATTGGCAGTATGGGTAAGGCACAGGACTTTGACAGAGGACTGTAGGGCATTTGGTAGTGATGCAGGCCATCTGTACCAGGCCAGTGCATTCTGTCACTCCTACATTCCCAGGCTGCGAGCCACTGGATTCCCCTGGGGTGACAGGGTAAGTGTACAAGATGTTAATTGCAATAGTTCCTGTCCATATTAATCCATTGGTCTGGATGCTGTCAGGGTGCTGCTTACAGCTAGGGGCACACCTGCATGGGACACCTCTTCAGCATGCTGCATTCTGTGGGTATTTCCATACAGAAGTGGGGGGTCATACTGTACTCATTCCCAACAGCAGGGATATGACCTGTGATAATAAACCTGTGGCTGATGGTGGGGTGAGATGAGTGCATGTGTGATATGGAAGCTTCTTGCAGCTGACTCACAGATATACCTGGGGCATTCCCCTTATGCTGCCTTCTGCAGGGACATATGCAGTCTCTCATTACTTCATAACGGTGCCTTTTGTGGTCTGCCAGTGATTGGCCAGACTACATCAGTATTCCATACTACACAGACAACTAATGTGCTGCTAACCTGTATGTACAATTCCAAAGGTGTGTGCAGTTGACAGTTAAATTTTATATACTCTGTCAAGGGTACTTCCACCTGTGTACTGTGTGTATGTCTGTTCCCACATTCATGGCATGTCCATCTTTTAGATGGTGACAGATATTGACATCTGGACAGTGAGTATGGATGACTGCTGAATTGGGTCTTGCTGGTATGCATTGTGGTTAGCACTGCAGTTGTCAGAACATGGCCCTGTCATCAACAGTAATGGCCATAGGCCACCAAGACACAACCCTCCATGCCTACATGGTGACCACTTCCACACAATATAGAACACACAACAACCTAACACACAGACCCCTGTATATTGTACACATGCAAAAATCTATCCTGTAAATTGGGCTAGCTCAGGTAATCTGTGCTGCACTATTAAACTGCATTTCTAAATAGAATTGTGGGGGAAGCACACCTGACAACTGTAAACATTTACTATGACTGTACTGGTATTTCAGGTACTCTGTTGGCTTCAATTTTGTTTTGTATTCTGACCTATCATGCAGACTAGAGGCATATCAGTAGAGTACAGATCTTGGGTTTTATTGATCTATATTTCAGTTTCAGACTTCTTACCCTTCAGAACTAACATACAACTGCCAGACCTGTTGTAGTCTGTCTGTGTAGGTCTGAAGAGGGGCTGTTCTCCATTGCCATCAATTGGAGGTCTTAGCACAGCCTTTCTTTATGGTCATCTACACCTGTCCTGCTGGCTGAGGCTGTTGTTGGGTATGTGAACCTCACTGACATGCAAGTGTGTGTCCTATTGACACACATTTGGGCCACCACATGTACTGCAGTGGGATTTGTCACCCTTGTCTAGTACTGCCTACTTTGTTGACACCAGTATTTGTTATGGATTTCATGCTGCCCATATAGGTGTCCACTTTCTGCTGTCATCCCATTCAGCCACCTGATTCCCTTGCATGCTCATATCCATACCATATATACAACTAGCAGAACATACCACTCCATTCAGCAACTGATAGGAAGAGTGACTTACCTTGTGGCTGTGCCAGTATTGAGGATGGTGCTGGAGGGCTGACTATGTTGGATGCACAAAGCACACTCCCTATACTTAGTAAAGAACAGGTAGTGTCATGTTTGGCATCCTTTTTACTGTATGTGCAAGTCAGAGAGAGGTGTCATTCCCAGGGTCCCTATCCTGTCAGTGTATGTGCTATGCATTGCCTCTTTGCCAAAGCCTGGGCATACTGGGCATGCCTCCATCTGCCTACATGGGCAGGCTGAGGTTGTTCCTCCTCTGAGTCACTCTGTGCCTTTGCTGGCCTTGGCAATGGTGGGGGGCTGTGTGGCTCTGCCCCATGCTGTTCCTGCTGCAGCTGGTTCCACAGGATCATATTGTGTAGCATGGCACATATAATGAAAATTTGTGTACACATAGCTGGAGAGTACTGCAAGGCTCCACCGGATATGTCCAGGCACCTGAACCGTGACTTGAGCATCCCAAACACATACTCTATTATGATTCTAGTTTGTGCATGTGCCTCATTATGGAATTCTTGTTCGGGTGTGTGTGCATTTCTGATGGGTGTCATCAGCCACAGCTCCAGTGAGTAACCAGCATCCCCCACTAGGTGGCCATTATGGGATGACCCCACTGGCAAATCTCTGGTACAGCTGTGTCATATCCCAGATGTGGGAGTCATGATAGCTTCCAGGGCTGCCAGCACACACATTCAAGATAATGCCCTGGGCATCGCACATGACCTGGCAGTTGATGAAGGGGAAGCCCTTGCAGTTTATGTAGACCCTACCCCACTCACCAGGTGGTGCTTTGATGTGTATGTGTGTGCAGTCTATAGCACCCACTACCTCAGGGTATTCTGCTATTTGGTGGAAGAGACGCCTATTGCTAGTCAATGTCTCACGGGTGTTGAGGAAATATATGTGCTCATCGGCATGTGCTGACATGGCATCCAGGAACTGGTGAAGTACCTTGGATGCTGATGCCTGTGAGATCTCCCCATGATATCCCCAGTTGGCCTTTGGAAGGTACCTGTGGCTAGTATTCTTAACCCTACACATACCTTGGTATCCACTGGGATGGGTTCCCCTCTGTTGGTTCTGTGTGTGAGGCATGGCCGGCACAGCTCAACAATTTGCTGTAGAAGGTCCCTGTCCACCCTATAGCGCTCATCTATCTCCAGCTCATGTAGCCCCTGGTAGGTTACCCTGGATCAATACACTCTTCTCTTTCTCCTTACTGTGGGTTGGTCGTCAGCATTCTCATCCTCACCACCCTCAGTCTCTTCCATATATTGATGTATGAGAGTGACAGCAGCACCTATGATTTTGTTAGTTTTGTCAGGTAAAATTTCCCCATCTGTGCACACAGGTGGTGTAGAGTTTGTGGGAAAATCCAGAGTGAAAGGTGTTTGCATAGTTTATAGTAGTGTGCTGGGCTGCTGCCTGTGTAATTGGCTGATTCTGATACATTTCACCTGCCAGCTATGCTAGTTCTCCTTGATTGCCTTCCTACTGCTGTTTTCCCTTCCCATTGCCTTCCCGTTTAAGCCCTGAGGTGAGATGCGCATACCCAGTACTCAGATGTGAACAGAGCTGCTATTTCCTGCATTTTTTTTTTGTTTTGTTTAAAACCCGGTGCGTGGTGCGCACACCCTTTTAGGTAATGTAAACACTGCTAGGCAGCCTCAGACACTTGAGTATGGAATAACAATATGGAAACCCTATAAAAAAACAAGCATGAGTAAACTGGAACGAGTATAGTGGAAATATACCAAGGGTATCCATGGATGTGAAAATTTAAGTTATTATGAAAGACTAAAATATCTGTGCTTAGCTAAGGGCAAACACAGGCCACAGAGCTCCAATAAGCTTACGGCATGCATGACACACACCCTAATGAGGTCATCTACCTCTTATGCTTATACCATGGTGTTGCTGCACCTGCACAATTGGGTGCAAGCTAACACTGTGGGGAAAATTGTGATTCATTATCAATCCCCTCATTTGCATAAAACTGACTGCTAATGCATGGTTACAAAACTGACAGCCTTCCCCCTTAGCAACCACTATTCCATGGTATTGTTGTCTTATGCATGCCATTGACTATTATGGCAGAATGCTGATTTGGGTTTAAAAGCTTATTTCCAACTTTTTTTCTTATTTTTGGGCCGATCCCGTTTGCACACCACTGCCCTATGCTTAAACGGCTGAAATCGTCCCCAAAAAAATAAAAGTTATTTTTTATAATTTTGCAACTATTTCCCATGTCAGTGGCCATATATTTGGCCATTGGCATGCCTACTTCATTGAATACATATTTTCATTCGAGTTGTCATGCCTCCATTTTGTAATTTGCAGAAATGTATTCAGTTAGTAACCGAATACATTTCTGCAGGTTACACTATTCCTGCACAGATGCCTGCCTGCTTCCTGGATCGCTAATTCACCTCATTTGCATGGTTTTCACCAGCAAATGGGGTAATTAGCATAAGGAGCTGTGTCCATGTAGGAGTGCTCGTGCACGTCCCGGGCACTTGTTCCTGGATTGCACGTTGGCCATATTACATGCAGCAGCTCTTGTACTATTTCTGCACACTGTACAGAGCTTGCTAAATCCCATGGATTGTCAGAACTGGATAGGCTAGGACTTGAAACCATGTATCAGCATGCATATATTGAAAACATATCTATTACCACCTGTAACATGATGTTCTATAACAATATAACAGCTATGAATGAAAAATTGTGGTGTGATATAATTTATATAACTTCATCATTTGACAGGATCATGCATATAACACTGATCAACAAATTAGTACAACTAGGTATTGACGTACTTTTGATAAGATGGATACCTACATGGCTTACAAATAGGACATAGCAAGTATCATACAGCAACTGGACAGGCGAAATCCTTGGTTATGCTCAGGGTGTCCCACAGGGCTCTGTCCTAGGCCCTTACTTGTTTAGATTGCATTTTTCAGACCTAACGTTTTCATCTGAGGTGCTCTACAGTCTATACGCAGATGACCTGGAATTGGATAAACTGATTACATGTGTTGCAGATAAGGCATGTTTACAAAATAACTTGACTAAATTGACCATTTGGGCACAGGAGAATAATATGCTTATAAGTACATAAAAAAAACTAAGCGTATGAGATTTGGCAGGCATGAACTGAAAGGTGACTATTTAATACAGCACACGGTGATTGAAACTGTAGACTCATTTAAGGACCTGGGTATATGGGAAGATTCAGCTATGGGTTTTTCTAATCATATCAACCAATTGGTTAATCATAGTTATAGAACTATAGGTTGTATAAAAAGATTTATAAAGTATGATGAAGTCATTGTTTGTTAGTTACAGTAGACTCAAACTTGAGTATGGAATAACAATATGGAAACCCTATAAAAAAACAAGCATGAGTAAACTGGAACGAGTATAGTGGAAATATACCAAGGGTATCCATGGATGTGAAAATTTAAGTTATTATGAAACACTAAAATATCTGAACTTGTACAGTATACTACCAACGATAGCACCCTTCAGGATAAGTGCAACACTGCTAAAATAAATAAGTCCAAGGAAAAAAAAAAGACAATGAATATAGCAGTGAAGCAACCAGGCAGTAGTTGAACCATAAAAAATACATTTATTGTAACAAAGTGGTAAGCGCTTTCGCTAGTAGCTTCTTCAGACCAACAAAAAACACACTTTGAAACTCCATTTAAATATAAACATTCAACAAATCAAATCATAAAAGCATTTAATGTAGACATTTTTTAAAGTCAAAACTTCTTAGGATAGTCCATGTAAAATATATATATATATTCTAAAGCATTAAATCCTACTTTAATAAAAGTAAAAACATATAAAATAATATAATAAAAGTATAATTTCTATATTTACAGCATATAGACAAGAATGCGTCAATAAATAGCTATTCTCCTAGATTTAAGGGTAGATCTCGGAGATGCTCTTTCATTGAGACCAAAACCCTTATCAGTTATTAATTGCTTTTATGATTTGATTGGTTGAATATATTTAAATGGAGTTTCAATGTGTGTTTTTTGTTGGTCTGAAGAAGCTACTAGTGAAAGTGCTTACCACTTTGTTACAATAAACATCTTTTTTTTTATAGTCCAACTGCTGCCTGGTTGCTTCACTGCTATAGTCACTGTTTTTTCCTTGAACTTGTATAGTGTATCTTACAGATATCTAAGAGGAGATCTTATTCAGGTATATAAGGCATTTAGTGACAGCTACCTCTGGGAATGTTTGGGGTTAACAAAAAGTACTAGAGAATCATCAGACAACCTATGTAGGAGATTCTATAGGAATGCGAAGTGTACTAATTGGTTCTCTGACAGAGTAGCTGATGCATGGAACAGACTACCAAATTACAATAAAGTAAGTACTAGTTTAGATATTTTTAAGAACAGCCTGGATACTTATTATGGGAATAAGTGTTGTGGTATATTAGCAAGCTAGAAGGGCATTGATGCCCGTGCTTGAAATATTTGTATGTATGTAAGGAAAATAAACTGTAGTTTCCATAAAGTTGTATGTTATAATCAGCTTAAATTGATCTAATAACCTAGTACTGAAACACATTTTCTATGTTAAAGCCTTTAAGGCTATGTGCTTTCTTTCCCATATACTGTCATGTGGTAACTCATGCATTTCAATACAAGTCTTAAGGGATTTTGAAAGAAAAGCTATGCAGTATTTTGACAGTTACCATCTGCTCCATTTAATTTAGACGAAAATGTTTCCTAATCGGTTAAAAATTTTGGATGAACCTTTTTTTCAGGAAGCTTCTAGCTTTCCTGAAAGAGTCTGCAACTCATCACTTTTGTCACTGCACTTACTGGAAACATTGGTGTCTAAATAATATTGTCACTACTCTGTTTATTGCTAGTGTTTTGATCTAACGTGGAGTTATACATGCCTAACATTGCTTTACTAATAACATGAAACTTTGCATACTTTGAAAAAAAAATCTTCTATCACATTGTTTGCATTTTTGCATAACCCAATAAATAATTTTAAATTATATATTTTCTGGTGCCTCTAATGTAGAAATAGCTAAACTTTTTGAACATTTACTGGCTGATTTTAGCTATAAAGTCCATTGTAATAATGAAAAGGAATGCTTACACATGGTGTGTTGAAATAAGTGTTGATTTGGTGACCAGTCTTCTCACAAATCTTCACATTTCCTCTTGTAAAGATCCCCTTGCCTCTCCAGTGTCACATTGTTACCTTGCAGGGATATCGTCTTTCTTGGAGATTCCCAATTCTGCAGGTACTTTGAAGCAATCCTTCTGAAGTAACAGCACAGTTCTTTACCATGTATTTTATCTGCTTTTTACTGCCTGTAGATTTATTTGTGATAAAGAGTTGGTATGAGGTTCTGTTAATTACTTCAATACCCCCATTTGGATGTCATTGTAAATAAACTGTCTAGAACTGTATAAAAAAGTGAAAAAGCTCACTGCTTTGTGCTTCAGTGCACTTTTCAGAATAAAAGCATGATGATCTTTCTGTAGTTTAATTAACAGCATTTAATAATGTAATGTATACAATGAGCAGCAATATCAGAATGTTAAGCAAGGTTTTCCAATACAATGTTGAATTATAGCAACATAGACAAAGCCATATAACTGAAGCTGTCTGAATCATATTTAGACAAGATCCAAATAAATGCAGAACAAAGAGTGTAATGAACTGATCTCTTAAAAGTATACACATTACTCTTCTCTGAAAAATCTCTCAGTCAGTTTCACATGCCTCTTCACCATTAATTCCCAGGCCTTTTAACATCTAAGTAATATTTATTAGTTCATGTCTCTGTCTGTGAATGCCTCCTTACTGTCTGTCTGTATCTCTGTAAAGTCTTTGACACACATCAACATGTTATTTTGGGAATCTGTGAGATCTGCATGTTTTATTCTTGTCATTGTTTTGGCCTGAAGATTATTAGTTTTCCATTAAAACGGCATGCAAAATGTGAAATATAAAAAGAAGATATAGGCCTGCTTCAAAATGGCTGCATTTCCAAGCCTATGCAAACAGAATACTGCATTTATGTAGGAACTATTCTAACAACGCTATAGTTATGTAAACTCTACTAAAACTGTATGAATGTATGTAAAGTCTATTCTAACAAAATTGCATTTAGGTAAGACCTGTCCTGATAAAGTGTCAGAAGAAAAAAACTTTCTTCCCAAATTTGTTAAAAGCTTTTTCATCCCAAACAGGGGAATGAGATTGGTAAGAAAACAAATAACTGAATATCTGAGGTACCGTGTATAATCATTCAGTCTTCCCAGCGGCAGTTGACTGTCAGAGGAACTGCAAGCTGCAAGAAAAGCATTCACTGAATCAGGAAAAAAAAGGTACCATTGTAGATTATAGGATATCCAGCTGTAACAGATCATAATATGTTTACTGGGGATTCTGATCTCACTGAAAATTCTCTTCTAATAAAGTATCTAAAACAGAAAGGTCTTATAGAGGGGAATCTGAAGCAGCACGTTTCCTCAGAATCAGAGTCTTCAAGATGAAGGAAAAAATCCTGAAGCACAACTTTGTCCATCCAATCCCTGCTCTTCTAACTGAAAATCAGAAAGTGAGGGAACTCTTTTTTTTTTCTTTTATTTCTTGAAGAGAAATAAGTAAAATCAAATCAGTAATTAACTGTCTAACAAATCCCAACAACTGAAATATATATGGAAGAAGCCAAGTTTTTTTTTTGTTTTCTTTTCATGGAAAATTCCCTGGAAAAGGACTTGTCCAAAGCAGGCATAATGTCCACAGCTCAGGTGTCCTTTCCCAGCTGTATGGTAGACCTTTACCAACCCTTTCCCTGAGACTGACAAGAATGGTTTTCAGACCTCTCAACCAATCGGGTACATATTTGAACAGAATCAGGGAAAAGTCAAGAAAAACTTAGGGACACCTTTAAAATATTAGTGCCATTAAGTTGAAACATTGAGAAAATCAGAGCATATGAATTAATGCACCTTTTCTGAAGTAAAAGAAGTGTCTAATTCTTAATTATTGTCATTATTCATTAAGTGTAATTCACCACCTTTCTGCCCAAAGTCAGTAGTTTTAGGAGGGATTCAGAGGGACAGAGCTAAAATTTGGGTCAAAATCAGGGACGTCCCTGAAAGTTAGGGACAGTTGAGAGGTATGGTGGTTTTCCATTGCCCGAGTAGGGCAACCCTACAGCTGCAGATGATGTGTCTATCTCCTAGTCCTTAAGTCACTGTAGGTACTACACCTGAAGGAATGGGGGGAAATGAGGAGCAATCTGAGAAACCAGATTCAGACACAGCAGAGCTATCAGCAGCTGAGACACAATCAGAGCTGGACAGAGACCAAAACTCCCTCACAACTGTTTTCTTCTTCTTGTAGACAATGGAAGGAAGAACCAAGGAGTCAAGAAACTGTTCCAAAGATGTAGCCATTAAAGAAGCATTGAAAAAATAGCTAAGCATGGAAGAGTCAGCAAACCTAACATCAAAAAGCTAGATTTGAGGTAAGAAACACATAGTTTCCAAAAGAACAAATTCCTGTCCCCAGACATGTATAATCTACATAGAAATGTAGAAAACATGTAAAAAAAAAAAAAAAAAGAAGTTGTGTCTTACCATAACATTCCAACTGTGTTGCAGATCTTCATTCATTCCTTACTGATAGGATTTTGGTTCCGTCCTTGGAACCAGTCCGGCCAATACACAAGCTTGCACCAGCCAAAAACTCTTGAGCTAAGGCCTACCCATAGTGCCCCTCTTCTCCTTCTCTTCAGATTAAGTTTGCCTGCCCAGTATAAGACAGTGGAGATAGTTGAGAGAATGGAGGCCCTATTTGAGCAAATACCTTATCAAACAGACAGGACCAAATGATCCATCAGGAGTCATTAGGCAGGGGGATGGAGGGCGGGGTGTAAGGAATGAATGAAGATCTACAACTCAGATGGAACATTATAGTAAGACATAACTTCTTTATCTGATGTTGTAAATCTTCATTCGTTCCTTACTGATAGGACCGAGTCCCCAGCTACTTACATCCTGGGTGGCCCTATGGAAGGATATTCCTGAGCCCCATTGGGCCAAAAGATCCTCTTCCCCTGGAGGCCATATCCAATTTGTAATGAGTGGTAAAGGTGTGAGGTTTTCCCAAGTGGCCGCTGTGCAAATGTCATCCATAGAGGCCCTGGAATTAAATGCCACTGATGTGGCCATTGCTCTGGTGGAATGAGCCTTGATTCTAGAAGGCAAAGTTAATTTGTTCTGTTGATAGACAAAGGTAATGCAATCTCTTAACCATTTTGACAAGGTGACTTTGGAGACAGCTTTTCCCAATCTGGGACCTGAAAAGGCTATGAACAGTTGGTCCGTCTTTCTGAAGGGTTTAGTTCTGTCCAAGTAAAAATGAACCTATGTACATACAACATGTGTAACTGGTATTCACCTCTGTTTGTAAATTCAGGAAAAAAGACTGGTAAATCAATGGACTGGTTGAGATTTGAATTTGAGATAACTCTGGGCAAAAAGGAAGGGTTAGTATAAAGTGATACTTTTGGTTTGTGGAAAATCAAGTAAGGTCAGTTGACACACAAGGCATGCAGTTCTGATACCCTCCTGGCTGAGGTGATAGCCACTAGGAATAAGGTTTTCCAGGATAAAAACTTTATGTCACATGAGACAGAAGGCTCAAAGGGTGAGCAGGTCAAATCTTGTAGGACTAAAGTCAAATTCCATTGTTCAATTGAGGTTCTAATAGGTGGTTTGAGGTGTATAATTCCTTTCATGAAGGTTTTGCAAAGACAATGAGACATTAATGAGGAATCATTGAAACCATTATGGAAATTGGTGATAGCTGCCAGTAGGACTGTAATAGTAGAGGCTGAGGTTCCTGCATGAAGTAGGGTCGACAGGTATTCTAAAACTTTATGGACCGGCATTAAAAAGGGGTCTAGTCCTTGTTCCTTATCCCAAAATGTAAATCTGACCCATTTGCTGTGATAAATTTTTTTGGTGGAGGGTTTATGGGAAATGAGAAGAATCTTTTGGACCATAGAAGATGAGTGTAATTGCCTGGCAATCAATGGAAGTGGAGATACCAAGCTGTCAGCTCAAGGCTGTGAAGGTTGGGATGAACCAACCCCTGTGGGTGAGATAGGAGTCCCAGGAACGAGTCCAGGGTTCATGGGTGGTGAACCAAGTGAGGCCAATGGAAGGGGAACCAAACTTGGTGGGGCCAGCAAGAAGCAATGAGGATGACTTTGCTTCTCATCTGTTTGACTTTCTTCAGGAACTGCGGTATGAGTGGAGTGGGTGGAAAGGCATACAGTAGACCCAGGGGCCAATCATGAATCAGAGCATCTCTCAGTGACTCCCCCTATGGGGAATTAGGGTGAAGAAGCTGCTGCATTTGTGGTTGAAGGGGGAGGGAAATAAGTTGCAGCAAGGCTGGCCCCAACGATGAAAAATTTGAGTCATTATTGCAGGGTTGAGAGACCACTCATGAGACATCAGAATGTTCCTGCTCAGTTTGTCTGCAATCAAATTCGAATTCCCAGGAATGTGCATTGTTAATAGAAAGTGGTTGGAAGCTATTGCCCATTGCCACACTCTTAGGGCTTCCCGGCATAAGGGATAGGATCTGGTTTCACCTTGCTTGTTAATGTACCAGACTACTGTCATATTGTCTGACTGGATGGCAATTGTCCCAGATGGGAGGGTTATTTGGAATGCTTGCAATGTTAAAAGTACTGGCCTCAGTACTAGGACATTGATATGCAATTTGGCCTCTATAGGGAACCAAATGCCTTGGATGATCCTTCCTTGAAAATTCCCCCCACCCCATCAGGGAAGCGTCCGTGATCACTGTGGCTTTGGGTTGGGGGGGTGAAAAAGGTCAACTCCATAACAACTCCTCTGGCTTCATCTACCAACTCAAATCCTACTTGCATCGATTTATTATGAGAATTGGGTGAGACATTGGATGCGTTAGAAGAAACCATTGAGAAGATAGGAGCCACTGCAGTAGTCTCATATGGAACCTTGCAAGAGGGACCAGTGGAATTGTAGCCGCCATGGAGCCCAGCAGTTGTAGAACTTGTCTGGCTGGGACTAAGTCTTGAGAAAGTGTTATTTGAAGTTGAGCTTTCAGCTTTAGCAGCCTGTGAAGAGGCAGGGCAACTCAACAAGAGATTGTGTCGAATGTTGCCCCAATGAACTCTAAGATTTGAGTTGGTACCAGGTTAAATTTTTCTAAGTTTATAGAGATTCCCAGTCTTTCTACCAGGCCTTGAGTGTACGCTATGGCTTGAAGCAGTAGACTCTTGGTTGGAGTGGTGAGGATCCAATCATCTAGGTATAGAAACACATGGAATCCTTGTAGTCTGAGGTGAGCTTCTACTACTGCAATGGATTTGAACACTCTGAGGGCTGTGGAGA
Source organism: Protopterus annectens (assembly GCF_019279795.1). Lineage (NCBI taxonomy): Eukaryota > Metazoa > Chordata > Ceratodontiformes > Protopteridae > Protopterus > Protopterus annectens. Next base: position 1,081,004,168 of record NC_056746.1, on the reverse strand, counting down.
GAACAAAGGGCAGTACTCGAAATTGGTAATGATTGGATCCAAGCCAGAAGCGGAAGTACCTTCTGGACCATTTGTCCATTTTTATATGGTAATACACATCCTGAAGATCTAAAGAGCACATCCAGTCATCCTCCTCCAGGAATGGGAGAATGAACTGAACTGTGACCATCCAGAATTTTTCTTGTCTGACAAACTTTAGAATAGTGAGATTCAAAATTGGTCTCCCGTCCCCTGTCTTTTTTGGCACTAAAAAAAATTTTGAGTAAAAACCGGATCCTATTTGGTCTGGTGAGACTACTTGGATGACTTTTTTTCTAGAAGCTTTTGAACTTCTAGCACTGCTGCATCTCTCTGACTGGGTGGGATGTTGGGGATTTGCCTTAGAGGCTTGGGATAATGGTCGCAGGGAATATGGTATCCTTTGATCATAATCCTCTTCACTCAGGAGTCTGAAATTATTAAATGCCAGGCCAAGTGGTGCAGTGAAAAAGTCCCCCGACTGCTTCCAGAGGAAAGCAATCAAGCCGCTCTTCAGGAGTGCTGATAGGGTTGACCAGAGAAGGAATCTCTGGAACCTTGGTTTTGCGGCCCCCCTCTGCCAACATAGGGGTGTCTCCCAGATGAGTTCCCACCTCTGCCAATGAGGGGGATTGCTTGCCACATAGAAAGGTCCTTAGGATTTCTTGAACCACATCTTTCCACCCCTCTGATTCCTGGAGTAGGATCGTTGAGGAACTGAAAAACGTATGCCCATGGCAGATAGGGTCTTTCCATCTTTCTCACATCTGGCTAATGTGTCTTTAACTTTAGGGCCAAATAAGGAAGACTCATCAACAGGAGCACTGACAAAGGAAGACTTGAAGGGGTCCTTAAAGTCACATAAGCGCATCCAGGTGTGATGTCTCATGACGACCCGTGAAGCAGCTGCTCTAGCTGCCCCCTCAGTTGTATGGGTGATCAGCCGCATGGAGGAGTTAGAAATGGTCTCTAGGGTAGCAAGCTAAGAGTTGACTTTATCTCGCACCTCGTCAGGTAATACCCCTGCCAAAGTACCTGAAAGTTATGAAATCAGGTCCCTCTGGAGATGTGTGAAATATGCCATGTAATTCAAAAACCATATGGCAAAGGTCACTGAAGAGTATGTCCACTTTCCCAATCTGCCTATCGTCTGGGACTCCCTGTTCAGAGGATGGACAGTAGAACTTTCTTCCAAAAATTCTTTCTTGGTGGCTACTGCCTCACCCATGCAGCCTACTGTCAAATCTTTGGACCAATGGGATGGTGTTCTGGTGAGGAACAAATCTTATCAGGCCTCCAGGGAATCAGCTCAACAGTGTCAAGAGGCTTCCAGGCATGCAGCACAATGAGCTTAGGAAATAGAGGTTTGAGCACAGAAGGCTTGTAAGAATACAGATTCCTCAGTAGAAGGGTTGATGGGCTTCCAGTTACCCCTATGTTTTAGGATCTCCAGTATGTCTCCAAAGGAGACATCTTCAGGGGGAGATCATGGGGACCCTTCTCCCTCATCAAAATCCCTATCTTCGGTGAGGGATTCCTCAGGGGAATTGATGTGCTTCCTCTTGCAAGTTCTCTTTCGGGGTGGCTCCTCAGTGGGGTCTTCTGAGGAGGACTCCGAAGAGTGGGTGCCCTGAAGCAGGGTCTCTTGCTGCTACTGTGCTCAAAGTCCACGCTTAGTTGGCTGCGTCAGTTGCATGCTAGAGGAGAGAGAGATCAGGTTCTGATACTGGAGGTGCCAAATGCATGCTTACAGAAGCAAGAGCCCCCTTCAACACCTGGAAGGCAGGCCCACCCAAAGAGGGGTGGGAGCCTGGAACCAAGAGGGACAACCTCAGAAAAGGGGTCATAACCCTGCTCAGACAATCCCACCACCAGGATAGGAGCCTTGAGAGAACCAGGAACTGCCAGAACAGCAGGAGCCATAGATGGTGCCATAAAAAAATCTGCGCCGAACTAGGAGTCACTGTGCTGACAGACCATTCACGGTCTCCAGGGTGGATCAGGTCCGAATGGAGTGGAGTCCAGAGGGGAGGCTCCGGAACCATGAAGAGAATCGTCACAGGAACCAAAGGCATAGGCACCAAGGTGGACATCGGAATTGAGGGCTCCAAAGTCTGGGAAGAGGTTGAAGGAGGATATGCTGGAGAATGTGCAGAGAAAACTTCAGCTCCAGGTTGGGGGGGGGTCCAAGTCAGGGTTGGAATTCCTCTAGCTGCCAAAATTTGATTGACAGGCCTCACTACATCTAATTCAGAGAGACTCCTGGTGGACTGTGTAGATGCT
>NC_056746.1:1080959367-1080996867 GCF_019279795.1 Protopterus annectens | reverse complement strand
TCAATCCTTGATAGGGAAGGCAATCTCTAACCTGCAGTCCAAATAAATTCTCAGTCTCTTCCCATTCTATTGCCTTTCCCTTTCTAGTTATTTGCTCCCAATACCTTGGATCCTTTGCCAGGTTTCTCCAATAAATGCCAGCCCCCTCTTGGCTATTATCTGTATCCCTAACCACGGTCATCCATATCAGCAGAATCTCTTTTCTCCATTCTTGTACTGGTTTAGTTCTTAGAATACTTCCTATTATTTTATGAATATAATATTCTGTATGATTTTTGTTGTTCCCCTTAAGAGTCTGTACCCAAAATCCCCCTTATCATCATCATTTCTTTCCACTTTGAATTACAGTTTTCTGCTTATCATCATCATTCCTTTCCACGTTGAATTACAGTTTTCTGCTTAAGCTATATACAAGAATGTTAACTGTGTTGCTCTAAAATACCCCCTCAACTTGGGAAATCCTAATCTGCCTTGTTCTATTGGATGAATCAGCTAATACCACTTGACCCTTGCTGTCTTCCCTTCCCAGATAAAATCCTTCAACTCTTTTTAATTGCTATCCACAGCTTCTCCTCTGTGTAATAAACATATGTCTGACCTGTCTATAAAACGAATGGGACTAAAAACATTTTAATTGCTTGTATTTTAGTATCCAAATAACAAAACTTCCAGTTTCTCAATGTTTCTATTATTTTCTGTTTAGTCTCTTAACACATATCCTTAGCCACCACAACAGAATCAGTACTCCTAAATACTTCATTTTATCATATCCCCATAAACATGTATATTGTTGGGCCAGTTCTTGTGTGAGTACATAATTTACTGTTATTGCCTTTGTTTTAGCTTTATTAATTTTGCATCCCGAGAAGATTTGAAACCGTCTTAAAATGTTCCACAACACACTAATGTCCCTTTCTGGTTTTGACATGTATAAAATAATACCATCTGCAAACAGAGCCAGTTTTTCCTGACTACCGTATCAATTATAACCTTGAATTTCTGAGCCCCTTATTTTCTTTGCCAATTATTCTAAATATAATGCAAACAAAGTGGAAACCGGACAACCCTGCCTGGTTCCTCTACTCAAGCAAAAGTTATCAGAGAGGACACCACATACTTATTTTCACCTCTGATCCCTCATATGTACTCCCAATCAACTTTATGAATGTATCAGGGAAAGCAAATGCTTCCATTGCCCAGCTCATGAAGTCCCAGTCTACTCTGTCAAATGCTTCCTCTGAATCAAGTACCACCAATAACAGTGGTATTTTATTGCATTCTGCTTCCCTCTGGATCATCAATGCTCTGTTAATATTGTCAAATGTTTGCCTCCCCTCCACCAAACCACACTGATCCATATCAATTTTTGCATCACTTTTGCCATTCCTTTAGCCATTATAGACATAAACATTTTATAATCATGGTTTAGTATTGAAATGGGCCTGTATGAAGCTGGATCCAATGGATTTTTATCCTCTTTAGGTATTACTGTTACCACCGCCTTCTTCCAGAATGCTGGTACTTCTCCTCCTCTTAAAATACTGTTAAACAAAATCTTCCAAATCTTTATCAGTTTTTCCCTCCTAGCTTCCTGCTTGGGGATTTTCCTGTAGATTGGTTATACATAGCTATTTTATCTCATCTCTTCTTATCTAAACCATTAGTAATTGAGCCTAATCTACCTCTAACCTTGGCTTATTTAATTCTTCCATAAACATTTCCATTTGTACCTTTTCTTGATTTCCATATTTCTCTGCTTTATACAAACAATCATACAATTTTCAAACTATTTCTAATACTAATACAGGATCTCTTGTTATCTTCCTTGTTATAGGCTCCTTAAGGTTGGTGATGGCCCTTTCCACTTTCTGTTGCCTGAGTTGTTGTGCTAAAAGTGTTTGTGCTCTAGAATTATCAAAAACAGTTGCTTAACAGCAATCTTTCTAAACTTGTGCATATTATCGAGGTAATCCCTTATTTTTTGCTTAGCATTCTGCAGTTGCTCCTTTTCTTGTTCTGAGAGATTCCCCCTATTTTGCAATACTTTAAACATTTGTCAGTCCCTCTAAATAATTATTGTTACTTCTTAGGCATATTTCCCTCTTCTTTATTTCCACCCTAGTTTTAAACTCCACTTTGATTTTATCAAACACCCTAGCTATATTTTCAGAAGAAATCTAGTAGCTCCTAAATTAATTAAAAAACTAATTCCTTAAATTCCTGTTTTCAGCAGATAGGTAGGAAAGTGCCAGTGTCTCATTTTTATTTCATTACCTTGCATTTTTATTTTAGTTATTGGTGCATGATCTGAAATAGTTATTGGGTGTGTTTCAAGACCTTAAATTAAATGCACATGTTCCTGTGAGATATAAATTCTATCTAGCCTAGCCCAGTTTTTGTATATTGGAGACTAATATGTAAATTTCCTCTGAACTCCTAGTACTGAAGTCACATCATCCATGCCAAACATTTTCATAAAATTCTTCAGAAATCTACCATCCTTTGTTATATTTTCCCTCCTAGGCCCCCAGACACATCTTCAATGTAGAAAACCATATTCCAGTCTTCACCTAAGTAACATTCCTTGCTGAAATCTGATTATTTCTCCCACAATTTTCTTAAGCTCCATTATAGCAGTTTTAGGTGGAATGTAAATTCATGCCAGTGTAATCCTCCTCCCTTGCCAGTAGCCTGTTAGTACTATGCATCTTCCATTATCCCCCCCCCTTTTTATTACTATTGGAGCTCCTATTGCAATTAATATAAGTACTCCTCTTTTCCTTTGCCCCAGATATTCAGCTGAATAACCATCTTGAAAACCTCTCTTTATCAAACTCACATGTTCAGTTCTTTCCAGGTGTGTCTCCTGTAGCATAGCTATTTGCACTCTACATTTTTTTATATAGTTCACTACTCTTTCTTTTTTATATTTATCTGTAAGACCATTCAGATTGAAAGACATTACAGAAAGCATCATTTGCTTATATAGTTATGTATAACTGCTTTTTTGCTAAATGAATAGTTTCATCTTTTATGTGACATGCATATACTGTTTGGCAGGTTGGTCTTTTATATAGCTGTTCCTTGTCATATCCATTTGAGCACAAATCAAACCGTAACAACAAAGCCACCCATGTAAATACTTTGTTCTTCACACATTTATTAAAATAACAAAAACACTAAACATTCAGATAAGCGCTTTCGTTTCATAGCAAGAACTTCTTCAGAACTGAATAACGATCACGTCAAAACTACATATATACCATTCACCCATCCTTTTAATCACATGCTTTTAATTAACCAAAGTATCATAAGGAAACTATGAACTCACAATTCATAATGCCTTAAACTTAGAATAGGAGCTAGAGAGGTATCCTCATTTATACCTGGAAAACTAGTTGCATTTAATTTGATTTACCATTTTAACTCTTTTACATTCAGATGTTCATCCATTATATGGCTCTGAGGGTCCTTTTTTGTAAAATCAATCACCTTAAAGCCAAATTTATGTGCTGGAAAATTCAACACGTTTGTATAAGGCATTTGTGGGCTTGCCCTTTTTAATATTCAACAGGTGTTCATACACCCTGTCCTTCAACCTCCTTGAGGTTTTTCCCACATAAAACGCCAGACATAACAAACATTGGGCCAAACAAATCACATTATGTGACACAGAATTAAAGTGCCCTTTAACCTTAAATTCCACTCCATTAACCTTAACTTGGTTCCCCTCTATTATATACCTACATTGGGGGCTGGTATCACCTTTATAGGTCCCCTCCCTCCCTGTTGGTTGAGCAGTAGAATTTTTTATTTTCCAATAAAAAATTAAATGATTTATCCTTTTTATAAACAATACTAGGAAAATTACCCATTTTTGTCGATAACAGGGTGGTCCACCAAAAATATTTTCCAATTACTTTTAACACATTCTATTAAAGCTGAACTATCCAATCATATAGGTGATAATAAAGGCTACTTTTAAGGTGTTGTCATTACTCCTTATATTCCATAATTGTCTTGCTACTTGTCCACCATTGTTTAAGATGGGCACATATACTCATAAGGATCTCTTCATAACCATTTCAGCCTTAATTTCTCTTAAAAAAGACTCAGGGTAACCTCTAGAAGTGAACAACTGAAGTACCTTATCACATTCAAGGCTAAAATATCAACATCAGTCTGACGAGCCTGATCTGCAAGGCCATGGAACGTATAAACAAAGACATTGGCAACCTTCAAACACTGGACCCCACCCAGCTTGGGTTTGTGAAGGGCCGATCTTGTCTCCTGAACCTGACTGACTTCTTCAAATCAGTCTCCTGAGCTGTGGACGAGGGTAAGGCAGTCCACACAGCCTATCTGGACCTCACCAAGGCCTTTGACACCATTCCCCACTCTGGAATCATAGATAAACTTACTAAGCTGGGCATTAATCCCTACATCACTCGATGGATTGCCAACTGGCTTACTGACAGAACCCACACTGTAAAAGTAACCAACTCCAAATCCAGCTCCAGACAAGTGGAGTACCTCGGGGTTCAGTCCTGGGACCGCTCATTTGGCATCTACTTCTCTGAAGTACAGGCCAACACTAAGGGACTCTGGCTAACAAAGTTCACAGATGACTGCAAACTGGGAGCCATTACTGAATCCCCAAATGATGTGGATATTCTACAAAACGACCTTAGAGAAACAGATGCTTGGTGCCAGAGCCATGGGCTCAAGCTCAATGCCAAGAAATGTATAGTTATTCCCTTTGGGGAAAAAACACGTACCCGTGAATTACCACATAGGTGGCAGTACATTAAACACCGGAAGTGTGATAAGTGACTTGGGGACACAGGTGGACAGTGGTTTCACCTTCAATAACCGCATCGCCACAACAGACAGGGAATCCTATGTGGCACACCTCATCACTAAGGGCTTTTCATCCATAAAAAGGAGGTCATTGTCCCACTGTACCCATCCCTCATTAGACCCATTATAGAATACAACGCCTTGTCTGGTATGTACCTCTCAAGACATCTGCAACTGGAAAGGCCACAGAAATACCTCACTAAAAGAATCACAGGCCTAAAGCAGATGCCCTATGCTGACCGTCTAAAAAAACTCCAGCTATACTCTGTCACATATCTTCTACTCAGAGGCAATCTCTGCTTAACATACAAGGCCATGTCAAACCCAGAGCTGTTGGACATGCTACACTTAAAGAAATCCCAATCCCTCAGAGCCACACGCTCCAGGGATCTAAACCTTGTCATCACAATGAACAAAACATACTGGAAGGATAGGTTTCTGACCCAGAGACTCCCTAGATTCTGGAATAGTCTGCCCATACATGTCAAGCAGAGTGCCTCTTTGGCCCTCTTCAAAAGGAACCTTGACGATTGGATGGGAGATAGGAAATTCACCCCGAGGATGTCAGTCACCCTGCTAGACAAGGGTCTTGGGAAATAAATATTCTGGGAAGAAATAGCCAGGAATTGTTATGGTTAGGCTTGTATAGGCCCTAGGGCCGATAGCCTAGTACCAACCTATGACTCTCGATTATTCTAGTCAAACTCTTGTGCTCCCTTCCTTCTCTCCAACATTTTCTATTTAAATACTGGAAAAGGTTTCACAAGTACAGTCTCTCTGTGGTCTTTCTTACCAGAAGAACAAGAAGCAGAATCTCCTTCTGTTTCACATCTTACTTTTTGTTGGACAAACTTTTGTATTTCCTCCTTACCATGCACTTCATCAAAACATGATTTTGTCCCTCCAGAGAATAATACCTTAAAGACAGCTGGATATAACAGTTTGAATCGCACACCTGCATCTCAACATTCCCTGAATAGTGGAATGAATTTATTCTTCTGCCTGGTGTACAGTGAGTAATCAGTCTCTACAAGCACTCTGCTGTCTCCCACTTCTAGTATTTTCTCCTTCTGCCACAGTTTTGTCAGAATCAACTCCTTCTGCTTATAGGATTGCATCTTTACTATTAAAGATCTAGGTTGCTTTCTTATAGCTAGGTTTGGAGCTTACAAATAATGTGCCCTTTCAACTAACAACTGATGTGGAATACCAGTCCAGTTGCTTATTTGTGCTTTCATAAAATTAATGCAGTCTGTTACTTCCAGCTTCTTGGGTATAGGTGAAAATCTCAGGCTTCCCCTACATGCTCTGTCCTCCAATTCTATTATTGTTGAAACATCTCTTCCTGAGCAGTCTCATATTCAGCCAGCCTTTTCTTCATTTCAACCTCTGATTTTTGCAGCTTTATCATCTCATCTCATCTGAATATCTGTTTAAAGCTTCTTCCATTTTTTCCAGCCTTTTGTTGTTTGTATTGATATACTCCATCAATGTTTTGTTTAGTTTAACCAGGTCTGTATGCAGTTGCCTTATATCTTCCTGTAGAGTAATGGAAGTCATGTCTGAAGGTTGCATTGTTTTTTTTGCTGAACAGCTGCAGAACTTTCCCCAGTTAGTGTTTCTTCCTCACTTTGTGTAGCTGATTTTTTTCCAGGTCTTCTGTATTTCTTTACTCTTGGCATCCAGGCAGTGCATTTACTAGCCAGTCACTGAAATTTACCCATAAACACAAAAGTGTACTGGCCTTCTCTGCTGAACTTCTATTTTCACACTGGGAAAACTAGAAACAAGCTGTTACTCAGTGTGCTGCCATCTTGGAAGTCAATGTGCTTATTATATGTTCCATCATTTTTTCACTCTGTATTTTAAGTATCCCACATTCCTGCTGAAAGCAGGCAGACTTGTATGGTATTTGGTATTCAAATTTTATGCTAATTATACATCTACATTTTTAGCTAGATCTACCTCTTTTTCAAGGGCCTTTGTTCCCATTTTCAATGTCTGTGGGTTGCTAGGTACATACCGCGGCAGCATTATACCCTCACCAAGAATGATGCCACAATATGAAGACAAGATGATCAATTTCAACAATTGGCTTAAGTACTGGTGTCATTCAAAGGGGATCCAATGCCTGTCAGCTTGGGATGATATGCTCGACAAGCCACGATGCTTCGCTAGGGACGGCTTGCACCTGTCACCCCTGGGCTTTCGGATATTGGCAAAGGCTCTTGCTAGCCCCATAGTGCCTTTTTTAGGCAAGGCTCAAAAGACAAACCCACCTCCATAGGTATCACAAGGGATAAGAAACTAAGAGTAATGCTACTCAATGCCAGAAGTCTAAACCTCAAGATGCACGCTCAAACTCTCCTTAGCATGGAGAACATCGATGTCTGTGCAGTAACAGAAACCTGGTTCAGGGCTCCCGAGAGCACCCCAGCACTACCAGGTTATACCTCATACCATGCTTTTTGGCCCCAAAACTTGGACCAAACCACAAAAGGAGGGGGAGTATCGATATTCATCAAAGATACCCACACCTCCAGGTTGGTGGCAAAGTACGAAGCATCAGAGACTATCCATGTGCAACTAACAGTAGGTAAAACTGCCTTCCAGTTTATAGCTTGCTACAGACCACCCTCCCAAACCCAGGAACCCCACTCGGCCTTCCTGAGAACACTGGAAAATATGAAGGTCTCTCCAAACACCATTATATTGGGCGACTTCAACTACCGAAACATAGACTGGGAGCATTACTCTAGCTCCAACACCCTAGCCCAAAGGTTCCTAGAATTTATAAACTCAAATGCTATGGAACAACTTGTTACCACTCCCACAAGAGGGAAAACATACTGGACCTGATCATCACCAACATGGGGACTCTATGCTCCAGACCAGAAGTGTATCCCTCACTGGTAAGATCAGACCATAAACTAATCTCACTGGATATTCACATCCCGACCCCACCCCCTGCCCAGAAAACCACAGTGAAAAACTTCTCTAAAGCAAATTTCACACTCCTCAAAACCGAGGTGGAATCCTTCAAAGCCCCCGGGCCTGTGGAAAATATGGCCCAGACAGCAGAATCCTTTATAAACGCATTCTATGAACACCTTCAGGAATGCATGGATCACGCAATCCCAAATAAAACCAAGACCCAATCCTCCAAAGGCAGACATCCTGTCTGGTGGACCCCAGCCATAAACAAACTATACAATAGAAGGAGAAAGCTACTAAATGATAGAGCAAAATCCCAAAAAGGGAAGGCATCACTGATCAGTATTAGCAAAAAACTACGGGCACTCATAAAATTGTCTAAGGCCAGCTTCGAGAAAAATTGCACAGGACACTAAGGATAATCACAAGGCTTTCTTTAGTTATGTTAGGAACCTGGGTGGTAATTCCCAGATATGCTCAGAATTAGTCCAAAATGACAAAAAATACACCGAACCCACAGACATTGCCAACATCCTAGCTGACAGGTTCAGCGCAAACTTCTCCCCCCCAAAAGGGCAAATATCTATCCCAGCAGAGTGCTGCCCCCCTGACATCTCAGATGCTTAGGTAAGAGCCGCCCTCTCCAAAGTAAAAAACACAGCATCAATGGGACCAGACGGTGTCCTGGGCTGCGTCCTACATGAACTCCAAGAAGAGCTAAACCCAAACATAAAACTACTGTTCAATCTCAGCCTTACTACAGGATATGTGCCCAAAGAGTGGCGTACAGCAACAGTGGTCCCTCTCCATAAAGGTGGTGCCTCAATGGATCCTGGAAACTATCGCCCAATAAGCCTGACTAGCTTGGTCTGCAAAGCTATGGAAAGGATCATCATGGACCTCATAAATAAAGATATTGGGGACCTACAGACACTGGATCCTACCCAGTTCAGCTTTGTTAAGGGCAGATGCCTCTTAAACCTGGTTGATTTCTTTGAAACAGTCACCAAGGCCATTGACGAGGGGAAGGTGGTCCACACAGCCTACCTGGACCTTGCAAAAGCCTTCGATGCAAAACCCCACTCGGGCATTATAGATAAGCTCACCAGCTTAAATATAAACCCCTATGTCACTAGATGGATTGCAAACTGGCTCAAGGACAGAACCCACATGGTTAGAATTGCTGGAGCCATGTCAGACTCCAAACCAGTTACAAGTGGTGTCCAACAAGACTCAGTCCTGGGACCTCTCTTGTTCGGTATATATTTCTCGGAGGTACAGGCCAACACGGAAGGACTATGGCTGACCAAGTTAGCAGATGACTGCAAACTGGGCGCCATAATCGACTCTCCAGCCGACACAAGCATCCTCCAAAAGGGCCTCATAGAAACAGACAACTGTTGCCAGAGCCATGGCCTCAAGCTAAATGCCAAAAAGTGTATAGTCATCCCCTTTTGGCAAAAACAAAGTGCCCACAAATTACCACATAGGTGGTAATCCATTAAGTACAGAAGAAGTAATTAGGGACCTAAGTTGATAGCAATCTCTCATTTGACAACCACGTGGCCAAAGTGGTTAGAAAAACATTTTATATAGCCCACCTAATCATGAAGGGATTCACATCTAGATCAGGGGAGGTCATCGTGCCTCTTTACTCATCCCTCATCAGGCCAATAATTGAGTACAATGCCCCTTTTGGGATGTACCTTACCAGACACCTGCAGCAACTGGAAAGACCCCAAAAGTACCTCACCAATAGGATCAAAGGGCTCAAACAGATGCCATATGCTGCCCGGTTAAAGAAACTCCAGCTCTACTCAGTGGCATACCGCCTGTTCAGAGGCGATCTGTGCCTGACATATAAAGCCATGTCCAACCCGGAATTAATGGACCTCAGAAAATCCAAATCCCATCGAGCTACGCGCTCGAGAGACTTGAACCTCAGCACTGAAATAAATAGGACATGCTGGAGTAACATTCATAACCAGAGGCTCCCTTCACTCTGGAATAAAATCCCAGTCCAGGTTAGGCAGAGTCCCTCATTGACTCTCTTCAAGAGGAATCTTGATGAGTGGATGGGAGATTGTAGGTTTACCCCGGGTATCACTTCTGTGTCACTGTTAGACAGAGGCACAGTATACTAACCTCGAAAAAGGGCATAGCAAAATAAATTTTAAATGGGTGGCGAAAGCCAAACACATTCTGGCTAGGCTTATAAATGCCCTAGGGCAGAGAGCCTAGTATGAGGGCAGATAGCCTAGTATGAACCTATGAACAGCAAGGAGACTACTGCACTGGTGAAGTCCAGCATTCTAAATTAACATTTATGTTCAGGTTGATACTGCTCAACTGTCCAGATTTTCCCAGAACATCCATATTCTTTTCACTCAAATTTTTGGTCTATTCCTCATAAACTTTGTTTTCTGGCAAATTACAGAAGATAAAAGTCATGAAATAATGACACATTTGAGTTTCAAACTTCATAGTCTTCAGAAAATGCACACTAACACAAATCCTGTTAATCTACAAACTTTCTAAGTTTGTAAGATCAATACCTAAAATATGCTCCTACTTTTAGGCCTCTGTCCAGATTTCTTGCTCTAGCAGGTTGCGAGGTATATTCGGATTTTCTTAGTCTGAGAAGTTACTAAATCAGTTGCAGCTATAAATAGTGTCCCTGCATTTGTACACAAGAGGTAAATAATAATCATACCTCTCAAGTGGACAGCTTTTCACAGAATGTCCAGATTTTTCTCTCATATTTTTGGTCCGTTTTTCATAAAATTATGGCTTTCTAGCAAAGTGGTGGCAAATCATTAAAGACTAAAGTTAGAAAATGACAAGACATTTGAATTTTCATGCTAGTGCAAAACGTTACTCTATCAACTTTCTAAACTTCTAAGAGCAATATTTAAAAATTGTCCCTATTTTGGGGCCTTTGCTCCACTTATAGCCTTCTCCAGATTTCTTGCTCTAAGAGGCTGAGGTATAATAACCATGCAACATAGATTCGGTATAAAATATTAGCCACTAAAAATATACACCGGTATCTCCCGTTGTACTATCCAGAAATTAAATATACTGGGTACAACGAACCATTACAAAGCAGCTAAAAAAAAAAAAGAAAGCGACATAGGGGCGCTGCAATGACGTCAAATAGAGTCCCGACAGCAGCTAACGGGGAGGAGTTATTTAACGAGAGGATCCGCCCCTTTAAGACAAGCAAGTGTTGTCGAGGTTAGTTTTCTTCTGTCTGTATTCTAGGTTTGCTAGAAAATTAACGTTTACTGGTTCAAGAGACGTGTTTTTGTTTTTCGCGTGGGTGTAGGGGAAACTGTTGTAGTGTGGATGGTTTAGTAAATAGGGTTATCCTTCTATGTACCAATATACGATGTAATCATGTAAATTAAATAGAGTATGGGTTATCTTGCGCAGTAAGCTGTACTTGTAACTAGTTTTGTAATACCCATCTTGAAGCTTTGGAACATAGACTAGCCTCTTGTGTTTCCAAGTTATAGCTTTAAGCCTGTCCACGCTCCTTGTTTTAACGCCAAACGCTTCTGTTTTCGTAAAAGAGTTGCTCTACGTCTATTTAAAGGGAATCCCGATTATCAAAGGGTTAAATACGGGCAACGGATTGAAGCTGCATAACTACTTTTTGGCAAATATTAAGTTGAGTATCTGTACCTCTCAACCGTTCCTGGTTCTTGACTAGGTGTGTCAATCTTCTTCTGCTCGAAACGAGAGGGGGGTGATTTTTCACATAATTAACGTCGGTAGTCAGATCTTTAAATTGGTCCTAGTCAAATCTGTAAATAACGCTAGATATTAGATTCATAGTTGTTATTCAGAAAATGTTATTGCAGATTTGTTCTGTTAACTTGTTTTATTGAATTAATAGTAATTAAAAATATATATATGTATATCCCTAAGTTGGGGCCTTTGTCCTCGTTATTTTTTGCTTTATCCAGAATTATTGAGCATGGAAGATGAGAGAAATGCAAAGTTATGTGTTAAACGCTTTTACATGTTTGGAATGTTTTAAAAACAATTGTTCAGTGGTTCCTCCTTTTGTGTGGAACCAGTTGAGGTGAGTCCAAAAGTTCATAGCTACTCTAGAGTGGTATTGGCTTGCAGCAGGCGGTCTCTGTAACTACATCAACTCAATCCCACTTAATTTTCTAAGCAGCCCATCACTGAGTTGTGGGTAAGGGTTAGGGTTTTAGGATTAAGGATAAGGCTAGAGTTGTAAGATTATAGCTAGAATTTTGAGATTAGGGTATTGCATTTCGGGGGAACTTGGATGATATTTCTTGGGGGGGAGTGTGTGCTAGGTCTTCCTATATTATATACCAGATATGAACATAGTCCTGTTAAATCAAAGTACTGTAAAACTGGTCTTAAAGGTACATAGAATCATAGGAAGTTACAAGGCTGTTGGCCCTGGGGCTCTTACAAGCCTAGCCAAGAATTTAGCCCATGTTCTGACAAGTCAGCACCCGATGCCCCTGTCCTGCAGGAACACAGGTGGAATCCCAGGGGTGTGTTTTCTGTTCACCATCCAGTTATCCAGGTTTCGCTTAAAAAGGGTTAATGAGGTTCTCTGTTTGATGTGGAGAGGGAGTCTATTCCACAGAAGGGGGAGTCCCTTGGACATATATCTGTCCCACCAACAAGTCCTGTTGATGTCACAGACCAGGTTGAGGTCACGTGTGTGAGTCACTCAAGTGGAGCTTGACTTGCGGATATGCAGCAGTCCCATCAAGGCAGGGTCTGAGATTGCTTTGTATGCCAGACAGAGATCACCTCTGAGGAGTCTGTGTGAGACTGAGTAGAGTGATGGGGCCTTTAGCCTGTCTGTGTAGGGTAGATGTTTGAGGCCCTGGCCTCTACTGGTGAGGAACCTCTGTGGTTTCTCCAGCTGCTTCATGTGCTTTGAGAGGTACATGCCGAAAGGGGCATTGTACTCAATGGATTTTATAGGGGAAAATTACAGGGATGTTATGACCACCTTGTCCCTGAATGAGATACCCTTACTAATGACGTGGGCTATGTAGAAAGCTTTTCGTACAGCAGAGAATTCTTCCAGTCTGTGGTTGGATAGTCACCCGATAGATTCGAAGAAGTCCAGATAAGTGGAGTGGGCATCTTGAGTCAAAGTTGGGGGCCTGTAGCTAGTTATGATTTGAATAGGGGTCTTGTCAGTGGTTAACTATACCTGCAGTGTCTCCTGTGCGTCATACTGTTTGATGAGCCTGGAGGTGTGCATGTCTTATTGTGACTCCACCTCCATTTGATGCCCATGGTTTGGGTTCTGAATGTATGATAGGAAGAGTAACCTGGTATGGCTGGGGTGCTCTCTGCAGCTTTGAACCGGGTTTCTGTGACTGTTCAAATGTTAGCATCTTCCAGGGTAAATAATGCTTGTATTGAGTGCACTTTCATGTTTAGACTCAGCATGACCTTTAATTTGCTTTTTGATTAAGTTTTCATGTTGGTGGTTTTGATCTTATGTCATTGCCTAAAAAAGGCACTATGGGGGAGGCAAGAGCCTTTGCCAGGAGCCTGCCTGAAGCCCAAGGGAGACAGATGCAGGCCATCTCTGGCAAAGCATTGTGGTTTGTCAGTCATGTCTTCCCAGGCTGTCTGGGACTGGATCCCCTTGGAATGAGGGTCTACTTTAGATTGACGAAAAGTTAAAATGTCAAACGCTCACATGAACGTAAATGCAGAAATTCGTTTTTTTTTGATTGCAGTATAGTGAGGATCAGAATATTTGCCCTTTCTGCACTTTAGTGCGATCTCTGAGTTGGAATATAAATTTAGCGGGGTGTGTGGGAGGCCCCCCCCCCACAATAGTGACTTTGAATTTCTGCATTTACGCTCATGTGAGCGTTCGACATTTTGATTTTTCGTCTATATAATATAGACCCTTGTAATGACACCAGAAACTAAGCCAATTGTTAGTCAATTATTTTCTGTTTGTATTGCGGCATCATTCAGGGTGATGATAGAATGCTGCTTAAGGCTAGGAAACATACCTGCCTGGGACATGCATTCAGTGAGCTCAGTCATATGTCTCTTCATATAGTCCAGGGAGGTGCATTTCAAGTCATTCACGTCGACGTGGACTATGACAGAGTCATAACAGTACCTATTGTTGAGAGAATTGAGTGCATGGGTGATATGGCAGATTCTGGCATGTGTTGACTGTAGACCAACACACTGACTATGTTATGGCCCAAACCAACCAGAAACTTCTCTTGCTTTTTAAAATCATACCATACCCAACACAGAAAGCTCAGTTACAGTGTGCTCAGTGTCTCTTATTGTTTTCTGTATGCATCCAGTCTGCAGGTATTTATAAAATTAAACTTAATTTTGAAATGAGTTTATAATAAAATTTACTAGGTCTTCCCAACAGATATTCTCACAGTTTAGCTCTTCAAAAGTATAGTGTCTGGAACTAAAGTACATTCTGACATATGCACATCTTGGAATTGTAAATGCAGCAACAATTAATAATATTATTGCAAAATACAATCCAAAAAGATAACTTGTACATAGCAAAATGTAAGTTCAGTTTTCTTGTACTTGGCTTTGAATCCCACTTAAGATCTTTAAATGGAAATTAAAAAAAATAAATAAATAGCCACTACTTGGACATGTAATTTAGAATAAAATACAAGCAAGCATAAAAGTGTTCTCCTCCAACTCGTTCTACCTGTTTGACTGTCCACATCAAACTACTTAACGTTCTCCCACTGCTGCTTCCTATTCTTTCTCTTCTCGTATTGATATCTACTTCATCTCTAACACTTCGCCACCCAAAATAAATAAATAATTATTTTATTTTCTTCTCATTGACTCGGACAATGTTATTTGTGTTTACTGTGTGATATTTTTTTTTTTCAGAGTTTTGTTAATTGCTGCCATATTATCATATTGTATGTAGTGTAGGACATGCAGAGGGTATGTGGAACTTTTTAAAGTAAGTTAAAAAGGAGCTTCTGACCAGCTGGACTGTTCTGCTTAATGCACAGAAATTAAATGTTGATTTTGTTAGTGAAGTACAGTTGTGTAAGTGTTCCTACTTGGACATCTATTATTGTAGTAAATCATTGCTGCTGTAGCCCGTTATGGGACGTCCTGCCAAGGATCAGACATTGCTTCAGTATCCCACCTCCAAAGCTTTTTAGGGTGCTCCTCGCATCCTGTGGCTGACAGCTTCAAATGTGAGAGCTTTCTTGTCTGGAAGAAGGAATTGTAAATGCTGGAAACTGGTACCACGTTCTAAAGAAAATAAAACAATACCCTTAGTCAAAAGCAGTGCATGTTCATGGTGTTAGTGGGAGAGGCTATGGCAGCAGTGATTTACTCGGAATATCTGTTATGGTAAGACCACATACACTGCTGTACTACGTTTGTTGTCAGAAGGTGAGTTGGAATTCAGGAGCCCTTGAACAGTCTCAGCGGTCTCTGCTGTGGATCTAGAGTAGGAATCCAGTTTGTAATATTTGGTAAAAGTGTGAACTGACAATTAAGTAGCTGTTTCTAGTGTACTTTGAGTCCACTTCTTTACAAAATATCAGATAAGTAGTTAAAGCCCAAGTAGAGTGAGCCCTGACTGTGCTTGGAAGTGATTATCCATGGTGGGTGTAACAAAAGGTAATAGCTTGGGCCATGCATTTCAGAATAGTCCAGTACTGCTTGTCCCTTGTTTTTCCTTCATAAGAAATAAACAGCTGAACAGGAATCTGGGAGGATTTGACTTTATCAGTGTAATGTCTGAGCTGCCTTGGAGCATCTGAAGTATAAAGAATCCCTTCACACTCGGTTGTAGGATCCTGAAGGAACACCGGGAGATTAATGGCCTGGTTCAGCATAAACTCTTGACCACTTTCGGCATGAAGGAGTGGTTAGTTCTCAAAGAAACACTATCCCTATGAACAATGAGATGGAGATATTGACTATTAAGACTTTCGACTCAGATGCACATCTGGCAGAGGTCAGAGCAAATAAACAAGGCTGTTTTCCAAGGTAAGAACTTTTTCTTCCGAGTAGGTTCAAAAGGAGACAGCACAAGTTTTTCTAGTGCAAAGTTAAGATCCCATAAAGAGGGCCACTCTCAAGAGGTGGACGTATATGCAAACCTTAAGTAGATGGCAATGTAGAAAGGGGGATCCAAGGGCAGACTAGTACAGATGGCCAGCAAGTGAAACTTATTGTAAGAATAGGAAGGGTTGGTAGATAAGCTGCACAGCTTTTGAAAACCAGAGGCATCCGGGCCTGTAATGGATCCTGGTTGTCAGTAGCACCAACTAGAAAATCTTTTTTTTTTTTTTTTTCCAAATACGATTTCCTAGTAGCAGGTTTCTTGGTTTCCAGTAACCTGCTGAATATTCTCAGGAAAAAAAAAGTGTGTACAAGGAATTAAAATTCTGCCATCCATACAGTATTTCTGTCCTGTGAGGAAGCTTGTGGTAAGTGTCTTTGGCCAGTTTGATCAGAAGAAAGAACCATGGGTGCCTGGGCATAAAGGGGGGTCACCACTATGATCTTCAGAGAGCCTGAATCTTCAGCAGACCGCTAGTCATCAGAGGAATGGCATAGAGGAACAGTCCAGACCAGAGGAATGAAAATGCATCTGTCTTCCCGGCCCGAGTGCACAGAGCCTGGAAAAGAATGTTTTCCACAGTCTGCTTTGGCTGGAGGCAAACTGATTTAGTTGTGGAGCTCCCAACCTAAGGACCAGTTCCTGTAACACCCATTGGTTCACCATCCATTCATAGGTTCATACTAGGCTATCTGCCCTAGGGCATTTATAAGCCTAGCCAGAGTTGTGTGGCTTTCTCCACCCCTTAGGTTGAAGAATACTATACCCATTAGTTTGCTGTGCCTCTGTCCAGCAGTGATACAGAGATGATCCCCGGGGTAAACCTACGATCTCCCATCCACTGGTCAAGATTCCTCTTGAACAGAGCCAGCGAGGTGCTCTGTCTCACATGGATCGGGATTCTGTTCCACAGCATAGGGAGTCTCTAGGTGATTAATCTGTCCCTCCAGCATGTCCTATTTATATCCGTGTTGAGGTTTAAGTCTCTTGCTCTTGTGGCTCTGGATTTTTTGAGGTGGAGCATGTCCATTAATTCCGGGTTGGGCATGGCCTTGTATGTCAGGCACAGGTCACCTCTGAGCAGACGGTATGCAACTGTATAGAGCTGGAGTTTCTTTAGTCTGGCAGCATATGGCATATTTTTGAGCCCCTTTATCCTTTTGGTGAGGAACTTTTGGGGTCCTTCCAATTGCTGCAGGTGTCTGGTAAGATACATTCCGAATGGGGCATTGTACTCAATCATTGGTCTGACAAGTGAAGAGTACAGGGGAACAATGACCTCCCTTGATCTGGATGTGAATTCCTTCATAATCAGGTGGGCAATGTAGAAGGTCCTTCTAACCACTTTGGCAATGTGAGTGTCAAAAGAAAGGTTACTGTCAACTTGGGTCCCCAGGTCCCTGATAACCTCTTCTGTGCTTAATGGATTGCCACCTATGTGGTAACTTGGGGTTATCTTGTTTTTACCAAAGGGTATGACTATACATTTTTTGGCGTTTAGCTTAAGGCCATGGCTCTGGCACCAGTTATCCGTTTCTATGAGACCTCTCTGAAGGATATCTGTGTCTGATGGATTTTCAACTATGGCGCCCAGTTTGCAGTCATCGGCAAACTTTGTCAGCCACAATCCTCCTATGTTTGCCTGCACTTCTGAAAAGTAGATGCCGAACAAGAGGGGGCCCAGGACTGAGCCCTGTGGGACACCGCCAGACCGCTTGAGTCTGACATGGCACCAGCAACTCTAACCCTGTGGGTTCTGTCCTTGAGCCAGTTTGCAACCCATCTTGTGACATATGGGTTTACATTTAAGCTGGTGAGCTTTTCTATGATACCTGAGTGGGGTATTGTATCGAAAGCTTTTGCAAGGTCAAGGTAGGCTGTGTGAACTGCCTTACCCTCATCAATGGCCTTGGTGACTGTTTCAAAAAAGTCGACCAAGTTCAAGAGGCATGATCTGCTCTTGACAAAGCCGAATTGGGTAGGATCCAATGTCTGTAGGTCCCCTATGTCTTTATTTATGAGTTCCATTATGATCTCTCCATAGCTTTGCAGACCAGGCTTGTTACGCTTATGTGGCGGTAATTACCAGGGTCCGTAGAAGCACCGCCTTTGTGGAGTGGGACCACAGTTGCCGTACGCCACTCTTTGGGTACGTATCCTGTGGTAAGGCTAAGATTAAACAGCAGCCTTATGTGTGGGTTTAGTTCCTCATTGAGTTCGTGTAGCACACAGCCAGGACACCATCCGGTCCCATTGATGCTGTGTTTTTAGCTTTAGAGAGAGCAGCTCTCACCTGGGCATTTGAGATGATTGGGAGGCTACACTCTGCTGGGATAGATATTTCTCCCTTTGGGGGGGGGGGAGAAATTTTCACTGAACCTGTCTGCCAGTATGTTTGCAATGTCTGTGGGTTCAGTGATTTTTGTATCATTTTGGACTAATTCTGAGCATATCTGGGAGTTTCCAGCCAGATTTCTAACCTAGCTAAAGAAGGCCTTATGATTGTCTTTTGAGTCCTTGGCGATTTTTCTCTCAAAGTTGGCCTTGGATGATTTTATGAGTGATCGTAATTTTTTACTAGTATTGATCAGAGATGTCTTCCCTTTTAGGGATTTTGCTCTATCTTGTAGTAGCTTTCTCCTCTTGTTGTAAAGTTTGTTTATGGCTGGGGTCCACCAGATCGGGCACTTGCCTTTGGTGGAAAGGGTCTTGATTTTATTTGGGATTGCTTGATCCATGCAATCCTGGAGGTGCTCGTAGAAATCATTTGTAAGGGATTCAGCAGCGTGGGTTGTGGTTTCCAATGGCTCAGGGGCCTTGAAGGATACCACACCAGTCTTAAGAAGTGTGAAGTTGGCTTTTGAGAAGTTCTTCACTGTGGTCTTTTTGTTGGGGGTGGGGGCAGGATGTGGATCTCCAGTGAGATTAGTTTATGGTCTGATCTCACCAATGAGGGATATACTTCTGGTGTGGAGCATTTTGTCCCCATGTTTGTGATGATCAGGTCTAGTATATTTTCACCTCTTGTGGGAATGGTGACAAGTTGTTCTATAGCATTTGAGTTTATGAACTCCAGGAACCTTTGGGCTAGGGTATTGGGGCTTGAGTAATGTTCCCAGTCTATGTTTGGGTAGTTGAAGTCACCCAATATGATGGTGTTTGGAGAGACATTTATACTCTCCAGTGTCTTCAGGAAGGCTGTGTGGGGTTCCTGAGTTTGAGAGGGTGGCCTGTAACATGCTACAAACTGTAGAGCAGTTTTGCCTATGGTTAATTGCACCTGAATGGTCTCTGATGCTTTGTGAGTTGCCACCAGCCTGGAGGTGTGGGTATCCTTGATGAATATGGATACACCCCTCCTTTTGTGGTACGGTCCGGTTTTGGGGCCGGAACGCATGATATGAGGTAAAACCTGATAGTGCCGGGGTGCTCTCAGGAGCCTTGAACCAGGTTTCAGTCACAGCACAGACATCGATGTTCTCCATACTGAGGAGGGCTTCGAGTGCGTGCATCTTGAGATTTAGACTTCTGGCATTGAGCAGCATTACCCTTAGTTTTTTTCCATTATTGTTTTCTAGGGCGGTGGGTTTAGAATTTGAGCCTTGTCTAAAAAAGGCACTATGGGAGTGGCAAGAGCCTTTGCCAATATCCAGAAACCCAGGGGTGACAGGTGCAAGCCGTCCCTTGTGAAGCAGTGTGGCTTGTCAAGCATGTCATTCCAGGCAGGCAGACAGACATTGGATCCCCTTAGAATGACACCAGAAATTAAGCCAATTATTAAAACTGATCATTTTGTCTCTGTATTGTGGCATCATTCTTGGTGAAGGTAGGATACTGCTCAGGGTCATACCAGCCTGGGCTACATAATCTGAGAGCTCCTTTATGTCTCTTTTCATGTAGTCCAGGGAGGTACGTCTCAGGTCATTCACACCGGCATGGACAATGACTGAGTCATACTTGTACTTGCTGTGGAGTGACCTGAGTGCTTGTGTTATGTGGCGGATTCTAGCGCCCGACAGGCAGCTTACTGTGACCCTCTCCTTGTTCATTCTGGTGAGTGGGACGTCAGTGTGTCTGACTATGGAGTCACCTATGACAAGTGTGTCTGGCATTGTGTTTGGCCTTAAGGGCTGTGACTGATTTGCACACTGACTTTGTGATCTATGTGTTGCTTGTGTTATGTCATGAGGTGGCAGTTGTTTGGGTGTCTGCTTTGGAGGCCTCTGCTGTTTTGGTAGATTTTTGATCAGTGCCTCCGAGTATGTCTTTGTGTGTTTGTGTTTGATTCGTAGTTGTGATAGTTCTGTGTGAGACTGGGTTGATGGTGTGTGTGTGGTTACCTTCTCCTCCTGTCTGGTTTTGCCAGTCCTGAGTTGAGAGAGCTCAGCCTCCAGTTTGGCTATATAGTTGCATCTCTCGCATGTATTTGTGTTTTGTGGGAGGAGGAGAGGGTTGTCTGTGTACAGGAGGCAATTGCAACATTGCCTCAATATTCCCTGATTCACCAGCTGAGCAGGAGAGGATGCTAGCAACTGACCCTTTGACATGCTAGAAGAAATGAAAAAGTTTGCTGTGTAACTGAGTCAGAAAGGACCTGTAGGGAAGTGGGTACTCAAGGGGGTTTTTAAGCTAGTGAAGTACTTTGTATATATAGAAGTGCTTTACCTGACTAAAAAATGCTTTAGGAGCAAGTGCTGAGCTTTACAGATAGAGAATAGACTGTTTAGATAACAAGTAGAGCAGTTCTAAGGCCTTGTTTAACCGGCGCTGCCCAATGGTGCTCTAGTGGCAACTCCGCGCTAAATGCAGAAAAGGCAATAAGTCAGTAGTACAGGCTAGCACACTTTAGTGGGCAGCCAAACAATTAAATTAAACAGCAAACAAACACTTTTCAACTTGAATTAGACTAATTTCGACTAAAATGTACTTTTAAGTGCAGATAATAAAAAATGCAGTAAATAATTATGAAAACAGTTAAAGCTTGCTTTAGGTAAGCAGTAGAAGGTAAAACAAATATAAAAAACAGCAGGATACTTAATCAGGAAAGCAGTCGCTTTTTTTCAGTTCTCTGTAGCCAGGAAGACTCAACAGGACCACGTGGAGCTGTGTCTGAGCAATATGGCTTCAAAAAAATGCCAGAAGCAGATTTTAACCAGGGAACTTCAAAAGAGCTACAAATGGTCCAAAATGACCAATTACTACAGCTTCTTGTGCTGAGGTCACTTCCCTCAAGGACAGGTAGGCTATTCAAGGCTCCCCACTCCCACTGGTGAGCTAAGAAACTTCCTTCTATCCAAGTAAGGCAATGGACAACACAGGAACTACAACACAGCCCAGGATACAGCAAGGCCTGTAAACTGGTCTAACTAGTTTAGGAGAGGCAGGAAAACAAGGAATATTTTTTTGTTTTTAAATAGAAACACACAGAAATGCCGAAAAGGCAATAAGTCAGTAGTACAGGCTAGCACACTTTAGTGGGCAGCCAAACAATTAAATTAAACAGCAAACAAACACTTTTCGATAGACTAATTTCGACTAAAATGTACTTTTAAGTGCAGATAATAAAAAAATGCAGTAAATAACTATGAAAACAGTTAAAGCTTGCTCTAGGTAAGCAGTAGAAGGTATAAAAAACAGCAGGATACTTAATCAGGAAAGCAGTCGCTTTTTTCAGTTCTCTGTAGCCATGAAGACTCAACAGGACCACGTGGAGCTGTGTCTGAGCATGAGGGTTCTGGTTCTACTCAGCTTGTCTGCCTCAAAATTCTTCTCTGATTTAAATGCAAGTTTCCTGGAGGGATAAAGTGTGTTGAACTGTTAGCGTCCAGACTGTCACATCTAGTCTGCAGAGTGGATAGGATCTGATCCCTCCTTGTGTTTATGTACTATATTATTTTTATCTGTGATGTCTAGTGAAGCCTCTGATTTAGAGATTG
Organism: Protopterus annectens; assembly: GCF_019279795.1. Taxonomy (NCBI): domain Eukaryota; kingdom Metazoa; phylum Chordata; order Ceratodontiformes; family Protopteridae; genus Protopterus; species Protopterus annectens. Next base: position 1,080,975,021 of record NC_056746.1, on the reverse strand, counting down.
GACAGTGTGCAAAAAGGGCAATCATTTCCTTGACATTTGTGTTTCAACGTATTTTGTTTCAAAAGCTATGAATTTTTATTCCATTGGATACAGCCCCCCTCACCCAGCAAAGTCTGAGGCGTCTGTTGTCACTAAATGAGTAGTTGCTGTGGATTGAAAAGAAGACCTGTGTTGTCTCGGGCGATGCACCCACCATCATAGTTCCCTTTTCACAAATCCTGGAATAGAAATCTGAAAGTGTGTGAGATGCTGGTATTGGGACCAGAGAGTTTTAATGTACCATTGAGTTTTCCTTATGTAAAGTCTGGGACAGAGAAAATATGGGAATAGTAGAGGCCATATACCACAAAAGTCTTAGATACTTTCTGGCAGCTTCCTAAGTCAGCTGCAAAAAATTTAGAAAATGAGTCACACAAGACAGCACCTTTTTCTGAGGAAGGAAAGGCATCATGAGGGATGTATCCAGAAGGCAGCCCAGAAGTTTTATTCTGTGAGTGAGGGAGAAGAGATTTCTCCCTGTTTATCTGACATCCCCTGTTGAGAAAAAAGTTCATTGCCCAATCAAAAGAATTGTCAGGTAGTTGCCTGTGCACAAAAAATTGGAATGCAACATAACCTGCAATGGACTATTACTGGTGACAGGCATTTTAAACACTCTGGGAGCAGTAGCCAGCCCAAAGAGCAAAATAGAAAACTGAAAAGTTGATCCAGCTACAGAAGAACATAAAAGTCGTCAGAAACTGTTGCAGATTGGGATGTGATAAGCATTCTTTAAATCAGAAGTCACAAGGAAGCTGCCCAAGGAAATGAGGCAGCACCCACCGAAAGGTAAGCATTTTGAATTTTGAAACTTGATATGAAGGTTCAGGAAGGAAAGATCTAGAATGGGCCACCAGGAACCCTCTGCTTTGGCACCAAAAACATTTGTGAATAAAAGCCTTTACCTATTTTGGAGGCGGGAATGAGACGTGTCCATAACAAAAGACTGAAAGGCAGGAAATAAACCTTTAGCAAAGTATAACCAGTTTTCACTAGAAAAATAGGGGGGGGAGCTCTGCTTAGTCTTGTACTTCTCTTCCTAGGATACCCATCTGAAAGGTACGGTCACACAAACAAGTTCCTACTACTGGGAAAACATTCATCAGCAGGGCATAAGGGAATTGTCTTCTAGTCCCTCCCTCTGGCACAAGCAAGGGTGATTCTCCCTTTCCCATCAAGTGTAACTGAACAGCTGCAGAGGATGTGCTAGCCTTCAGGTCCTTAATGGCTTCCTGCGTCGCAACACTAAAGGGGCTAAGAGATGAGTCCCAGTAACAATTCCTGGCCACGTCTGAAGCATTCACTGGTGGCAAAGGGAGAGAAGTTGAACTAAAAAACAGCTTCCTTATTCACAAGTCTTGCATACCGGGGAAGGATGAAGTGATATAATAGGGCTGATGCTCATAATGAGGCCAGAGAAGGGGCCCTAAATATTGGCAGGATTAGTTAAGAGAAAAAATGCTGTACACTTTGGTGTCAGTAAAATTCTGATGTTTGTCACTGAGGGTGCTCTTTATTTGCTGTGTGCTCTGATGCAGGCAGCAGCTACGTTGGGAGTGCCCTAAAAATCTTTGTTGGCTTACCAAGGAGGACCGGTTGTTGGAAGAAAGCTCCACATAGCTTAGAATACTGCAGTAGTGATCTAATGACAAACTTTTGTCCAAAACAAGGAAGAATCCACATCTAAATGTTGTTCTGAATAGTTACTGATTAACATTAACTAGGTTGCAAACTTCCTAATTAATGTACATAAGAACGTAATTTAATTATGTCAAGCATGACTATAAGGAAACACGACTGAATCCAAACAAATGTAGTGAAAACAGAAGTATGTTGTTGCTGTTGTAGAGTATTGCAGAATGAGTATGCGTACAATGTTGGGACTTCAGATAAGTATTTAATTGTATACTACAGTCACATTTTGACAAATAGGCTTCCCACCAAGCACAGTAACAACACAATGGGAAGGGGATGTTGCACCCTCCTGCATCCCTTACTGAAGCAAAGCCCAGTAACAGCACATAGCAAGAGAGCTGCTCCTCCCTGTAACCACTCCCCCTTTGCCATTACTCTGCGGTTTGCAATATTTCATGATGGCAACTTGTTTTATGGTTAAAGGTATACATATTGCTTTACTGTCAATCTGCAGGTGTAAACTGTGTAGGTTTGTGATTTAGTTTTTTTTTTTTTTTTTTTTTTGCTGCTTACAAACTCTGAGCATGTGACAAACCTTTTCTTTGGCGAAGAGGGCAATTTAATGAGGCAAAATTAGAGTTGAGAGGTATGGGCTTAAGATTTTCTTTTATTATGTAATGCAGCTAACCATAGAGTTTTTTTTTAGGATTAATTTTCTTAGAGTTTACAGAATGCATGTAAGCCCCCTCTCATGGATGGTTTTATTCTTGGTAGGACCCAGGGCATAGACCAAAGATTGGGGTATCATTATAACTTTGAGCTAAAGTCAGGGATAACCTCTGGGGGTCATAATGTTCTGTTGTACATTTGACTCCCTTTTTTAAGGGACTGTTCTTTTTGTTAACCAGATGTGTGTATCTGCTACAGAAACCAAAATTTGTACTTCAGACATGAGGGAAGATAGGTGAAAAGAATGTACTGTAAAGAAATTTCTGCCTCTCAAGATTCAAATATCAGTACTTCTGTAAGCTCTAGATTAAAATGGAAAGGAAAAAACATGCAAAAATTCAGCTTGCATGGCTTCTAACACTACACTGTCATTTGCTGGAAAGCTTTTTGCAATATCCATCGACTCTGATTTTGTGAAGTGAGATTGTATGCAGTGAAAGTCAGAACTACTAACCTAATTTTTGTTTGGTAGGATGCAGGTCCTCAAACACCTGTGTGAGAAAGTTCATTCTGAAATACCTTGTTTGACGTACCCCAGATTCAGTGTTTCTGAGTTTCCATTTCATGTCTTGGAATTTCTTTCTATGCTGTATCTAATCTTATCAGATTAAAGCAGTTTGGTGTTAAATTTGTCAGAAAAAATACAATTTCTATCAAAAATGTTGGCAGTACAGAAGAGGCTGATTTGAAGAGTATATTGAAATTATATAGAGAGAGTGATGAAGTCATAGAAGTCAGCGCTACATACAAAGAGCAGCGGTGGTATAAGACAAAGGTTGATATAAGCAAAAATGACCATTTATGGTTCAACATCTGCCAGTTGGTAATTTCCACTTGTTAACTAGCCCCTTTTAAGCAGAGGGATTTTTATACATGCCCACACACCGACTTTTAATATATGAAATAAGAGTAAACAGGGCACACAACCAAACCAATTGGTAAAAAAATACAAGAAAATCCTAGCCTAGCTAGAGTTTTCAATGTGTGATTCCTTAAAACCTCTTGGAAAAGACGATAATAGGATATATGCAAATGATCCCTTACGGACATCAGGTGTTTCAGCTACATGCCAGTTTTGAATGCCCATGCCTTTTTTTTTTTTTCAAGTCTATTAATGGACAAATTATTAGCGTGAATTTGACTAACATCATAATTTTAAGAATGAGTGAATCTTATTTTGAGTCGCTATATTATAAGAAAAAGTATTTTCTTTCCTGTGCATGGTTATGGATACATTAAGATTATAGTGAACATGTAGTTGTGTAGAAAAAAAATAGAAAGAAGGTATCCTGTACTTTTTGCATGCATGTAATTAATTTATTTATTTTTCATTTGTTAACTGGGTAAGTGAATTTGGCAGTAGACTTTTTTCAACTACAACCTGGGACACAGCGATAAAGACCATGATAGTAAGCAAAAATAAATATGGTTTAAAGGATAAGAATGCAAACAAGAAATCGTGAGGTAATTAAATGAAAATTATCCATGAATATTCTAAATATATATGAAACTGTGTAGAGAAAACAGTTTAGCTTTACTCCAAGGTACATACAAAAATATTTGCAGAGCCTTTTGAGATATGAACACAAAACATTTGACTGAGTCCTGCCTGAGCTTCCTCTATAGAGAGAAGATAGAAACTAATATGGGGTACAAAGAGAGAAAGTGAGTGACTGCATCTAGGGCTTAACCCACATCGCGTTTTATTTATTTTCTTTTATTTGTGTGTTTGTACTGGTTGTGTCTGTACTGGTAGATGAGGTTATTGCACTGAGTAAGGTGTAATACTGCTTTTGAATACTGGCCTAAGAGTACAAATCTGAGTGCAAAATGTGCATGATATTTTACAGAAACAAGAAAAAAGTGTGACTAGTGTGCAGTAATAGAAATACGTATGGGAAAGAACAGTGTACATAAAAACAGAATTAAGGAAGTGTCTATCCCATAAAAGTACAGTTTTGTAAGAGCTTACTATAACAGTAATGTCCTTATCACTGTTGCAGGATTCCAAGCTATTGGGTTATCTCGCCAAATAACCTTCAATACCAGAGCCATATCCTTCCACAGAGATGTACGTTCAGTGTTTGACCAAAGCTCTGTGGGTGTGAGGGTTACATAAGTGGATGTATGAAGAGACTCTGGAAGACGGCCTGTAGAAGCCTGAGAAACACTGTGGTTAGCCAAGAGGAGAAAAGCAAAAAGACAGTGGTCATCTTTGGTCCATGAAGAAAAGGAAGGAAGGAACTGAGAAGAGGGGAGTTAAGGTGGGAAGGAAAACTGCAACAGTGGTCAGTAGAACATCTGCTTTTATGGTACGTTCTTCACAACTGTACTATGTCCTTCCTTAGATCATCACTGCAGTATTCCAAACTGTTAGGCAATTCCCAATGCTTATGAAGTGTGAACAGTGGTTGGATGAGAAATAGAACTGTCCAGTAATCCAGAGAAGACTGACCTATTGAAGGCGGCTCTGGATTTAGAAAAAAGTATCCACTCTACAATGTTTTGTAAAGGTATGCACAGAAGACCAAGTACCTGCTTCTAGGACAGTTCTACAGGCCATCCCCTTATAAAAGGCTCCAGATGAGGCCACTGTTATAGTAGAATGTGCTTTTGCTGGAGAAGGTTAAGATTTGCCACATTGACTATAGCAAGAGGTAATGGATTTAAAAATGCAGTTAGCAATAGTTTGCTTAGACACTAGTTTCCCTAGGTTGGAATCCTTGAAAGAGACAAATAGTTGGTCCAACTTGTGGATATCTTCAGTCTTATCCAGGTAGAATCTGGGTTGTCTAATGTAGAAACTTTTCTCCCTTGTTTTGTGGATTAGGGAAGAAGGTCGGAAGATTTATGGCCTGAATGGGAGAGAATTAATTTACCACTTTTGGCATAATGATGGGATTAGCCCACAAAGGTAATCTGTCCTTGTGAAAAATAAAGGAGGAGGGAGTTGCCCAGAAGGGCCTGTAGTTTGGAGATTTGTCTGGGCTTTGTGAGAGCTATCAGAAGAACGGGTTTCCAAGTACAGGATTTGAGACCGGCAGACACTGCTGGTTCTAAACAAGGGAGAGTGAACTTCAGCACAAAACTGAGGTCCCAGAAAGGTGGGCTGGCTTACTTTGGAGGTTTTAGTTGGAGTACACCTTTTAACTTGTTACATCTGAGAGACGTCTCTAGGTGCATCTACTGACACCTCTAGGCGTCAAATATTGCTTGTTCATATTGCGTCAAAACCATGCTATGTACAATGTTTTAAAAGATTTCATCTTAAAGTTTACACAATAGCAAACTCAACAGCATTAATATTTAACCTCTGTCTAACGTAGGTAAATGGATATTAACTGTTTTCATAATATTAAGTTATATAAATATAATTTTCACATTTTTCTAAATATCTCAACAGCTAAGTAACACACAGAACTCCTTCGCCTTATGTAAAAGCTCTCCGCTTGATGAATAAAATGCTGCTTGACATTGTGGGTAACTTGAGTGGTTGCAAAGATATTTTAAGTTGTTTACAAAATATTACAAATGTAATAGTTACTGCATTTACTGTGACTTATAAAATTCAGTTTAAGACCTAGAACCTAAAGAATACTACCAATATAAAACAGTTTGTGTCAACGTTTGCCATTTATATTTCTTTCATAACCCCTATGGTTCCAGAGATATGAACATTTGTTTAAAATATGAGGACATAATTTGATTCTTTAAAAAGGCTTGGGCTGCACTCACTGGAAGTTACAGTGCAAACCTCCTGAGCTCCATTGGAGTGAATGAGTTAAGAATGGTTTTACCTCTGATATGGCTAGAAGAGGATCCAGAAGTAGGCAAGCAGATATAAATGAAATGTGCCTTAGTAGATAAACATGCTAGGCCAGATTTCAACAGCTCACACAAATAAGAGATAATTGGTGTACTAGCCTGCACTGGATCCTGTTTTTTAGCCAAACATTAGATAGTATTTTTTTTTCCATTTTGCTTTGTAAGATTTTCTGATATTGGATTTCCTTGCATCCTGGAGAACATTAAGCATGTCTCAGAAAGTTGGTGTCTAAAAAGAGATCAGAATGCTATCACCCATAATGTCAAGATGAGGGATGATAGGTTTGGATGAAGTAATGAGCCCTTCTGTTGTGTGAGGAAGTCCACAGAAGGAGGTGGCCTCTGGTGATGGCCTTCACTAGGCTGAAGAGAGGGAAGGACCAGTGCTGCCTTGGGCAGTAGATAGTCACCAGTAAGGTCTTTGGGTACTCACTCTATATCTTTTTTTTTTAAGACCTTGGGAGGGGGGGGAGGAAGTGGAAAGAAATCATATAAGAATCTCCATTTCCAAGGAAAGGATATTGTGTCCGTTTTTCAAACTTGAGAGCAGTAGGTCCTGGTGCAAAAGAGAAGATGTTTATTGTTGATGGAGACAACCCCCATTTGTGGACTATATTTAGGAAGATTACCAGGTTTGGCATCCATTCTGGGGGATCTTTCCTTGATCTCCATAGAAATGATTTCATGACATTGTCTTGTGAGGGAATGTAAACTTCTTAGAATACAGGTTTGCTTTTCTAGCCTGCTGCCATGCCAAAACAGCCAATTTGTACAGTTGATAGTATCTGGTGCACCCCTGCTTGTTTATGTACCACATAACTGTAGCACTGGTGCCCCCCCCCGGTTGTTTATGTGCCACATTATAGTACTACTCTTTGTGAACACTCTTAAGGGACTTGGTTTACAAGAGTGGGAGATCATCCGGACAGCCTGTATTAGAACCCTAATTGCCTTCAGATTGATGTGGTCTGATCTAAGATTTGGAAGCCATTGTCTGTGAACACTCGGGTTGCCCACCCATGCTCCCCTTGCATCTGTAACCAGCTTTTGCTGCTGTGTCCCCAGGTTGAAAGGTTGTCCTGGGTTGAGCTTTATCTTTGATATCCACCAAAGGATTTCCTTCTTTAGCCAAAATAGGAGAGAAATCTGGGTGTTCAGGAAATGGGACTGTTTGGGACCATGTGGATCTCTGGTTCTACTGGATCTTCCTTATATGGAGTCTGGCAAAGGGGACCATGAAGATGAGTGATGTCATGAACACCAGTGCTTTGAGGATCTCCCTTGCAGTACAGGAAAGGAGAGAAAAGAGGAAATTGGTGAGGCTGTGCATGTTATCTGGTGGTAGGAATGCCTGCATGAGTCTGGTGTCTAGACTGCACCCTAAGAAAACTAGGTCCTGGGTTGGTTTCATTGCAGACATCATTAGGTTGATTGTAAACCCCTGTACCAGAAGTAGGGACAATGTGAATTTGAGATGAGTCAACAGTATTTGCTGAGAAGATTCTTGTATTAACAAGCCTTCCAAATAAGGGAATGTCTGGATTCTGTGAGTACCACAGCAAGCTATCCCAGGAGCGAGACACACTGTGAAAATTCTGGGTCTGTAGAAAGTCCAAAAGGCAAAGCAGAAAACTGAAAGTGTGATGAGCTACTAGAAAACCTCCGAAATTTCTTGTAAGCAGGGTGAATAACAATGTGGAGAGAGGAATCCTTTAGGTCCAGAGATACCAGGAAGGCTTGTGGAAGAATGAATGGTGGCAGAGTTTGTAAGGGGTAATGTTTTCAAAGGTGGGAAATGGAGAAAAGTGGTGGGGATGGAAAGATCCAGTTTTTTTTTTTTTTTTGGAAGGAGGGGTAGTCTGGAATAGAACCCTTTTCCCCATATTATGGAGACATGGGTTCTTTTGTGCCTTGCTCTAACATGGTTTGAATGATGGGAAAGAGCAACTATATACAGTTGCGAAGAAGAGGAGGGATACCATTGATTGGAGGAACGTTCCAAGTTATTCTGTTCCTATTCTGCATGATGGAAGGAACCCATTTGTCTGAAGTGATGAGTAGACAGTTTTTTAGGGATGACGTGAACCTTTTGTATAAGGATAGAGAGGGACAGACTGGTGGGGAAGTTGACAGAGGGTAGTCAGGCAGACTTGCCTTGGAAGGCAGGACTCCCAGATCTAGAGTCACTGTCTGGCTTTGTGTTAGATTCTTTTGGCCTTATGAAAAGGACTAGACTTCCTGTGAGTGAAGGAAGTGGTTTTGTAGGCAAGTTCTTTGATATCTGGGCACAGAAATGACAAAGATCTGTCCACAGTCCTTCATAATTTTACCTTGTTCCGGCAGTAGTTTGAAAAGACTGGCAGCATCCATACCAAACAGGGTCCCTGTTTAAGGGCGCATCTAAGTTTTTGCCTCAGTATCCTCTGGGAGGGGAGGGGAAGTTAAATCATGCATACTTCATGATCAAGGAACATACAGCAGCTAGACTAGAGGAAACCTTTGCCGCATTTCATGCTGCGCCTAGCCATTAGAGATAAGGCCTGTGGTTTACTTCCTGGTTCCTCTGTGGGGGGCAACATTTTATTTAAATTGCCTGGAAAGTACAGTAAGTTATTTGGATCTGATATTTCAGACCTCTGAAAGCCAGATTGGAAGACATGTTAGCCTTTATTTCCCTACAATCTGTCTTTTTTTCCTGCATTCTTTATGTGAGGGAAGAGCATTGGCAGCAGGAAGTACCTTAGTGGACTTGTCTGTAGCCATGGACAGTACAGAAAGGACTGCCACTGTGATGCAGAAATTTCAAGTCATCAGGTACCTTTTACAATCAGGCCTTTTAGGGAATGGTGATTGTCAGTCGGGTGCAGTGGAAGTGGTCTGCTTTGATTCCCATTCAGAATGTTTCATTATATAAACAATAGTTTCCCCAAATGGAGCTTCTGCAATGAGGAGACAGGAGAAAAGGAATCTTTATCATCAGAACCTACTTGGCCTAGCCACGGAGAGCTCATCAGTCTGATTCAGCCTCTTCATCATCAGACGATTCCTTGTCTCTTGGGGAGTAGGGCCTTGCAAAGGATGGTGGCCTGAGTGCCATTGTGGCTTTAAACAAGCCCTGAGAAAAATCTACCTCCGTTTCTTTTTCGTAGGTGGAATGTCTGCTTTGAGTAAACATGTAGGCTCTGACCCATGATGAATCTCAGTGAGTGACCTTGGAATTTATGCAATATACCATTGGTTCATTTGGAAATTTTTAAGTGGGGTTCTCCCTTCTCATAATCATTGGTAACTTTAGTCATTTCAGATATGTGAACCTCAGATGCCATACCAGCCTCCGGTGGGGTGGCTGTAGCAGGCAACTGAGTAAGGCTCTGTCATACCACTGGTTAGAAAACCTGTGTGGATTTATCAGAGTCTGATTGAGGAGTCCTTATATTAGTCCTGGTCCTCTTAAATTCTTTATTTTGTATGGCCAAGCCACCAGGGGAGAAGAGTCCATCAACTTTGCTTACGTAGGTCGATTAAGAAGCCAAGTTTCCAAGCTGGAGTTGGAGACAAAAGTCGTGTCCTTAACATCTTCAGGACGACGGACTAACACATCATACAATTTTTATGGTTGTTTTGCATCTATGCAGAAAAGGCACTGGTAGTCAAAATCCTTCTAGGGAATCCGCTTACCAGAATTGCACTTCCCCCTCCTAGCTGACATTTTAATAGAGCAAAAAACAGCTATGCAGTTAAGAATAAATAAGGAAGGTTTCCCCAGCTGGACACTTAGCTGAACCAGTGAAAGCCAATAGTACCAGTAATTACTCTTAGAACAGACCAGATGCAAGACCTTCAGTTTAAACTGGCAGCAAGATAGTCTGTGGATTTATTGTCATACTTAACATCAGTAGGCTTATGTCATATGTCAGTGGTATGGTTCTGTGGGAGATTTGTCTTTGGTACCCTGGCTGTACTTCCGGGTTATTTTGAGAGGTAACACAGCAGTTTGGAGTACTGCAACAGTGATCTAAGGAAGGACATCTGGTTCAATATGTTGATGGTGTAGGATGACACAGGGCACACAGTTAAGCAGCAGTTAAGAGCACAGGCAATCGGATTGTGAAACCGAGGTAATACCAGGCTAAGTTAAAATGTAATGTTTTTTTTTTCTTATCTTTTCTTTCTTATTCATCTGCCCTTTGTATTTGTTTATGGCTAGAGGGATGGGTGAGTTTTGTCTGTTTGAATATAATGGTACAGAAATGATTTTTGAAGAGTGTTGGATATCCAGACATTGCTGTCTCCTCTTTTTAAATGTAACAGAAAAGATGAAACAAAAAAATTACCTAAGTACTTCACCCTGTACTACTAATAGAGGCAGCACCTAAATGCTTTGTCCCATTCGTGCGACCCCTCAAATTATCTACGGTATGATCCCAGTAATTTTCAACCATGGGCTGGATAAGGTCAATCTATAACCAAATGGGACAGATTATTTCGAGCATAAAAAAGGAAATTGACCAGGCTTAAAATGGCCCGCAAGGGCAGCTAGACTAGTAGTTACTTATGAACCTATAAAGACCAGGAACTATCTATCTATCTTTTGGAGATATAACCACTGATGGCCTTAATGACTTGCCTATCACTAAGCCACACCATGGAGGAGGTGAAAGAGGAGAAAACAGACTTGGATGTTTATTGGCAATCTTTAATGTTGCTGTGGCAAGTAAAAACTATAACCTAGTTATGTATTTTATCAAGCTATGCAACAACATATGTGTATTTACAAATGTTCATTCAATCCTAGAGAGAATAGTTTGTGCCTTGTTAGCAAGAATTTCTTATCAACCTGACGTTATTAGTTGACAGTGGTATGATTGTTAGCAATTCCTATGTCTATAAATAGCTTCCGGCTGTCAGATTTTAAATAGATGGTTTGTTTCTTTGTGGCGTCTGATGTCACTTAACTTTTTAAACACCTAACATTTTAAACAGAGAGGTTTTGCCCACATAAAAGGTGAATATGAGTATGCACCAAATAAATAATGTATTCATTATTACATGTAATAAGTGATCAACATTAGTTATTTTGGATATATTCGCTAATGTAAAATGATTATTTTAAATAATTTACAAGTTGAATACTTCCAACATGGCAAAGATCTTTTCAGTATTTTAGTATTTTTTTTTTATTTGAACAGAGTGGTGGTGGTGTTTTATTCAAGTATCCGCTATTCTAAATTGGTGTTCCTCATGGCTGGAAGCAAAGCCAAAGCAATGGCTGCTTTCGTTCCTTTGCCTGTATATAGATAAAGTATTTCAGTGTGTAGCTGTGGAAGTTGTGAGAATCCTAATTACCCCAAAGTCCACAGACAAGATATATACTCTGGTAGTGTTGGATTATGCCACCAGGTACCCAGGAGCAGTGGTTTTGTCATTTTGAAGCATAGAAGGTAGCATATACTTTGCTAGATATTTTCAGCAGGGTAGAGTTTTTGTTGGGGGAAATACTGACAAAGATGTAATTTTACGTCGGACCTGTTGGCTTGTTTGTGAAAGTGTTGTGGGGTAAAGTGCTTGAAGACTGCCCTCTTCCATCTACAGACAAATGCTGTTATGGAGAGGATTGACTGTACACAGAGGACCATGTTGAGTGCATTTGGATATCAGTTTATTACAGAATCAGAGAAGTATCTGCCCCATTTTCTTTTTGCATACAGGGAGGTGCCGCAGTAGTCCTCAGGGTTTTCACCCTTTGAACTACTGTGTGTTCACAGGGTACAGGGGTGCCTGGAATTAATTTGTGATGAGTGAGAGGGTGAGTGTGATTCCCTCAGGGAATCTGTTGTGAAGTATATCCTAAACCTCAAGACAAGGGTTTAAGAGTTCATGGGGAATGGCTGAGAAGCACTTTGCCCAGGCAGACGAGTAACAAAAGGCTTGGTTTGACAGGAAAGTCCGACAGTATTTTGTAGTGCAGTATGTGATGGTACTTTTTCCTGTGAAGCAGAACAAGCTGCAGGCAGCTTGGGAGGGCACTTTCTGTGTTGTAAAAAAAAATAAGTAATGTCAGCTGTGTGATACAGTTGGCAGGTCCCTATGTTAACACAATAAATCCTATCATAACCGAGAGGTCCTCTTATTTGGTATCTACAGTGAGTTGTAGGAGGAGCCTGGTAATCTGGAGGTAGAACTCCTTGGTTAGACTTGGCCGGACACCTTAGTGGATGGGGCTGGCCATGTCCCTACAACTAACCCTTTGCCAGATTAAAGAAATCCAGTCAGTATTGCAGGAACAAGGGGATATGTTTACTGGTAAGTTAGAATGTACCCAGTTGGTGCAGAACCCTGTCAACCCATCAAATAAGCTCCTTACAGAATCCCTGAAAGAGTTAAGCAAAATCTGGAAGGGAAACTGAAGGAGATGTTGAAACTGGGAGTAATCCTGAGTCCAACAGTCCATGGTCCTCACCAGTGGTGCTGGTGCTAAAGAAATATAGCAGCACCTGGTTCTGTATGGACTACAGGAGATTGGTCACTCAGTATCAAATGATTTTGTTAAGCATCAAAGTCCCATTAACTTTACCAAGGGTTACAAGACTGATGCTTGACCCTCACAGCCAGAGATAGGTAATTTCTTCCATCCAGTGTTGATTATAGTCAATAACTCACTGAACGAGTAGATGCTTCTGCTTCTAACTAATTTCCACATCATGTACAGTCCAGCTTTTACAGATATTATTTTTTCTTCTCAGAATAACTTATTCTATTATACTAATTTACAAACATTTAATCCTTTATTAACATGTAGGCTGTTTGCATCTAATTGTATATTTTAATCTATTTGTTTTATATGTATTGTATATTTTTTATTTGCATGTTTTTGTAATATGTTTGCATCTTATTGTAATCTGTTTTATCACGATCTGTTTTGTATTCTGATTGTATCTTGTTACTTTCTACATGACCTCACGTTATGGCTGAAAAGGGTCCTTGAACCATTTCACTTAACCAATTAACAAACATCAAATAAGTAAATAAATGTTGTTGTGACTGTAATTAGACAGGTTTCCTCAAAAGAGCACCTCAATTTGTGTTTGAGCTGCAGACTTCAACCCATGGTGAAGTGTTATGCAGCCGTAGAGGAGTATCTGAGTATAGTCTGGGCTTAGGCAAAACTACAGCCTTACCTATATTGCGAAAAGACCCATGAGTTTGATATTGTTTGTTGTTAAGATCATGAACTATGGGAGATGAAAGAAGTAGAACCAACACTGAAATTTTATATGAAAGTACAAATCACCAGGCATTTTTAGTACTGTCATCCACGAAGAAAAAGCACTCAGTAGGACAAGCTTTTGCAAGGAAATTTGGAAGACAGCTTCATGGCCAACTGATTGGAAATGTTCTGTTTTTATGACAGTTTTGAGGGAAAAAAAAGTGATCCAGCTGAACTCTGGAAATGATCTGGCAATTGCTGTGATCCTACAAAATACCATTTACTGCAGACTACAACTACATCTAGAACAAGAACTGCCCAAAATAAAAGTATAATTTTGAGTGGAGAACAATACATCATCACTGATGTGAGATGAAGTCTATCAAAAGTATAGCAATATGTGTATTACTACCTGTAGCAATGCTTTTTACTGCAAATTTTGAAAAATTCTGAGCTACATTAAGAAGTATAAGTATATGAGAACATCTGATAGTTCTCAAGCACAGTCTGTGTCAATCAGGAGTTAACAATTCAAGAATAAATCATCAAAGAAAATTACAGTATGAGAACAGTTAAAGAATAAAACAGTTATGCAGATGGTTAAACGTTTACTGACTGAAAGTGAAGGCAATCTGAAATATTTGCTTTCTTGAGATCACTCCACACAGTTTCAAAATACACTTGCAGTTTTACATGAAGAAGACAAAGATTCAGAGAACTGACAAAAATAATAATTTATGTTAAAACAAATCTTGCTAGAGAAGAAATGGAAATCATAAGTTAAAATTAGTGGTTTTGTTCCTTATAGAGGCAAAATAGAAATCATAGGCAACTTCAGTCTGCATGGATCTTTAATCAGTAATGCAATGACAAGAGATCAGACAAAGAATCACTCTTTGCAGTGTTAGATTTGATCCTGAGCTGCAGAGTGTCTTAATATACGAAGATTTGACCTGATCAAGCATTTTTAATTAACATTATATGGATGCAGAAGTGGATAGTGAATAACAAGACAGGAGGAGAAGTTAACAGCTTTGAATTATGGTGCTGGGGACAAGTTATACGTACCACGGACTGTTTGAAATAAACTATTCATTATTAAAGGAGATAAAACCTGAGCTTTTCCTGGAAGATTAAATAACAAGGTTTCAACTTTTGTACTTTGTACACACAATGAAAGTGTGATCTTTAAAAGATGATATTTTGCATAGCAAGGTTAAAAACCAGCGTAAAAGGAAGACCAGCGATGCAGTGGATCAACACAATACCTAGTGCAATGGATGCCCTTTGTCAGTGCCAAACACCCTAATATTGGGTGATTTCAGTTACCCAAACATTAACTGGGAGAGCTACTCAAGTACTAACTCCCTTGTCCAACTTTTTCTAGAATTTATAAACTCAAAACGCCCTGGTTCAACTGGTCAACACTCCCACCAGAGGTGACAGCATATTGGACCTGGTCATCACCAACATGGGTGACCAGTGTTCCACACCAGAGGTCAACCACTCGCTGGTAGATCTGACCATAAACAAATCACTTTGGCTATCCATATTCTGCCCCCACCCCCGGACAAGAAAACCACAGTAAAAAACTTTTCAAAAGCAAACTTCACATTACTTAAGACCGAGGTGGAAAGTTTCAAAGCCCCCATGCCGAAGGATAACACTGTCCAAGCTGCAAAATCCTTTACTAATGCATTTTACGGGCAGCTACAAGAATGCATGTATCATGCCATACCAAGCAAAACCAAGACTCACTCCTCCAAGAAAAGGAAACCAGTCTGGTGGACTCCTGCCATAAATAAGCTATACAATAGGAGGAAACTAGTACAGAAAAGAATAAAATCCCAAGAAGGGAAGACATCCCTGATCAGTATCAGCATGAAACTACGATCCCTCATAAAATCATGCAAGGCGAGCTTTGAAAGAAAAATTGCCAAGGACTCCAAAGATAACCACAAGGCATTCTTTAGCTATGTCAAGAATCTAAGTGGCAATGCTCAGATCTGCTCGGAGTTAGTGCAGAATGGCACAAAATACACTGAACTGACCGATATCACCAACATCCTGGCAGACAGGTTCAGCGCAAACTTCACCCCCCTCTCACCCTCAAAAGGGCCCATAACCATACCAGAAGAATGTAGAGTCCCTGAAATCACAGACACTCAGGTTAAAACAGCCCTCTCCAAAGCCAAAAACACAGCATTAATGGGACTGGA
>NC_056746.1:1080809367-1080944367 GCF_019279795.1 Protopterus annectens | reverse complement strand
ATTCTTCTGTCCATGTCTCAGTGTTGGTCTCTGTTTTAAAAAGCCCCTTTCCTTTCTATCCTAGCATGTGTGTGTGTTTTTTGGGCCTTCCTTACCATGGCTGACACCCCTAAGCCAGGGTTTAGGAAGTGTGCTGAGTGTGGGTATAAGCTACTACCCTTTGATCCCCACACTCTGTGTGTTGTATGTTTGGGAGTTCTTCATTTGTAATCTTGTTTTGATCTGCGCAGGCTTCAACCCCCGAGCATTGAACGATCGGAGGAACAAGCTTATTCTAAAGGGCCTTCTCCCACCTCCTGCAGAGTTGTCTTCTTCCTCCGCCCCATCTTCTGGGACTCAACCTCCTGGTAAAGAAGTCCAGGGATGGAGAGAAGGCCCATACTAAAGAGCAGGATTGGCCTAGGAAGAGGTCTCCAGAGCGCTTTTCCTCAGCAGAGCCTCCCGCTGTCCCACCCAGATCTGAGACAGAGTTCTACTCTGCTCTGGTCTGCATGCTTCTCCCTGGAGACTGAGACCTCTTGTTCTCAGTTCCCCTCCCCTACCTCTCATAGGTACCATTCCAGGTTGAGGTCGGTGGCCTCTTTTGTCTGGTCCACCCGGAGTTTGTCCGAAGCTGAGGTGGACAGGATGATGATGAAATTCCTTCAGGCCCATATTCAGCTGGGAATCTTTCCCGCTCCATCCCTTGCCAGGTCTGGGAGCACACAGTCCGCTTTCATCCCTAGCTCTTCTTCCATGTGACCTTTGGTTTCAGAGTCCTTGGGTCTGAGGTTCTCGGATTTTGAGGGTCTGTACAGATGGTCCTTTGTACCTCGACCCTGACCATTACCTTGAGCGGTTTGGCTCTGATGTTTTCTTAGAGAAATGACTCTTGGAGCCGCAGCCTCGATGTCAGATCTGAGGGAATTGAGTCAACTTTGAGACTTTTTTGGGGTTGTTCCTTCCCCTTTGGGCCTCTGTGCCAGGAGGCTTGGCTCTGGCTCCACCCTCCGCGCCAAGGGTGGCAGATCCGGCCTCTTCCATTCCGCTTGCCTTCGGTGTTCGAAGTGGTGGAGAGGGTCCTCTCAGCTCCTTTGTGAGTCTTGATACTGTCATCCTCTGTTCTGCCCTGGCTCCCTCTCTTTCTGGGCTGGAGTCTTCCATCCTGCCCCTTCAGGGACAACCTGCTGCCAGTTCACCCCACAAATTTCCAATCCAGGAATTCCTCGAAGCTTCCGAGTTTTTCCCAGACTTTCCCCCTTGGAGCCCTCTCGGAAACATATGTGTAAGAGGAGGCACTTAGACTCCCCTCCAGAGTCTTTCACTGACTATACCGACTTGAAGGAGGAAGAGGAGGGCTCCTCCCGATCACCCCTGGAGGATGTCTTCTTTGGGGACATTATGGAGATTCTTTGTCAGTGTGATGGGTGGTCAGCTCTGATGAGTCGGTATTTCTGGAGATGTTTGGCACATGACTTTCTACCTCCTGGGTGTCCCTCCCAGCTGATCCTTTAGTGGATCTCATCTCCGTTAGGTCATGGAAGGAACTGGACACGGTTGAGCCCATCCTGAAGCACCCGGAGAAGGTTCTTAGCTCCCCATCAGACAGTTGGTCTAAGGGGGTCCTCAGTTGATGCCATGGTGGTTGCTGCAGCCACTAAGAAGGAGCTCGCTCAGGAAAGCTCCACTGCAGACAGGAGTGACGGGCGATGGATTGTTTTGGGAAATGGACCTACACTTCAGCCACCTTTGCCTTACGTGCACTGAATTATTTGGCACATGTAATCAGACTGCAGAGAGACCTGGTCAAGGAGGTCACTGAGTCTGCTCCAGGGTCCATGTCGGCAGAGGTGAAGAAGGTCTTCTTCTCCCGCATGACCAACCTCTCTTCTATTTAGAATACGTCCATGAGGCTTCTCTCACAATGCTATTGAGGGTGCCTCTAGGGCTGCGGGGATAGGTATGGCCATTAGGTGGCATGCCTGGCCCCAGCTTTGTGCCTTTCCTGAGCTCTTCAAGGCTTCTTTCATGAATGGTCCCTATGACGGTTCCACCTTGTTTGGAAAAACAGTTCATGACACATTAACCCAGAGCAAGAAGGATGGGAAGACCTTCTCTGCCATCAGGATCTGCTTCTCCACTCCACAAAGATTCTTTTCAAGGAATCAGCATGGAGGTAGGAAGCTGTGGTTTCGGAAGTCTAAGGGTTTTCCCCAAGACTCTCAGGATTCGTCTTCCTCCTGCGGCAGAGGGGGATATGACAGATGCTGCCCTCGTGGCAGAAGGGGTCTGAAGAACTAAGGGTCTCGGGACTCTTTCCCCAGACAGACCCTTCCAGCAGTCATGAGGGATTGCCCAACTGCTCATCTCTGGAAGCAGTCGAGGGGGGGTGTCTGTCAAGGCACCCAACAGCCTTGGGAGTCCATTACAAACGATTGTTGGGTACTGCATATCATATCCAGAGGTTACCCAGTCTCCTTTCTTCATCCCCCCCATTCCACCCAGACACCTCCCAGACATTCCACCTGGTCATCGTGAGGAGGCAGCTGTAGAAATTGCCAGGCTGCTTGCAAAACGAGTCGTCCAGCCCCTCCCACCAGACCAGTCTGGATCAGGCATTTATTCCAGGTTCGTTTTGGTGACAAAACGGGCGACTTGAGACCCATTCTGGATATTTCAACCGTGCACCTGCCTGTTGCCAAGATAAAGTTTTGGATGGTCACCCTTCAGTCCATTCTGCCCTTCCTGCAGATGAACGACTGCATGTGCTAGGTAGACCTCCAGGATGTGTATTATCCTGTCAAGATGGACAGACGTTCCCAGAGGTTCCTCTACTTCTGGATGGGAGCCACTTATTTTCAGTTCATAGTGCTCTCCTTTGGTCTCACCACTGTCCACCAGGTGTTTACCAAATTGATGGCAGTAGTGGTGGCTCACCTGTGGCTGCAGCTATTTCAGGTCTTTCCCTACTTGGATGATTGGCTCCTCTCTGCTCCCTGTAGGCATCAGCTGTCTTAGGCTAGGGATTATCTTCTTCATATAGCTCTTTCCCTGGGTATTACCATAAATGTCAACACATCTCAACTGGCAGCAGTTCAGGTGTTGGATTTCATAGGCGCTCAACTAGACACTACACAGGGAAGGTGTTTCTTCCTCTAGACAGAATGCTATCACTTTGTCATGTGCAGTACATTCTTCAAGCCAAGTTTCCCCCAGCGGGCTTAGTTCTTCGGGCATTGTGGTCCATGGTGGTGACGGTCACCCTTGTTCCAACTGCGCACCTCCATATGAGGGTCCTGCAATGGACCTTGGCAGTTCAGTAATCCTTACTAAACCTTCCCACATTCTGTTCGACTGTCTCGTGTTTGCTCCAATCCTCGGACCTCCTTCTGGGTCACCCGTTTGTTCTCTCTCCAGTGATCATGGGGACCGCGGCCTTCTCCTTGCATGGGAAGGATGGTCCAAGGCACGTGGTCTGTTCTAGAGATGAAGATGGTGCTTTTGGTGTTGCAAGCTGTCAGTGTCTTTTTTCCTCATGGGATTGTTGCCATACAGACAGACAATATGTCAGTAGTCTGGTACATCATCAAACAGGGGGAACCAACTCTTATCCCCTTTGCTGTGAGGCCATAAGATTGTGGTAGTGGGCGATCACCAGCCGTGGCAGCGCACATTCCAGGGAAGTCCAACATCCTAGTGAACAGGCTCAGCTGATCTCTTCTGATGCAGTATGAGTGGTCCCTGTATTTTTCAGTAGCGGACAAGGTCTTTCTAAAGTGGAGTCGGCGTTGCTGCATTTTCTTTGCCTTTCCTTCCGACACAAAGTGCAGCAAGTATTTCCCTCTGATTCCCCCCCCCCCCCAAAAGATGCTGTAGTCCATGCTTGACCCTCTGGTCTTCTATATATGTATCTGCCACTTCCTCTAGTTCCCAAGTTTAATCAGAAAGGTCAGTGGCTGGGGAGCTCAGTTATCCTTATTGTCCCTTTCTGGCCTCGTCAGGTTTGGTTCTCTACTCTGTCGTCTCATACAGTGTGTCCTCCCTGGACTCTAGATCCGGTTCTGGATCTGATTATGCACCCATCAGGGGTTCTTCACCTGGATTTAGTCAGCCTGAAATTCTCGGCTTGGCTGCTCCAGTTTCCATGATAGCCAGGACTCACAAGCTTTCTTCTCCTGTTAAGAAAATCCTGATTGCGGCTTATAAAAATTTTACCAGGAAAATCTATTGTAGCAAATGGAACTGTGTTTCAATCTGGGCTTCTCAGCATGACCTGGATCCCTTTATAGCACCAGTCTCAGCCATTTTGTATTTTTTTGGCAGACATTTGTAATTATGGAGCTAGTTTCTCTACTGTTAAGGTCCAGTTGGCAACTATTTCCAATTTCCATGTGGGCAAAAATTCAGCCTCCTTAGCTTTATCTAAACTCTGTAAGGCTTTTCTGAAAGGTACCTTTCTTCTTAGGTCTCTGGTTAAAGGACCGTATGCCCCCTTGGGACCTTACCTTTGTTCTGCAGGCTTTGGTTTTTCCCCCATTTGAACCAGCTGATTTGGTTGATTTGCAGTTTTTATCTTGGAAGACTGCCTTTTTGGTGGCAATTACCTTGGCCAAGAGGGTTTCTGAGCTTCAAGCTTTATCTATTAAGCCTCCTTATCTAGTCTTTCATAAAGACAGGCTGTCCCTGCAAACCACTCCATCTCTGCTGAAGGTAGCTTCAGAATCTAGTATTAACCAGGTCATTAATTTGCCAGTCTTCTTTCCAAATTTCCAAAATAAAGAGGAGTACAAATTGCACTTCCTAGATGTGCACAGGCAGCTGCATTTCGTTCTGCATAGAACCAAAAGTTTGGGTAAGTCGGATCAGCTTTTTGTCTCCTTTTCTAAACCTTACTTGGGTAAGCCTGTCTCTAAGGTTACCATTCGCTGGATTTTAGTGTGTATTTCTTTGCCCTATTGAGCCAAAGGTTTGTCTCCACCAGGACATGTTCGGGTGTATTCCACCAGATCAGACATTTTGGTCTAGGGTTTCTTTTGATGATATCTGTTATGCTGTGACCTGGGCATAGTCACACATTTTTATTTCTCATTATAAATTGGACCTTCTTTCCAGGAGCAGGGCATCTTTTGGCTTGGCTGTGCTCCGGAATATCCTTCCATGAGGACCTCCCAGGTTTTTGTTGGCAACTAGGGACTCTGTCTTTCAGGTTGAAGATCAAATGAAAACAACAACTTCAAATAAATAAGATATGTACTTGACCATAATGTTCCACCTGAGTTGTTGCTTTTTATTTGTCTTCAACTGTCCCTCCCTCCACCCCCCCTGCCTTGTTTGGGCTGTATAGTGGACTGGACTGAAGAGACATAGCCCCTTTTATCCTGGATAGCTGTCTGTGTGGGCTTTTAGATGGTTGTGCCAGGTTTTTTTAGGCATATTAACTATATAAGGTTGTTGCTGTTCTGTAACAAACTCGATCTGAGGGGAGGAGGGAGAGTGTGGCATTATGGCTAGGGGAGGAGCTTGCACTTTGGATCCAATGTTGGAGTATATGACTGAGTTGATCTGTGTCCCTCAGGTTGAAGACGAATGAAAAGCAACAATTCAGATGGAACGTTATGGTAAGTACATAACTTTTTTTTTTTTTTTTTTTTGTTCTAAGGAGAGGTTTTCCATTAAGGAAGTAACTGCCCTAGTGACATAAAAGTACAGTTGTGTAAGAACTTTTGTAATAGCAGATGTCCTTTTTATCACTGTTGCAGTATTCCAAACTGTTGGGTTATCTTGACAAATAACATTGATTTCTGTCTGGAGTACCAAAGCCATATCCTTCCATAGAGATGTGCATCCAATGTCTGACCTGAACTCCGTGGGCATAAGGTTACATAAGCTGATGTATACGAGTAAATCTAAGACTATCTGGAAGACAATAAGCATGTAGAACCCTGAGATACAAACTAGTCAGCAGAGAGAAGAAAGGCAAAAATACAGTGGTCCTCTTTGGTCCATGAAGAAAGAGAAGGAAAGAACAGACAAGGGAGGGGGGTAAGGTGGAAGGAACACTGCAAAAGTGATCAATAGAACACCTACCTACTGTTATGCTAAGTTCTTACACAACTGTACTGTGCCCTTCATTATATTAATGGTGCAATATTCCAAACTGTTGGGCGAGTCCCAATGTTTATGAAGTATGAAGGGTGGTTGGATAAGAAATAGAACTATCGAGTAATCCAGTGAGAACTGGCCTGATGAAGACAGCTCTGGATTTAGAAAAAGTATCCACTCTATAATGTCTGGCAAAGGTATGCAAAGAAGACCAAGTACCCGCTTCTAGGATAGTTCTACAGACAGTCCTATTATGAAAGGCTCCAGATGAGGCCATTGCTGTAGTAGAACGTGCTGTTTCTGGAGAAGTAAGGATTTGCCACATTGACTAAAGCAAAAGGTAATGGATTTAAAATTCCTTATAGCAATAGTTTACTTAGAAACTAGTTTCTCTAGGTTGGAATCCTTGAAAGAAAGAAACAGTTGGTCCGACTTGTGGATATCTTTAGTCTTATCCAGGAAGAATCTAAGTTGTCTATGCACGTCCATCGAATGTGGAATCCTTTCTCCTTTGCTTTCTGGATTAAGGAAGAAGGTGGGAATATTTATAGCCTGAATGAAAGAGAATTAATTTACCAGTTTAGGCATAAAGTAGGGATTTGCCCTCAAAGACAATCTATCCTGTGAAAAGTAAAGGGGTGGGTTGCTGTAAGGGCCTGTAGTTTGGAGACTTGTCTAGGCTTGGTGAGAGCTACCAGAAGAATGGATTTTCCAAGTACAGGATTTTAGTGAGGCAGATGCTGCTGGTTCTAAAGGAGGGGGAGGTTTTTTTTTTCAGTACAAAACTGAGGGAAAGGGATAACATCTTGAAAAATGGAAAATAGAGAAAATTGTTGAAGGGTAGAGAGATCTTAAAAAAGGAGGATACTGGAGGCATATACTGAAAGGAGAAGTAGTCTGGAATTAGAACCCTTTTCCCACATGTTATGGAGACACTGGTTCTTTTGTGCCTTGCTCTAACAAGGTTTGAATGATGGGAGAGAGCAACTGTATCCAATTGTGAGGAAGAGGAGGGATGCCGTTGAATGCTGGAGCTTCTTTTGAAGTCATTCTGTTCCATTCTGAATGATGGGAAGAACCCATGTGTTTGACAGGACAATCCGAGAGTATTTTATAATGCAACCGGTGATGGCACTTTTGCTGTTGGAAAAAAAATGTTAGTGATGTCATCTATGTGATCAGTTGCTAGGCAGGGGCTAAAGCATAAACTCTACTATGTTAACACGATAAATCCCTATCATAACAGACAGGTTCTGGTATTTGGTATATGCAGTGAGTTGCAGGAGGAGCTTAGTAATCTTGAGGTAGACCTCCTTGGTTATACTTTGCCTGGAACCTAGGTGGAGGGGCTGTCCCTACAACTGACCATTATGCAACTGACCATTAAGGAAATGCAAACAGTATTGCAGAAATTAAGGGATATGTTTACTGGTAACCTAGAGTGCACCCACCTGGTGCAGAACCCTGCTGACCCTTCAAACAAGCTCTTAACAGAATGCCTGTAAAAATTAAACTCTGGAAGAAAAACTGAAGGAGATGTTGAAACTGGGAGTAATCCTGAATCCAGCACTCCATGGTCCTCACCAGTGGTGCTGACCCTAAAGAAATAGCAGCACCTGGTTCTGTATGGACTACAGGAGATTGAATAGTCATGCATTATCAAATTATTTTGCTAAGTATCAAAGTACCATTAACTTTACCAAGGGCTGCAGACAGATCCTTGACCCCTGCATCCAGGGATAGACCAGCATTTCTCCAGCCATAGTCAAGAATTCTCTGCATACATAGATATTCTGCTTCTAAGTATTTTCCACATCATGTACATTCCAACTTTCACAGAATCAGAATAACTTAAATTTAGAAACATTTTAACCTTTTATTAACAGGTAGGGTGTTTGGGTCGCGGTGGTGGTGCTGCGGGTAGCATTGTCGCCTCACAGTAAGACGTCCCATTTGATTCTCAGCTAGAGCGTCTTCTGTGTGGAGACATGCGTGAATGGGCGTACCTTCGTTGAAGGTTGTGCATCAGGGCCGGCAACTCGGCACGTAAAAATCTACTGCCAATCATTAGTGGACCGGAGTTCCGCTGTGGCGACCCCTAACCGGGAAAGGCTGAAAGACACAACAACATTAACAGGTAGGGTGTTTGCCTCTTAATTGTATATTTTAATAAATGTTCATCTTTTTGGAATTTGTTTTTATATGTATTTTCTTTTTACTTACAGGTTTTGCAATGTATTTGCATCTTATTGTAATCTGTTTTATCACCATCGGTTTTTGATTCTAACTTGTTTGTATTCTGATTATGTCTTGTTACTTTCTACATGAGCCCAAGTCATGGCTGAAAAGGGGCATATAGGACCTATGTCCCTGTTGGATAGGGCAGTTGGTGCTGATTTAAACCTGCTTATAACATAGACCATATCCCTAGAACCTTAAGGAAACAATGGTTGAACTTAGCTAGACTTGTTAGGGCCATAGGGTCTTATCAATGGAGGTTACACCTGAGCTTTCCCTGGAAGATTAAATAACAAGATTTCTACTTTTGTACTTCATGGACATAGTGCAAAGTTTGATTTTTAGAAGATACTCTGGCAAGGTTGAAAGCCAGCATAAACAAGGAAGGCCAGCATTGCAGTGGATCAACACAGTAACTAGTACAATGGATGCCCTATGTAAGTGAAACGTTGCATGACTGAGGATGAAAAATATTTTGGGAAAGTGGCATATTGACTACCTTAAACATTGGGAGAACAATTGGTGACTTCTTTGGTGTTGATTTTTGAAGTAAGTTATGACAAGTCAGAAATCCATAAGGCTTGGAAAACGGCTATAGTAAAGACAAATTACAAGTATAAGGGTTCTTCCAGTCATCTGAACTGTTGCAGGCCAGTCACTTTATTATACACAGGCAAAATCATGGAAAAGTTAACACTTCAGAAGCTGTTAAAAGAAAAGTATAGTTAAAAGGTAAACATTTCCATCATATTTATCATAAACATCAGTTAAAATACATGGCTAATATTGTAATTTCATCTAAGCTATAATGGGAAAACTTACTTCAAACTGGTATAATTATAGATTAATATATATTAGCAGTGCCTTTGACCATGTAGTGCATCAAATACTCATTGAGCAACTGTTCAAGATCTTCCTCTTCTTTCACTGTTGCAGTCATTACATTTGGGTAATCTGCTGGCAGTTTGCCCTCAGTCGGCATGAATTCCAAAGTCTTGGGTCCTGCGTCGGTTGTTGTCTCCTCTTCCATGACGTCACATCATCAGGGGTATAAAACAAGCATCCGACACCATTTTCTTTAGTCTTTCTTGCTGCATGGTGCCCGAAGCAGAAGCATTTTGCAAGTGCCGGTCGGCCGACGCCTGAAATATCCGAATTTGAATTTCAGAACCAAAGTTTTCACTAAAGCTAAGTACCCCATTGGGGAAACTTTTTTCTTGCTCCATACCGATGTCAGAAAAAGTTAATAATTGTATTACTTGTAGGAAGCAAATACCTCATAAGGATTTCCATTTATACTGTGTTCCTTGCCTAGGCCCTGATCACAACATGCTTGGCTGTCGGTTTTGTGCTAGATTTAACCAACGCACTATTAAGCGTTGGCACAGTTTTGCCTCAAATTATTTTGGAAACAGATTTAACTACCCAGAAATGTCGTCGGATTATCCGACTACCAAAGTACATAAAAAAATGCAAAGAAAAGGACAGAGACAGACAGCTGAGGTCCAAAACCGCCAACAAAGCTTCTCCTAAGCCAATCACCGGTTCGCCGGTACTCAGTGAGGTGCTTTCGCAGCCCCTGATACCAGCTACTTTCGAGTCGCAGGCCTCTACCGACACCCATGTGGAGTCCAGCATGCTGTGAGATACTTAAAGTATTGGACCCACGGATTTATCTCCCTTGGATGGGTCCGGAGCCACTGAGCAGGCACCGGCTTCTGAGGGTGCATTCAGACCTCAACATTTTTATATCAAACCGACGACAGCTGCAAAACCAAAGACAAAAGCAACTTCTAAAACTAAAAAAAAGATGCATGAGCCACGTGCACAGGCCTCTATGCCTAAAAAACAGATGATTAAAATGGCTGAAACCTTATTACCTTGATCAGGGGTTCCCATCCCCCTCCAGATAAGAGGCCTAGGCAAGACACTGATTATGAATCTTCAGATCAGGTTTCTATTTCTTTTGATTCCTCTTCTGATCAGGAATTATCTATTCCTCCCTATGAGGATTCTGATGCAGAGGAGTCTATACCATCTGCATCCCCTCCTGAGGATTAGTCATTTGGAAACCTTGCATACTTTGAGGGAATATTTTCACTGGGAGAGTCAAGATTTCTCAGAATCAAAAAAAAAGGCTCAGGGATTTCCTCCTTCTCCCTCAGCACAGTCCTTTAGCCATACCCCCTGTTTTAGACATTATGGATGATGTGTTTTTGGAGTCAAGCTTGACTCCTGACTCCTTACCTCCGGCTCCCGGCAAGCCTGACCAATATTACAGGGTCCCTGACTCACACAAATTTTTATTTAGAAACCCTGCTGCTGACACTGAAACTATTTCACAGGGTCCAGAGGGAGTTAAGGCCTCAACAGCAAAAAATCCTTCCCCCTATGACAGACATTCAAGGGCACTGGATAGATGGGGAAAAAGGTTTATACATCTACAACCTTGGCAGTCAGGGCCTTAAACTGCCAGTTTCATAGGCTCAAGTATCAACAACATGTTATGGGATTGCTGAAACAGAAAATGATGTTGATTTCTGAATGTGCAGAAAATAAAGAATTGCATGAATTATTGCATGCAGCTGAACAGGTTGGAAAGCATACTTTGCAATGTGGTTTTGATTCTTTAGAGGCCTCCTGCAGGGCCACAGTTACTGTATCTGAGATTAGGAGGCATGCCTGGTTAAAAGAACAAAATTTGCCTGATCATGTTAAAGCTAAATTACTAGATGCACTGACACTCTGTTTGGTATTAAGGCAGAAGAGGTTTTAAAGAAAATGGAAGACAAAGCTAAGTCTATGCAAACTGTAAAAGACTTCTTACAAGTGCAGCCACTAAGATTCAGTAGACACTGGGCTACAAAAAATTGGTCTTTTCCTGTGTCAGACAGAGCTAAAAGAGGTAAATCCAGACATCCTAAGGGTTCCAGATACAAGCCGCAAGATTCATACAGGTCAAAGCAATGAGGCTCTTCTACCTCCAAATCTGGAGGAGATAAAAGCGCAACCCTACAGAAAACAGTCCCAATGACTTCCCTCTGCCTTCACCAAGCACTTATCTTTTGGCAGCACCCTTAGGGGGGGAATTAGCACTTTTTGCTCAAAATTGGCAGTTAATAACCCAGGACAAGTGGGTGCTAAACATAAGTATCACAGGGGTACAGATTCCATTTCCATACTCTGCCATTGGCAAACAGTTGGCCAGATCTGCCAAAAAAACAATGGGCAGAGGCACAGAAACAGGTTACGTCCCTCATGGATATGGGGGCCATTCAGCCAGTACCAGAACAGGAAAAAGGACAAGGTTTTTACTCGACTGTTCTTGGTACCCAGAAAGGACAAGGCCTGGTGGCCAATACTGGATTTATCGATTTTGAACACGTACATGGACATTCCAAAATTCAAAATGCTGACTTTGCAGCAGCTTCTGCCCATGCTGGGCAAGAATGCTTGGCTGGTGACATTAAACCTAAAAGAGGTATACCTGCATGTCCCAATAAGGCAATCGTGCAGACGATACCTCAGATTCAAGGCTGGCTTAATGCATTACCAATTCTCTGCACTGTCATTTGGCTTATCTACTGCGCCCAGGGTCTTTACAAAGTGCCTGGCACCAGTAATTGCATTTTGCAGACAAAGAACTATTCAAATATATCCTTACTTGGACAACTGTCTCATTCAATCAGAGAACAAGGACATTCTTCTTCAACACCTGGCATTTGTGAAAAGGCTTCTAACATGCCTAGGGTACACAGTAAACGAAAAGAAATCACAACTGGTACCCTCTCAAAAGATAACATTCCTGGGTGCAAGCTTGAATACAACTGCCCAGATGGCTTACCTCATGCCAGACAAGCAAAGGCAACTGACTACTTACTTCAAACTGATGGCATCAAAAACCCAGTTATCTGCAAGACAAATTCTATAGGCTTTGAGCTTCATGGCATCCTGCATCCTACTGATTCCATATGCAAGATTGCATATGAGGAAACTACAATGGTACCTAAAAAGTTTATGGAGTCAACATTGTCACAGTCTGGAAGCAATGATTCCTCTCATTCCCTGCCTACAACAGGAGTTTCTATGGTGGGCAAAGGCATGGGACAGGCCTTCACTCTACCCCCTGCCAGCCAAACCTTAACAACAGACACATCCGATTATGCCTGGGGGGCCCACATGGTGGGAAGATGCATTCAGGGCATATGGACCCCAAAACAAATGCATCTACATATCAACCAGAAAGAGATGCTAGCTGTTCAAAATGCCGTGACAGCCTTCAAGGACTTGCTTCATCCAGGACAACTACTGATAAGGACGGACAACACCACGGTCAGGTGGTATATAAACAAGCAGGGGTGTACGCACTCATACCCCCTTTGCAGTTTAGCCATGGCACTGTAGGACACAGCTTTGACTTACATACATCTTCAAGCTCAATTCCTGCCAGGAAAGCAAAATACTCTGGCAGACGATTTAAGCAGAAACCTTATGGATCCTCATGAGTGGAAACTAAATCCACAAGTTTTCAGCATGGTAACAAAGAAATGGGGAAGCTCAGACATAGATCTATTTGCCTCCCCTCAAAACTATCAATTGAAAAGATTCTGCACAAGGACTTATCACAGACAAGCATGGAAAGTGGATGCCCTATCCTTCAGTTGGAAAAACATATCAGTTTATGCCTTTCCTCCACTGCCTCTTCTTCCCAAGGTCCTCCTGAAAGTCAGACAAGAGAAACCAAAGATGATACTAATTGTCCCGGACTGGCCCCGCCAATACTGGTACCCAATCCTAAGGAACTTGTCTCAATACCCAGCTTGGACCTTACCTCAAGGACCTCAACTACTGTCCCAGCAAAACAGTCAGATCCTGCACAATCAACTCCAGACACTGAACCTGGCAGCATGGCTGATTATGTAGTTATGCAAACAACACCTCCCAGTAAAGCTGTGATGGATGTCATTTTGGAAGCCAGAAGGCCTAGTACTAGAAAATCTTATGCTGATAAATGGAAGAGATTCTGTGCTTGGAATCGAGCACAAGGAACTGATACAGCAGAACCAAATATTCCTCAGATATTACAATACTTGACTGAGATGCTTGACAAAGGCCTATCTTTCTCATCAATTAAAATCCATGCCTCTGCCATTTCAGCTCATTACAATACAGAGCCACCAATCTTTTCTCATCCTTTACTAAAGCGGTATCTAAGAGGAGCCAAAAATTTAAGGCCTCCTAGAAGATCACCAGCACGTGCATGGGACCTCAACTATGTGTTGGAAAAGCTCACCCTGCCTCCATTTGAACCAGCTGCTACTGCTGATATAAAGTTCTTATCATGGAAAACAGCTCTTACTTCAGCAAGAAGAGTCTCAAAGCTACAGGCCCTCATGGCTGTGGAGCCTTTTATCATATTTTACCCAGACAGGGTGTCTCCGAGGACAAATCCAACTTTTATGCCTTAGGTGGTTTCCAGTGTGGCTCTTAACCAAACTATTCATCTGCCAACCTTTTATCCAAATCCGCAGAACAAGGGGGGGAGAATTCTGCATTCCTTGGACGTATACAGACAGCTAAGATTCTACTTGAGCAGGACTAAAGCTCTAAGAAAAACTGAGCAATTACTAGTGACATATGCTGCAGAATCAGAAGGAAGGGCTATTTCAAAGCAGACTATTTCAAAGTGGATAAGCCACTGCATTCGTTTCTACTATTTACACCATGGTAAACCTGTGCCCAAGGGCATTAGGTCTCATTCCACCAGAGCTGCAGCTACTTCAGCAGCCTTTCTCAGAGGAGTACCAACCAAAGACATTCTAGAGGCTGCTACTTGGAGTTCTGTTCACACCTTTACAAAGCATTATCATTTGCCTCTCTACTTTAAGTCCAGGGCAGGCTTTGCCACTGCAGTTCTGCAGGGCTATAGCCGCACCTAATGCTGTTTAGCTCCAGCCTCCCAACCATAGCTTTGGGATTCTACCCAAGTGTGAAGACTGCAACAGTGAAACACGAAGAACATAGTACAGTTGTGTACACTTGCCATAAATGTAGATGTTCGAGTGTATTCACTGTTGCAGTCCAGGTTACCCACCCACTATCCCCCCTTTCATTCTGAAGTTTATCTTTCCTTCTCTATCTTCTACAACCTATGTGGTGTATTTGCTTGTAGATGAAGGTAAAGTTTATATTGATGTGTGTGTGTGTGTGTATGTATATATATATATATATATATATATATGTATATATATATATATATATATATATATATATATATTATATATATATATATATATATATATTATATATATATATATGTATGTGTGTGTATATATATATATATATATATATATACAATTTTTTTTTCACTACCTTTTTGGGGCACCTGACATCTGGGGCAAGAAAAACTAAAGAAAATGGCGTTGGCTGCTTGTTTTATACCCCTGACGACCTGACGTCATGGAAGAGGGGACAACAACCAACGCAGGACCCAAGACTTTGGAATTCAGGCCGACTGAGGGCAACCTGCCAGCAGATTACCCAAATGTAATGACTGCAACAGTGAATACACTCAACCATCTACATTTATGGTAAGTGTTCACAACTGTACTTTCTGCTCATCTTACGAGCTGGAACCACAGTGGATTAGCAAACGGGCAACTACACAAGGACTCTTGTGGTATAACAACAGGGTGTTTTGCAGGGTTCAGTCTTTGGGTCATAACTATATTGTTTATATTTAGTGGACCTTTATCACTTCCTGTGATGTTTCTACTTTCTGTATGCAGATGTTAAACTTGAAAGACTACGGGGCCTTGTAGCATTTCTGACCACATAATTATTATTAAGAACAAGACAAAACAAATTCCCTGTGCAGGAGCTAAAGTTAATGAATATTATATATCTGAAACAGTAATTGAGTCTTCTTAGTGTTACAGATATATTAATGTAGTAGATTACAGATATGTTAATATAGTTAAGTGTTTCAAGAAGCATATAGACTAGTAAAAGAATGCCACAAGTTAACAGGATGCCTCAATGGATACCTTTTATTGCTGCTTCTTGATTTAATATATGTTTGATAACTTCACTACACCAAAACTTGAATATGAAACTACTTTTTGGGCACTGTTTATAAAAGACCATCCTAAGATATTTGAGGCTGACAGGCTGTGAAGAACAAGTACGAAGTTCGAGAGATGATGAACTGGAGTATGACAGCTGCCAATGACACTTGTAGCTATTTTCAGTTAATGTACTGACATCTTAGTTTCAAGGCAGATAAGAGTTTCATACTGGAATATCTAGATTGATTAAGGTTAGGTTAGGAATCATGACTGGATGTAAGACAACAGTGAATTATTTTTCTGGAATGGTTGTAGGGCAATGAAATATACCTTGCAAGAAGAAAAGAGTGAGCAGCAGTATCCATGCTCAGAAGAATTAGATGGACATAAATGAGTTTAGTTGTAAGTCTTAAGCAGAATGAGCAGTGCTGCTTAAACCTGTTTTATTTGGTTAAAAAGTTGATTTATTGCATGTATATGTGGAGTGGGTTTTAAAAGTTTAATTGTAGCAGTAATTCTTTTTACGCTAGCAGGTGACTGCAATGTAAATGCTGAGGAATCCATCCAGCCTTGCTGTACATAACATGTGTGTGCTAATAGAAGAGAATGTTAAACATGTTGTATGCAGTAAGGAATGCCTATGTAAATATAGGTAGGCCATTGAACAGGATTAGTAATATCAGCTGCAGGTTATACTGCAAGCTTAATCTTTTGCCTGAGGAATTTTGTAGACTAGCAAAGTAATCATGTTTTGGCATTTGCATATTTAGTTACCTTGGTAATATGAGAGTCCATGTTTAGGGAGTGGAGCAGCAGTGATCACAATATATGTTCACACTGGGCCTTAAATCCGAACAGCATGGAGTAGTCTTTATTCACAATGAAGATGTGACACTGTTGTGCCAGTTGCTTAAAGCCATAAATATTTTGCAGTTTAATGTATATAGCTAAGCCATTTGTATGCAGGGAGGGGAGGAGGAGGAGATGCCATACATACCATTAATTAAAAAATGTAAAATAAGTGGTCCAAGAAATGAACCTAGTGATAGAATTGCTCAGGTTTAAAACAAAGATGAATGGCAGACTAGCACCAGTGTAATTAAATGCAGTAGTGGATCACATGACTGATAAGGGTGGCAAATTAGGTTTTATTTATTTATTTATGTTTTTTTTTTTTATTATTTTTTTTTTAGGAAAAACTTTTTTTTTTAATTTTAATAACAAAGAAACAGAGTAAAGTAAAACAAATAACTGTTTATATATGTCCACAACGGTGTCATATGTCAATGTAATAAATTAACGACTGTTAATATTTTTCAAGCAAATATTTAAGTTTTAGCCAAGATATAAATGAATGAGTAATATTAGAAGTTCACATCCTGATCATATGCATCTCACTACTGTGTACAATTTTGCCATACTAAGAAATTCAGTACAAGAGCGAGTAGTTTTACTGTTACAATTCTAGGTTATTTTCCTAGCTATTGCTAGTGTAGATCAAAGAAGAGGCAGTTGAGTCCCTGGAGTTATTTCAGGGATCTGAGCATTAAATAAAATCATTGACTTGGAAATATTACCTCTATCCGACCACAGTATACAATTGAATAAAGTTATTCATTTCTTTCCAAAAAGGGGAGATAGCCTCACATTCATATACCATATGAATCCATTCAGTTGTTATCCCAGAATCACATATTTAGCATTTTATTTTCTTGATTTATACATAATTGTTACCTTGTCAGGTATAACAAATGCTCTGTGCAAGAATTTCCAGGTGAAAACATCCCAGTATAAAAAGGATGTATTTTTTTTCTATGGACTTGAAGATAAATTGTATTAATCAGTAAAATTTATGTTATTATTTTTTGTGAAATAATTCCAAAAAGTATTGTCTAAGTATAAGAAGTCTATAAATCTGTCATAAGTAAGACTTGTTTTCTATTGTTTTGTTATTAATATTAATTAGGAATTCCAGTATTTGGGGGAAAGATTTCTTATCCAAGTTAAATGTCTTCTTTGTCTTAGAGTTTACAAAATCTCTACATATTTGTAGTATTAACCAGTTATTAGAATTGTGATGGTATCTGGACGTCAAGTTTTTAGCAGTATATATTTTGTTTCCATTTAAAAATTGATGCCAGTAAATTATTTTGTTCTTTTAGATCTACCATTCTAGTGAAATTGTGAGTTTCTAAGCATTCATTTGTATATGCTATTGGAAAAAAATGAAAAGATTAGGTCTTTAATACAATAATTAGAACATATGAACTTCCGGAAGGAAGAAAGAATATTATTTCTATAGGAAATTTGATTATAAGAAATGTTTCCATTTAAACAAACTTTTAATAGCCAGACAAAACTCTTAGTAATATGTATATTTTTAGATAATACTACCTGATTGATATATTAGTTTCCATTTTGATTCATGTGATGAATTTGTCAACAATGCAGTAATTTTTACAATAGCATACAATTGAATATCAGGGAATCCTGTTCCACTGTTATCTCAACCTTTTGTGTGCCAATTAAAATACGCTCTTGGTTTATTGTGATCCCAAAGAAACTTAACTAGGATGTTACTAAGCTTTGTCATTATTTTTTTGGTGGGAATAAATTTGAATGCATAACAAATAATATTTTAAGGAGAATTACCATCTTAACATTAAATGTTCTTCCATAGTAAAGAAAAATGTATTCCAACTTGTGGCTGGACTTATCATTTTATTAATAACCTGTTGAAAATTCACTTGCATCACTTCATTACTAATATACATAATGATGATACCAAGATATTTAATTTGAGAGTTATTCCAATTAAAATCAGAACATTTTTATATGTATTTTTTATTAATTTCTTATTGATTAATGTACTCGTTTTATTATGACTAAATTTAAAGTTCAAAATAATTTCAAATTGCCTCCTAGAACTGATTATACGTATTAGTGATTTTTCGATATTTCCTATTGTAAGCAGAATGTCATCCACAAAGAGTTGAATCTTTAGTTCCAAATCATCTTCTATTTTTATAATGTAAATATTTTGTTTGACGTAATAAAGTTAACAAAATGTTGTATTACTAGTGCAAAAAGTAGTAGAAATAGTGGGCAACCTTGTTTAGTACCTTTTTGTAGTTTAAAGGAATTAGAAAGGAAAGAACATATTTTGATATAAGCACAAGAATTAGTGTAGAACTTTGAAATGAATGCTATTAACTCAGCTGAAAAGTTATACTCTTTAAATATTTTAAATAAATAAGACCAATTGAATCAAAAGCTTTGTCTAAGTCAAGACTAATGATAGAAAGTTATTTTTTTATTTTCATTTGCATAGTCTATTAGTGTATATATCATTGTTATAGTATCTTGTACCTGTCTCTTCAAAATAAAGCCCGTTTGATATTTGTTAATTAATTTTGGTATTACTAGATTTATTCTATTTGCTAAAATAAACATGAACATCTTGTAGTCAACATTTAGGAGTGAAATGGGTCTATAAGAAGAACACTTTGAAGGATTTTTGTCTTGCTTTAGAATAGGTGAGATGAGGGAATGTGTTTACACGATGGTGGAACCTCCAAAGTAGTTTTTATTTCCCTGAAAGCTTTTTTAGTATAAAGATTGCATTATCTGTCGATTACTTTATATATTTTAGGTGTAAGACCATCCAAACCAGGAGCCTTGTTATTTTTTTTACTTTTTAATTTGATATTTTATTTCTTTTAAAGTAAACGGTTTGTCAGTTTTATTTCATTGTTCATTTACTGTATTCTTTATATTTTCCTTTAGAAAAGCTTTTACAATTTCATCATTGACTAAGCTATTTGAATTTTTATTTATATTTTTAAAAAATATTCTAAAGCACTCAAGAATATCTTTAATATCTGTTTTCCTTTCTTTTTTATTTATTTGTATTGTAATTTATTTAATGTGATTTTAGTCTATTCATTTTCTTAGATCTAATATTAAGTTTATGTAAGCTTGATGGGTTCTCTGAATACATTTGAAGTTTTAATTTTTCCAAGCTTGATACTTTGATTTAGAATTTCAGTGTATTTTGTATTCATCTTTTTATAGTGCTGACTGACAGTGTTGTTTTGTTTTAGGTCTAAATTTATTTTATCTATTTAGTGTGTAATGTTTTTCATTCTTTATCCTATTCTTTTGTTTTGCTTATATACCAGCATGTAATTCTACCATTTAAGTAAGCCTTTAGTGTGTCCCAAAGGATAATATCATTTACTTCACCGTTTGTATTTATTTCTGTAAAGTTCTTGATCTCATTTACATACCACTTCTTAAATCATTTTATTTTAATGATGTATGCTGATAGTCTTTTTTATGATAAATTAAGATATTATTTTCAAAATAATGTTAAATACAATAGCATTGTGATATGATAATGCATATGACATTATGGAAACTTGTCTTGTATTTGAAATCAAATTCTCTGCAACAAAAGTCTTATCAATATTTGTCCGAGTTCCATACCTATATGAATAATAGGTGCATTGAAGTGAATTTATCATTTAAGTGCATAAAGTTTATAAAATTTGATAAGTGTTTAGCTAATAATGTGATTCTAGGTTTCTTATTAACAGTGGTGTCCTTATCAGATAAGCTACAGTTAAAATCACCAGCCATTATGGCATCACCTTTCATATAATAGGCTGTAGTATCTTGCTAATATTTTGCATCTTTAGCTCCAACCACTGGAATCCAGTAAGAGTTTATCAAAGTATATATTTTCCTATTCCATTCAGTTACAGTAATGCTTTAACATACCATTTTTGTAAACATAAGTATCCATTGCATTAAGCATAACTTGGAAATTCTTCCATAGAATGAGTGCCTTTTCTTTTAGATCTAAAACTAGACTCTGGCAGAATTAAATAATTATTTAATAATAATTTATTAACATCCTTATTGAGTAAATGCATTTTTTGTAAAAATACTATTTGAGCTTTATGTAACTTCAAGTATTTAAGCAGGCTTCCCCTGTGTACTGGATTATTTAATCCATTAATATTAATAGATAAACATTTAAAAGCAGACATTTATAAGAGACATATTACTAAAATATTTTTATGTAAAGAACTATTCTATACTTCAGAGGTAATAATAAAGAGCATTCAGCTATAGACAAAACTTTTAAAACAATTAGAATGTTATCTGATAATATAACCTTAAAACATTCTACCATGGAATAACATATTCTTAGTTTGTTGATAAAGTCAAACAAAGTACATCTCAACTTCCCATTAGACTAACTGCACTTAGCTTCTGCTTCGCGCATGCATGTCCCTATCTTGATGTGAATCATTTTAAGAAAGTCCTAATATTTGCTATTAAGAAAAAGAGAAGATGCTTAGGTCCCGTTTCACTTTAATCTAGATTAGGTATCACTTTTCCCATCTTCTCTATAACCCCTTCTTGCTTCTCAGACTACAATAAGAAGGTTATCAGATGTTAATTTCATATTTGTTATTATAAAGATCAAGAAGTTGGATATTATTATTTTATTTACTATGTATAAAATTATTTATATAACATAAAGATCAAGAAGTTGGATATTATTATTTTATTTACTATGTATAAAATTATTTATATAACAATGTAGTAACTATGTACACACCTATTTGTTCTTATTTCTTTCTATTCTTGCTTGTACTGTATCTGTCTTATACCATTTACTATTTACATGAATTCCGTACTTGATCCATAAATACTATGCTGTTCAGAAGAACAGATATGCCATCCCTTATATATCAGGAAATTGCTATTCTAGCTCTTTCTTTTTATTATATGCATTCATTTCTTGTAATCAGTCCGCTGGCTTATATATGCATTTCATCAGAGGGAATTTGAACTAACGTAAAATATTTTTAAAATAAATTCTATCAAATATAATCTATCTGTGGTTTTTAAATCAAGTACCAGAAAATATAATCATTTGTGTCATTCCAGAAATGTCTTTTTACAAGCTGCAGTGTGGTCCATCTGTTGTTATATAACAAGCAATCAATCTGTTAATATATAACAAGCAACCAAAACTACAAACCAGTTAGTATTAGTTTTAAAGCTAATTTCTTAGCCTTAATATATTATATGAATTATATATATTCTTTATGATTTAATATAGTGTGTTTTAATTCCTAGATATGAATGCTTTTGATTAACAGTATTAATACATAAAGCACACTGCATTTCCCATTTTGACATTCTAATACATCACTCCTGATTCATAGGGTGAGTTGAAAGGTCAGCTTTCACTTTAAGGAAGAAGGAAAAGGTAAGAATAACCACTTATATAATCTTTTAAAGCTTATAAAGCTTCACAGAAGTGCTTGCATCACTAAATAGCTTCTTTTAAAGCTAAATTTATGTTAAAGGCACAAAAATAGTTTTAGTTCTAGTTGCATGCACAAAAATACTTGCGGCATTTGCATGTGAATTTAAACACTTTGTCTTTAAATATTAGGTATTTGAAGCTATCTTCTTCTTATCTGCTGTTCCCGTTAGGGATCGCCACAGCGGATCATCTGTTTCCATTTCTTTATGTCCTCTGCATCTTGCTGTGGCACATCAACCACCTGCATGCCCTGTCTCACCACATCCATAAACCTTATCTTAGGCCTTCCTCTTTTCCTCTTACTTGGCAGCTGCATCCTTCACATCCTTTTCCCAATATACCCAGCATCCCTCCTCAGCAAATGTCCAAACCAACGCAATCTTGCCTCCATCTAATCAAGAAAAAAAATGAAACCCTTTAAAATACTTCCACAAATACAGATATATTTTCAGAAACTCTGCATATACAAATAAACACGCAACCATCATGATTCTTCATTTTTAACCTTCATTTTAAAATAAAGGCTTAACAAGTTACATTAATCAGTAAATAACTCACAAATATTATGAGATGGTAACAAAGCATAATTAGAGATAAAACAATGACTCCAACATTTCATATGCAGATATTTTCTCACGTTTTAATGTATTATTTTATGTGAAGCATTCTATTATTCTTTAAAGGAGACCTAGCAGTAAAACTTGTGTTGAAAGAATGCCAGTAATGTGTGATAAGAATTCAGCTTGTATAGGTGTCAGTGATATGCCAATTGTTTAATGACATTCCAATACTTTCTTTTGTATATTTAATACAGCCACTTAGGTGAATTAGAATGCAATTGGGCATACTTTTTTTGCTATCATTTTATATTCCAGGTACTGTGTTCAGTAGCACAGCACATAACCATAATAACAACTTAAAATGTTTTTTACATAAGCTTCATCATATTGATATTTGACATTTAGCAAGATGTATAGTATGACTAATTAAGCTCTATTTGGAATGAATTAGCTTCACTTGTATAACTTAAAAGAAGACCATTTGAAATAAGGGATAACAATGATTTACGTTGTAAAAAGTGGTATTGTTATCTGATCCAGAGAGCACCCCTGCAATACCAGGCTACAACTCTTACCACACTTTTCGGCCACCAAACCAGGACCGAAACACTAAAGGTGGAGGAGTGCCCATATTCACCTTGGATATTCACAACACCAGGCTAGTTGCCCAACACAATGCGTTCTTAAATTCTCCACGTGCAACTAACACTAGGTAAGACTGCAATCCAGTTTGTAGCTTGCTACAGTCCCCCACCATGCCCCACGATTCTCACTACACCTTTCTAAACATACTGGAAAATATTAAGATAGAACCAAACACCCTAATACTGGGTGATTTCAACTACCCTGCCATTAACTGGGAAAACTACTGGTGTACCAACACCTTTGCCCAGCGATTCTTGGAATTCATAAATTCCAACGCCCTGGATCAACTAATCCTTAGTCCCACCAGGGGCTTCAGTATCCTAGATCTGGTCGTTACCAACATGGGAAATCGATGCTCCACACCTGTGGTCACCCCTCGTTGGTCAGGTCTGACCATAAGCTAATCACCCTTGACATCCACATCTCACCCCCACCCTCCAGTAGGGAAACCTCTGTAAAAAACTTCTCCAAAACCAACTTCATGCTACTCAAGTCAGAAGTGACAAACTTCATGACACTCATGCAGACAGAAACATGAAAGTTTGACTGCTGAATCCTACACTAAGGCACTGTACGAGCACATCCACTCGTGCATGAATCGTGCCATCCCCAGTAGAACCAAGACGCTCCACTCCAAAAAAAGGAAGCCAATCTTGTGGTCCCTTGCCATAAACAAACTTTACAACAAAAGGAAGAAACTGTTGCAGGAAAGAGGAAAATCCCAGTATGCAAAAAACTCCCTTACCAGCCTCAGTAGGAAGCTGAGATCCCTCATAAAATCCTCCAAAGCTAGTTACGAAAATAAAATTGCCAAAAATTCCAAAGACAACCACAAGGCATTCTATGACTATGTCAAGAATCTAAATGGCAATGCTCGGATCTGCTCTGAGCTCCAACAGAATGGCATTAAATATACTGATCCGAAGGATATTGCCAATATCCTGGCAGATCGATTCAGTGCGAAATTTAATCCCCTCTCACCCCCTAAAGGGCCCATTTCAATACCAAAAGATTGCCAAATTCCGGTAATAACGGCCACACAGGTAAAAAAACGCACTCTCCAAAGCTAAGAATACAGCATCCATGGGACCAGACGACATCCCAGGCTGTGTACGACATGAACTAAAAAATGAACTGGCACTTCACCTAAGTGTCATGTTTAATCATAGCCTCACCTCAGGATTCATGCCCACTGAGTGGCGCACTGCTACAGTATTAACACTCCACAAGGGGGGATTCACCTTGGATCCCGGGAACTACTGCCCCATCAGTCTGATGAGCCTGATCTACAAGATCATGGAACTTGTAAACAAAGACATTGGCAACCTTCAAATACTGGACCCCACACAGTTTGGGTTCGTGAAGGGTCGATCTTGTCTTCTGAACCTGATTGACTTCTTTGAATCAGTCTCTAGAGCTGTGGATAAGGGTAAGGTGGTCCACACAGCCTATCTGGACCTCGCCAAGGCCTTCAACACCATCCCCTACTCTGGAATCATAGATAAACTTACTAAGCTGGGCATTAATCCCTACATCACTCGATGGGTTGCCAACTGGCTTACTGACAGAACCCACCTTGAAAAAGTAGCTGATTTCAAATCCAGCTCCAGACAAGTGACAAGTAGAGTACCTCAGGGTTCAGTCCTGGGACTGCTCTTGTTTGGCATCTACTTATCTGAATTACAGGCCAATACTAAGCGACTTTGGCTAATAAAGTTCGCAGATGACTGCAAACTGGGAGCCATTATTGAATCCCCAAATGATGTGGGTATTCTACAAAAGGTCCTTACAGAAACAGATGCTTGGTGCCAGAGCCATGGGCTCAAGCTCAATGCCAAGAAATGTATAGTTATCCCCTTTGGGAAAAAAACATGTACCCATGAATTACCGCTTAGGTGGCAGTACACTAAATGGCAAAAGTGTGATAAGAGACTTAGGGACACAGGTGGACAGTGGTCTCACCTTCGGTAATCACATTGCCACAACAGTCAGGAAATCCATCTATGTGGCACACCTCATCACTAAGGGCTTTTCATCCTGAAAAAAGGAGGTCATTGTCCCACTGTACTCATCCCTCATT
Organism: Protopterus annectens; assembly: GCF_019279795.1. Lineage (NCBI taxonomy): Eukaryota > Metazoa > Chordata > Ceratodontiformes > Protopteridae > Protopterus > Protopterus annectens. The sequence continues at coordinate 1,080,919,347 of NC_056746.1, read as the reverse complement.
AGACCCATTATAGAATACAACGCCCCATTTGGTATGTACCCCTCAAGACATCTGCAACAACTGGAACGGCCACAGAAATACCTCACTAAAAGAATCACAGGCCTAAAGCAGATGCCCTATGCTGACCGTCTAAAAAAACTCCTATGCTCTGTCGCATATCATCTACTCAGAGGCGATCTCTGCTTAACATACAAGGCCATGTCAAAACCAGAGCTGTTGGACATGCCACACTTAAAGAAATCCCAATCTCTCAGAGCCACACGCTCCAGGGATCTAAACCTTGTCATCACAATGAACAAAACATGATGGAGGGATAGGTTCCTGACCCAGAGACTCCCCAGACTCTGGAATAGACTGCCCTTACATGTCAAGCAGAGCACCTCTTCAAAAGGAACCTTGATGATTGGATGGGAAATAGGAAATTCCCCCTGGGGATCACGTCAGTCATTCTGCTAGACAGGGGTCCAGGGAAGCAAATACTGTGGGAAGAAATAGCCAGGGAATTGTTGTGGCTAGGCTTGTATAGGCCCTAGGGCCGATAGCCTAGTACCAACCTATGATCCTTACTATTCATATACCTCTTTATGTTACAGAACAAATATTTCAAAGTGAATGAATTAATTTTTATGTACCTTTCAGTTTTTTTACTGTTTTTATCTTTGACTGACCATCCATTCCTTGTTGCATTTCTTTTGAGAGATGTAGATAAACATCAGTTAATTTTGTCTTGTTTTTTTTTTTCCAGAATTTTATTCCTCTGTATAAATTCCAAAGCATCTTCCAAAGTGTTAAAAGTCCTCTGCCTTCTGTAATATAAATTTTTATTTTTGCTGGAAAGAAAATTTGTGCTTTAATATTGTTTTTTTTTTAAGTCCTTTATAAGAGGTACACATGCTTTTCTTTTTGACATAACTGAAGTTGACTAATCATTGGTTCATAAGAGGTTACTAAGTTAGTGGTCCTAGGACCTTTACAAGCCTAGCCATGTAGAAAACCTGTGTACCCTAATTGACCATAGTTGGGTGGTCATTGTTAGCAAAGCGATTTTATGATCAGCACTGACTGCCTCTGTCAATGAGGGACATAGGTGCCACCCTGGAGTGAATTTACATTCACCCACCCAGTTGCCAAGCTTCCGCTTAAATAGGGTCATTGAGGAGCTCTGCTTCACATGAAGTGGGAACTTATTCCAGAAGAGTGGCAATCTCTGAGAGATATAGCTGTCTGTCCAACATGTTTTGTTAATGTCACAGGCTAGGTTGAGATCCCTGGAACAAGTAACTCTTGTCCCATTTGATTTGTGGATATGCAACATTTCCATTAAGGCAGAGTCAGAGACTGCTCTCTAGGCTAGGCACAGGTCGCCTGTCAAAAACTTGTATGATACAGAGTACAGTGACAGGGCTTTCAGTCTTTTCAAGTAAGTAACATTTTTGAGGTCCTAGATTATTTTAGTTAGAAATCTCTGTTGTCTCTCCAGTTGCTGCAGAGGTCTGGTGAGATACATACAGAAGGGAGCATTGTACTCAATTAGTGGTCTGATAAGGGTCGAGTACAGCGAAGTTATAACCTCCTTAGTCTTGGATACAATGCCCTTATTTTTGAGATGCGCAATGTAGACCGTTTGCCTTTCTACTATGGACACATGGTGATAGAAGTGTAGATTGCTATCAACCTGTGATGTCCTTCAAGGATGCATCTGCAGTCATAACATATGGGTTGTCCTGCCTCAGGCAGCCCTTTGGTCGGCCGGATTCCAAAGTCTGGGTCTGGCCTCGGCTGATGTCGCACTTTCCCCGACGTCAGAGCGTCTGGGGTATAAAAGCATCAGCCGACGCCATTTTCCTCAGTCTTTCTTGCCATGCGGTGCCCGAAGCAGAAGCAGTTCGCAAGTGCCAGTCGGTCAGATCCTGTGATTCAGCTACCAAAGACTTTGAAAAAGCTAAGTACCCCGTTGAGGACTCTTTATTGCCTCAGCCGATGTCAGATAAAGTAAATAATTGTTTAACTTGTGGGAAACAAATACCTCATAAGGATTTCCACTCTTACTGCCTCCCTTGCTTAGGCCCAGACCACGACGTCTCGGCCTGTTCAGCCTGTGCTTCCTTCAACCGACGAACACTTAGACGTCGGTCGGAGTTTGCAGAGGAATTCTTTGGGGCTAATTTTGCATATAAAATGCCGTCGGAGACTCCGACATCGCATTTGGTGAAAAAACGGAAGGACAAGGACCGACACTCGCGGCCCACGGTTTCGGCTGAAACTACGGTAAGGCCTACCGCGAGTGTCTCGGTTTCGGCCGAAACAGAGTCCTCTGAGCTTCCTTTAACCGAATCCACTCAACCGACCACCGTGGCCCTGGAGGCCCCGGCTGAGTCGGCTACTGAGCTACCTACCGAAACCAGTGTCCAGGAAATATCCGACACCATACCTTTGGACAAATCTACTCCTGCACGTGGGGCAGCTAGACCTTCTGCTTCCATGTCCATTAAGGCTTTTTCCAGGGCTAAAGCTGCTAAACTTTCTAAAGCTTTGCCTCCCAAGACTACCTCCCAGAGACCTTCTTCTAGTTCTCAGATCCTCAGCCTTGCAGAGGATCTTATTTCTTTAATTAGAGGTTCTCGGCCTCACCCGGACAGGGGCTCCCACCCACCACCAGACAAAAGGCCCAGGACTGAGCCCTCTGACCAACACTCTTCAGATGAGTCCACGGATGGATCTGAGTTGTCAGATCACCAGGAGGAGGCTTATTCGGCCTATGAGGATTCTGATGCTGAAGAATCTATCCCTTCGGCCTCCCCTCCTGAAGAGTTTTCTTTTGGTGAGACACTACACTCCATGAGAGAGCATTTTCAATGGCAGGGTCAGGAATTCTCTGATTCTAGAAAGAGATTAAGGACCTTTTTGCATTTGCCTCAACATAGGCCCTTAGCTATACCTCCTGTTTTGAATGTTATTGATGATGTGTACAATGATGTTAGTACAGCCCCTGATACTCTCCCTCCAGCACCTGCCAAACCTGATAGATACTACAGGGTCCCGGATTCTCACTTCCATCTGTATAAGGCCCATTCTGCAGACCCAGATACTATTTCTCAGGGCCCTAAAGGGGTTGCAGCTGCCACTGCCAAAAATCCTCTACCTTCTGAAAGGGAGTCTAGAGCTTTAGAGATATGGGGAAAGAAGGTATATACTTCTGCAACTCTTTCCGTGAGGGCATTAAATTGTCAATTTCATATGATACAGTACCAAGAGTATTTGCTAGATGAACTGAATAAGAAGCTTTCTTCTTCTGAACCCCTTGACCGTAAATCCCTTCAGGATCTGGTACATAACTCACAGCAGGTTAGTAATCATTTCTTGAAGTGTGGTTATGATGCACTGGAGGCTTCATGTAGGTCAGCTATGACTGGGGCAGTTATTCGTAGGCATGCCTGGCTGAAGGAACAATCTTTGCCAGACCATGTTAAAGCTAAACTCCTGGATGCTCCAATGGAAAAACAAAAATTATTTGGCTCCTCTGCTCAGGAGGCCTTAAAGAAGTTTGAAGAAAAGGCAAAATCTGTGCAAACAGTTAAGGATTTTCTGCAAGTACAACCACCGAGATTCGGCAGAAACTGGCCTACTAAGAATTGGTCCTTTCCAGACTCGGACAGAGCCCAGAGAGGCAGGAACAGGCGTCCCAGAGGTAGAGGGCAAGCAAGGGGCTCCTACAGAGGCCGTCAGTGGCAGCCTACCAACCAGAGAGGTAGTGCAGCAACAGCAACAACAACTACTACACCAGGACAGACTCAATGACTTTACTTTGATTCCGCCTACCAGGGCTCAATTGGAAGATCATTTTCCTTTTTTAAAATAAGGATTCTAGGACCATGGATAGGTATGGTAAGCAGATGTTCTCCTCAGCGACCTTTGCCATGCGTTCGCTGAACTATTTATGTCACTTCACCAGACTCCAAAGGGACATCCTTAAAGAACTAGGTGAAGTAGTACAGGATCCTATGGCTGCAGGGGCTCAAGAAAAGATTGCTTCTCAGCTAGGAATCCTTAATTCTATAGCTAACTCCTCCATGCGACTGATCTCGTATGCAGCAGATGGAGCCCAGTAGAGCATGGGTACAGGAGTGGCTCTTAGGCGTCCAATCCTGGATGCGGCTCTGTAATTTTGCAGATCCCTTTAAGGCGTCCTTCACGAATTCTCCCTTTGATGGGTCAGCATTGTTTGGCCCTCAAGTGAAGGATACATTGACCAGGTGTGAGCAGGACGGCAAGACTCTTTCTGCCGTAGGGGTCCGTTTTCTACCCCCTCTAGACCTTACCCCAAAGGCCAGAAGGGCGGAAAAATGTGGTTCCGTAAATCCCAGGAGTCACGCCAGATGCACGTGGTCAGTTTACCCCTAGAGGCAGAGGGGTAATAATAACAGAGCGCGCTCTAGAGGCAGAGGGGGTCCACAAAACCAGGGAAGCAGAGAGCCTCTCTGACAAGCCCTTCCAGCATCCCTGAGATGTTGCCCGGCTGTCCATCCTTGGAGGCAGTCGGGGGAAGAATATCGCTGTACCCAGAAGCTTGGCGTTCCCTCTCTCAAGACAGATGGGTACAGTCGATCATATCCGAGGGTTACAAGATTCCTTTCGAGGAAAGTCCTTTCACTCACAAAAATTCCCTTCCAGATGTGCCACCCGGTCTAAGGGAAATTGCAAAGTTAGAAGTGTCAAAGCTTCTACAAAAAAGGGCCATTCAGCCAGTTACAGCAGACCATTCAGAGCCCGGAATCTACTCAAGATTCTTTTGGTTCCCAAAAAGACGGGAGACTGGAGACCAATATCTCAGCAGACTCAACAAGTCTGTGAGAAAGACAAGATTTCGAATGGTCACTCTTCAATCAATTTTGCCCTTCCTAGACAAGGACAACTGGATGTGCTCAATAGACCTTCAGGACGCGTACTATCACATAAAAATTCACAGACGCTCCAGAAGGTTTCTCCGCTTTCGGCTGGGGTCCAGTCATTTTCAATTCAGAGCCCTGCCCTTTGGTCTCACTACAGCCCCCAGAGTGTTCACCAAATGTATGACAGTGGTCACGGCTCACCTGAGACGTCAAGGATTCCAGGTGTTTCCGTATCTCGACGACTGGCTCCTTTCAGCCACCACCAGGCATCAACTTCTCCAAGCCAGGGATTACACCCTAAATCTCTGCACTCAATTAGAATTTCGATCAACTAAAAATCCTCCTTATTGCCCTGCCAGTCTATTACTTTCATAGGCGCAAACTTAAACACTGTTCGGATGTCAGCAACCCTCACAGACCAAAGAATCTCAGATATCCAAAGTCACGTACGGATCATCCTTGCCAGCAAAGGTGCAAGCCAGAATGGTTCTGAAGGTGTTGGGCCTCATGGCTGCGGCCATTACCCTTCTTCCCTTGGCCCGCTTCTACATGCTTCTTCTTCAATGGATGTTGTTCACCCAGTGGTCTTACCAACAACTTCCATCGTCACCAAATCTTGGTGACACAAATTTGCAAGAATCATCTATCATGGTGGATTTCTTCTTCCCAGATTCATCAAGGCAGACCTTTGTATCCCGGCCCGTAGCCATAGTCACTACGGACGCCTCCTGATCGGGTGGGGGTCATTATCAGGGCAGGATGGTTCATGGGACGTGGCAACCGTTCGAATACCACCTGCACATAAATGTCCTAGAGATGAGAGCAGTGCTTTTAACGTTGCAAGCCCTCAACGACTTTCTTCCCTTGGGAACAATTGCAGTTCACACAGACAACATGTCTGTAGTATGGTATATCAACAAACAGGGCGGAACCAAGTCCTACCCCTTGTGTCGAGAAGCTCTCAGACTTTGGCAATGGGTGATCTCCTCTCATCGGTTTCTGGTAGCAACGCATATCCCTGGGAAAACCAACATTCTAGTGGACAGATTGAGCAGAGCTATTCTCATGCCTCACGAGTGGTCTCTCAAACAATCTATAGTGGAGGAGATTTTTCTAAAATGGGGCCGCCCATGTTGCGATCTTTGCTACTCCCCAAAACAGCAAATGCCCAGACTTCTTTCTCTCTTCCCACTGCCAGGCCATCCCCCAGAGACGCTCTAACCCAGGATTGGCCCCAGGGACTTCTTATGCCTTTCCTCCCTTTCCGTTGATTCCACAAGTACTCCAGAAAGCCACCGCTTTGAGAGCCAAAATGATTCTCATTGCTCCTATTGGCCTCGACAAATTTGGTTTCCGTTCCTCCATCATCACCTATTGGTGCAGCCGTGGCATCTGGACCCAGTGCCAGACCTTCTGATTCACCAATCGGGTCAGCTGCATCGGTCTATTCCTTTTCTCAACCTCACAGCTTGGTTGCTCCACTTCCTTCCTTAGCCAGGCTTCCTATGATCTCTAATCCTGTTAGGGATATCATAGTGGCTTCCCTTAAATCCTCTACCAGAAGGATTTATACCAGCAAGTGGAAACGCTTCTCTTGTTGGGCAAAAGCTAAAAATATAGATCCCTTTACTGCCCCTATTCATGCAGTTTTGGATTTCTTAGCGGAAATCTTTCACTCGGGCTCTTCATCTTCCACAGTCAAAGTTCAGTTGGCTGCTATCTCGAACTTTCATGTCGGGTTTGCAGATCACAACATTATGTCCCACAGGCTTTGTATAGCCTTTTTAAAAGGAATTTTTCTCCTTAAACCTCCAGTCAGGAGTCCTCCTCCTCAATGGGACCTAAATCTAGTGCTGACATCCTTAATTCTTCCTCCCTTTGAGCCAGCTGTTTCATGTTCCCTGAAGTTTCTTTCATGGAAAACACTCTTCCTTGTTGCTATTACCTCGGCAAGGAGAGTGTCAAAACTTCATGCTCTCTCTGTTCGTTCCCCTTATTTGGTCTTCCACAAAGACAGGGTATCCTTGAGAACTAATCCAACCTTTTTGCCTAAGGTGGCCTCGAAAAATAATTTGAACCAATCTATTGACCTCCCTGTATTTTTCCCTAATTACTCAAACAGATCGGAACAAAAATTACATTATCTTGATGTTCACCGCCAACTCAGATATTATTTGGACAGAACAAAACAATTCAGGAAATCCGATCAGCTCTTTCTTTCTTATGCTGAAAATAAGAAAGGCCTTCCTGTCTCCAAAGTGACCTTATCTAGATGGCTTTATTCCACCATCTCCGAAATCTTTCAGCTCAGGGGAAAACAGCTGTGCTCAAAACCAAAAGCGCATTCAACCAGAAGCTTAGCCACTTCCACAGCTTTTCAGGCTAGACTTCCATTAGACACTATTTGTGCAGCAGCCACTTGGGCCACTCCTCATACCTTTGTTTCTCATTACAAATTGGATTTGGCCTCCAGGTTTAGAGCCAGTTTTGGCTCTACAGTTCTCAAGAGTCTGTTCCATTGAGCCTCCCAGGATAGAGGTGCTAGGGTCGCGGTCCCATCAAGCAAGAATGAAGGCGAGATTGACAACTTAACATTGAGAAGTTATGTACCTACCATAACGTTCCATGTTAGTTGTCTTCTCTCGCCTTCTTTCTTGCGACCCTCCCTCCTGCCCCCTGGCCTGGACAGACCTTTTTTCTCCCTATATGGAAGATTGCTTCTTAAGACCAGCTAGTTGTCTGGTATTCCTTATAGCCCATCCTTTAGGTTTTTTCCCTTTCTTTCCTTCTGGGAAGTTTTTTGTGCTAGGTGTTATTACCTATAGGTACCAAACGTGATCTGGGTACTTACCGCCTTGCATCATGGGATATGGGGCTGCCTCGAGCTGGTAAAAGTGACTCTCGAGCTTAGCAAAGTGCCGAGTCGGAGCCGAGGATCGGCTCCGAACCCATCAAGCAAGAAAGAAGGCGAGAGAAGACAACTAACATGGAACGTTATGGTAGGTACATAACTTCTCATTATCTCCTTTGGGAAAAAAACATGTTACCCATGAATTACCGCTTAGGTGGCAGTACACTAAATGGCAAAAGTGTGATAAGAGACGTAGGGACACAGGTGGACAGTGGTCTCACCTTCGGTAATCACATTGCCACAACAGTCAGGAAATCCATCTATGTGGCACACCTCATCACTAAGGGCTTTTCATCCAGAAAAAAGGAGGTCATTGTCCCACTGTACTCATCCCTCATTAGACCCATTATAGAATGCAACGCCCCATTTGGTATGTACCCCTCAAGACATCTGCAATAACTGGAACGGCCACAGAAATACCTCACTAAAAGAATCACAGGCCTAAAGCAGATGCCCTATGCTGACCGTCTAAAAAAAACTCCTATGCTCTGTCGCATATCATCTACTCAGAGGCGATCTCTGCTTAACATACAAGGCCATGTCAAAACCAGAGCTGTTGGACATGCTACACTTAAAGAAATCCCAATCCCTCAGAGCCACACGCTCCAGGGATCTAAACCTTGTCATCACAATGAACAAAACATGATGGAGGGATAGGTTCCTGACCCAGAGACTCCCCAGACTCTGGAATAGACTGCCCTTACATGTCAAGCAGAGCACCTCTTCAAAAGGAACCCTGATGATTGGATGGGAAATAGGAAATTCCCCCTGGGGATCACGTCAGTCATTCTGCTAGACAGGGGTCCAGGGAAGTAAATACTGTGGGAAGAAATAGCCAGGGAATTGTTGTGGCTAGGCTTGTATAGGCCCTAGGGCCGATAGCCTAGTACCAACCTATGATCCTTACTATTCATATACCTCTTTATGTTACAGAACAAATATTTCAAAGTGAATGAATTAATTTTTATGTACCTTTCAGTTTTTTTACTGTTTTTATCTTTGACTGACCATCCATTCCTTGTTGCATTTCTTTTGAGAGATGTAGATAAACATCAGTTAATTTTATCTTGTTTTTTTTTTCCAGAATTTTATTCCAATGTATAAATTCCAAAGCATCTTCCAAAGTGTTAAAAGTCCTCTGCCTTCTGTAATATAAATTTTTATTTTTGCTGGAAAGAAAATTTGTGTTTTAATATTGTTTTTTTTTTTTAAGTCCTTTATAAGAGGTACACATGCTTTTCTTTTTGACATAACTGAAGTTGACTAATCATTGGTTCATAAGAGGTTACTAAGTTAGTGGTCGTAGGACCTTTACAAGCCTAGCCATGTAGAAAACCTGTGTACCCTAATTGACCATAGTTAGGTGGTCATTGTTAGCAAAGCGATTTTATGATCAGCACTGACTGCCTCTGTCAATGAGGGATATAGGTGCCACCCTGGGGTGAATTTACTTTCACCCATCCAGTTGCCAAGCTTCCGCTTAAATAGGGTCATTGAGGAGCTCTGCTTCACATGAAGTGGGAACTTATTCCAGAAGAGTGGCAATCTCTGAGAGATATAGCTGTCTGTCCAACATGTTTTGTTAATGTCACAGGCTAGGTTGAGATCCCTGGAACAAGTAACTCTTGTCCCATTTGATTTGCGGATATGCAACATTTCCATTAAGGCAGAGTCAGAGACTGCTCTCTAGGCTAGGCATAGGTCGCCTGTCAGCAACTTGTATGATACAGAGTACAGTGACAGGGCTTTCAGTCTTTTCAAGTAAGTAACATTTTTGAGGTCCTAGATTATTTTGGTTAGAAATCTCTGTTGTCTCTCCAGTTGCTGCAGAGGTCTGGTGAGATACATACAGAAGGGAGCATTGTACTCAATTAGTGGTCTGATAAGGGTCGAGTACAGCGAAGTTATAACCTCCTTAGTCTTGGATACAATGCCCTTATTTTTGAGATGCGCAATGTAGACTGTTTTCCTTTCTACTATGGACACATGGTGATAGAAGTGTAGATTGCCATCAACCTGTGTTCCCAAGTCTCACACCACTGGGTTTGAGCTTAGAGGGTGCTATCTATGTCATAATTAGCAGGGGCTGCTTTATTTATTTTTATTTATTTTACATTTGTTTAGTGGGAAAGTCCGATAGGGCAGGCTGCCCATTTTCAGTGGAGGTCCAGGGAGAAAAGCTTCATTATTAACAGTACAAAATTATAAAACAAAATAGGAAGAATGGCTTGCAGTAGATGTACAATAGAAAGCTAGTCTTAATGAATTATAAAATTGTTGTCATGCATAGTTTGCAGTGTTTACAATTAGTGGTAGTTATGTATAGTAATATATAGCATATTATACAGTGGACTGAGATACAGTCCAATACACAAGTGGCAGGGATGACACTTTGAGATAAGAAAGAATAAGAACAGTATGAGATAGGAAGTAATAAAAATAGAAGAAACAGAAGCCGAGTCAGACCTGTATGTGTTGATCTTGAGTAGCATAGCTTAGTTTTCAAGTGAGGTAAGTCAACATGAGAAATGTTTCATTTATTAAATTATAAGGTTGATGTATACTAATATAGGGTTTGATTTTATGGGTAGTGAAATGTAGTGAGATAGTGTATATACTATAGTGAAAAAGACACTATTATTAGACACTAGTGTTAGTGTTAACCTTATGTAAATAACATTCTAGGTATTCCATTCTGTGTAGGACATGTGTTGCAAGAAAGTCTGTATATATTGTGTAAGTAGTTTAGCCTGGGTCAGAACAGGTGCATTTCCATGAGCTATCTAAATGGGATTTGAGAAGATTGAAGCTGGATTTGTTGACTGTAGTTCTTATGTTAAGGGGTATGGCATTCCAGTTTTTTGCAATGTAGTCTGAGTATAGGGAGTCAACTGAGGTATTTTTACTTCTGGTAACGTCCATTAGTGATTTATTACTGGATTGTAGTAAGCGTTTACTTCATTATTTTTTTTAATGGGCATTGTAGAGCTTTTTTTCAGGTTGATAAAACATTTGATGGGCCATAGTAGTTGGTTGAGGGTCAGCAGGTTGAGTAGTTCTACCAAGGTAGTTGTTTAAGGGCCTGGTAGTGATGAGACCTAAAGGCTGAACCTATTGCAGATCTTGCTATTTTGTTGTAACTGGTGTTTATTTTAGCTAAGTCAGATTTTTGAGATTTATGACTATGGGGGTGACATAGATAAGTGTGGAGACTAGGTGAATTCTGGCATTAATGGTTTTAGTATTTTTGGAGAGGTATGTTTTGTGTCTCTGTAGAGTTCCAATTCTTTTGTGAACTTTTTTATTGTTTAGGCAATATGTAGGTCAAACTTCATATTTTGATCTATTATAACACTTAGAAGTTGGTTTGGGAGACTGGTGTAATAGGGTTTTGTTGCTTGAAATTATTTTGAATAAGGGGATAGGATCTGTGGCTTTTGTGGGATGCTTAGCTTAGTTTTGCTTGAGTTGAGTACGAGTTGTGCATCTGATAGCCATGTTTCTACTGTAGTAAAGGATTGTTGAGTTATTTTTTGAAGCTGTTTGAAGCTGTTGAACAGGTTAAGGCTGAATCTACTGCATATTGGACCAATGTAGCATGTTGGGTGGCAGTATGAAGGTTGTTCGTGAATAAGTTGAACAGAAGAGGACCAAGGATAGACCCCTTGCAGAACACCTAACATAACGGGTAGGAGAGGAGATAGGTTGCTTTGCCATTTTACAGCTTATCTGCAATCTGATAAGTAGTCCTGGAACCATGCAAGAGTGGAGAAGCTTAGATTAAGTTCAGATAGTACAGTTAAGAGTTTATTATGGGAGACAGTATTGAAAACTTTGGAGAGATCTAGAAAGATAGAAAATAAAAGATTGCCTTTGTTCCGGTGTTGATTACTAGTGTTTGTGAAGCTAATAGGGCTGTGGTAGTGCTGTGATTAGGGAGAAATCTGTGCTGGGTATTTCCCAAAAGCTTGTTGGATAAGAGATGTTTAGGATCTGTGTCTGTATATGCACTTTTCAATAATGTTTGGTAAGGGTGATAGGATAATAATTGGCTGATAAGTTGATAGTTCAGTTAAGTGTCCACCTTTGTGTCATGGTATTGTGTGTGATATTTTGCAGAGAGCATGGATATGTTCAGAGGTGGAGCAATTGATTAGTAAATGTTTATTAAAATGTTTATATATAGTACCTTTTGGGACTGCTGGTAGGGGATAGTGGTTGTTTTTATGAGTTGAGGAAGACAGCTTTGATGGTGGTGTTGGGCAGTTATTATTAGCGAGGATAATTATGGATTCAGTGAAGTATTTTTTAAACTGGGTGGCAGTATTATCAGTGGAGTTATTGGTGGATGGGGAGGGTGTGCTATTTTTTTCTGGTTGCAGAAGTTTCTTAATACAGACCAGAATTTTTGTGGGTTCATTTTGTACTTGGCTTATATATCAGTATAGTGTGTTAGTGTGTGTGTGGTTTTTTTTGTCAAGTCTGATTTGGTTTTCAGGTTTATTTCTTAGTTTATTTCTGTTGATTTGCTGCAGTTTTACTATGGACCTACGTTTCCCAGGCTTTATCTCTTTATTTTACAAGTGATCTTGTTTCTTTTGTAAGTCAAGGGCCATAGTTGGACTTCATTATTGCTCTTCTAGTAGGGGCCATGTTATTAAGGATATTAAGGAAGGTAGTGTTGAAATATTTTACTGCACTGTCCAGGGGCAGGAATTTCAGTGGATTCTAATTAGAGTTTGAGGTTGGATATGAAGTCTTGAAATTTGAAGTTCTTTGTATATCGAATTTTTTTGAAAGAGGCAGTTTTTATTGGAGTTACGTGATATCATAGAATAAATGTTGGGAGGTGATCATGTAGAGAGCCTGAGAGGGTACCAGAGTGGTATGATAGTACAGGTCAGTTAGTAAGGATTGAGTTGAGGATGGATTCCTTTTTTGATGCTTTGTCTATCCTAGTTGTGGTTGGGATTATTTGTGTGAAGCAGTGGAGTTTAATATGGTCAGTAGAGTGCTATGAGTTATGGGAGGACCAATTGATATTGAAGTCACCCAGTATGATAATTTCCTGGGGTGTGTTTTTGGTTGTCCGTTGTAGGATGGATTCTAGTGTGTTGATATTATTACAGGGGGGAATATAGGATCTAATTATATTGAAGTTTTTCTTTGAGTTGATTTTTTTTATTCTGGTGAACAGTATTTCTGCATTATTGACAGTTGGAGGGTTTTGGTCAATGATTTCAAGTGTAAGGTTATTTTTGAGTAGCAAAGCAATGCCTTCACCTCTTTTTTTGTTTTTATCTTCCCTGTATATGTTTTACCCTGGGGAACTATTTTGTTGTCACTGATTTCTGGTTTAAGCCAGGTCTCAGTGATAGGAACTATATCTGGAGAGTATAATGTAAGAGTAGCATATAGTTCTTGTATTTTAATCAGGATGCTTCTTATGTTTAGATTTGTTATAAACAAGTCAGTTCCTTTCCTGGGATGGTTTAGTATATTTTGTTGGGTGGTGGAAATATTAGGGTTGCTTACAGGGTTGGGGTTGGGTGTATGTCACCACTAAGAATAAGTTGGGATGTTGTGAGGAATATAACTTTTAGGTGTTTATGTATAAGTTTGTCATATGGAAGGAATATATGTATATAAGATGGTTGAGGAAGTAATTTAAATGTGGCTAGATCAATGTGTGCACAATTATTAAAGATTGTTGGGATATAATAAGCATGGTTGACTTTGCTAGAGAGGGTTTATGAAATGAGGGCAATGGGATTGTGATATAACTTTGAGCTCAATGTGGTAGGAGGTGAGCTGAGCTACAGGAGTAAGAGTGGGGATAATTGTGCAGTGTAAGGTTTACTTTTTGTTCTATGTAATATTTTGTAGAGTAGTTAAGAAAGGGGGTATGTAGTTTATTTTGTAGTTTGAAGTGAGTTATGAATTCTGACAGGTCTGAGTGTCTAGCTAAGTATATATGCTAGTGGAATTTAAGCAATGGTATTAAGCAGAGCACCCGAGGAGTAATTGTAATTAATGGGTTGGATTGTAGTGGATGGGATGGTTTGTTGGTAGGAGTGAAGAGATAGCTGGATGGTGATTGGTTAATTGAGATTAAGGGGATTGGCTTGTTTAGAATAAATTTGAGTACTGAGGGTAGGGGAGCGGAGTTAGCCCGAATGGAGCAGGCAGAGCCAACATCTGAGATCTCTAAGAGAAAAGAAACAATCAGAGAAGTTTCATAAGGTCAATAAATGGTAAGCCTAAGTTCTGTGTATAGATTAGCTAGAAATAATGAAGGACAGTGTAAAATTAAGCAAAAGGGAAAGCAGATTGGAGGGAAAGAAAAAGGGTGGGTTGTTCTATAGAATAGCTGGAAGGGTACAAGTGAGACAGATGGCCAAATAATGGGTGAAGAGGAAACAGGGCAGCTGGAGGGTTGGTGATGTACTTCAGCTCTGTCACAGACTGAATGTAGGAATTAGTACAGGGTGACTTACATTAAAAAGATGTTGCAGTTTGCCATTCTTTTAAGTTTGTTGGAGAGGCAAGATTTGAAGCAGACTGGGCAAAGGCAGCATTCTGAACTGTAGACTTAGCCGAGCCGATGCCTAAAAAGGGAAGAATAACAGCATGTTAGGAAACCAATCAAGAAGTATGAAAATAAAGGGTTAGAATGGGAACTGGAGAGAGTTGGGGTGGGGTAAGAGAGTGAAGTACAGAGAAAGAGAGATTTTGAAATTCAAAGGACAGCAGAGAGAGAAGCAGAGGTAGTGGATTAGAGGGGCGAAAAGAATAGACAAGCTGAGAGTGAGTTACACAACATTACACATTGCTATGAATGGAATAATACCTCAAACTTTAAATTACAATAACTACCATGCAAACTAGAGGCAATGCTTGCAGGCTAGGAATGCCAGAATGTGTGCACAAATCAACTACAATTAGAAAAAATTAAGAGCAGTAGGGAACCTTGTGTAAAAATACATGTAGTATGCTAGCAGTTAGAAAACAATCAATACAGCAACCTGCAGGACTAGACAGATGTGTTTGCACCGTACATGTAGCCAAGAAAATAAAATGATTTCAACTTTACAATCAGCAGGACTAGACTGCTGTGTGCTTGCAGTATACCTAGCTAAAATAATTATTTCACTATATAGGCAATGCAGCAAGCAGTAGTGTTAGATAAGTTGCAAGATTGTGGCCACTGTTAATATGAAACAACATATGAAGATACATGAAATTAAATTGCGCAAGCCTACTACCATAGTTTTAACAGAGCAGCCTTTTCATTTATATTTCAATACTGTGCAGTATTAAAAAGAAAACTATTAAGCATTGTAAAAGCTGCTAGACCTTAGTAATGAGTTACAACTTTGAAAGTATCATGTAGAGTCACTAAATCCTGTATGGTTCAGCAGACGAAAGTAATTACAGCAATAATGACCTATCGTTTTGGTTACTTAAGCATTATAAAACTGTATTTCACAGCGAGTGCCACAATGGGCATTTAGTACTACTTTGCTAAAGGGGCTAATGAGGCATTTTTTTACATTTAGTTTTAGTCTATGACTTTGGCACCAGTCAATTGTCTATGTCGGCCCCTTCTGTAATATGTTTACATTGTTGGGGGGGACTCAGTGATTGCACCCAGTTTGAAATCATCTGCAGACTTGATAAACCACATGCCGTCTACTTTTATGTGGAACTCAGAGAAATAGATTCCAAACAGTAGAGATCCCAGCACAGATCCTTGTGGTACCCCACTGGTAACTGGTCTACTGGTGATGGTGGACTCCCCAAGTCTGACAATGTGAAGTCTGTTGGTGAGCCAGATGGCTGCCCATCTAGTGATGTATTAGGTAATCCCAAACTAGGAGAGTTTCTCAATGATCCCTGAGTAGGGGATTGTGGCAAAAGCCTCACCTAAATCAAGATAGGTGGTATGTACTGCTTTGCTCTCATCCAGGGCTTTGGTGACTTTCTCAAATAAGTCTACCAGGTTTAATGAGCAAGATCTACCCTTGACAAAACCAGACTGGGTCATGTCAAGAGTTTGAAGGTTGCCTGTGTCATTGTTGATAAGTAGGAATCCTGGGATGTTATCTGGTCCCATAGAGGCCATGTTTTTCACCTTGGAGAGGACTTGTATGACCTGTTCTTTGGAGATACTCGGTAGAGGACTGGTGTCAGGAATGCTTTGGGGTATGGGTGGTGGAGATAGGGGGGGTGAAGTTATTGCCAAATCTGTCAGCCAGCTATCTGACAATTTCCTCAACTTGAGTGTGAGTGGTACCATCCACTATAAGTTTGGCACACAGCTGGGCATTCCCTTTTAGGTTTTGGACATAGCTAAAGAATGCCTTATGGTTGTCTTTAGCTAGGGATGCTAATTTAGTCTTATAACTAGCCTTAGAGAACTTCACAAGATAACTGATTTGCTTGTTCAAGCTGTGGAGGGTATTCTTCTTAAGTAAGTTCCCTCTTGTTAGATATCCGTTTCTTTCTTTTGTTATATAAACTTATTTATACTTGCAGTTCACCAGGCTGGCTTTTTTTTTTTCAGGAAGAACTGCTTTTAGTTCCGCCAGGTACAGCTGTGTCAGTACATTTGTTTAAGTGGCTGTATAGGATATTTGTGTACTGTTCTGCATAAGAGCCATTGTTGGCTGTGTTAGCAGGAGCTTTGAAACTTTTTATGCCGTCACTTAGTAGGCTATAGTTTGCTTTGGAGAAAATTTTCTTACTTTTTTTTTTTGTTTGCTCCTGTGGGGGTGTCAGGTCTGATCTTTACTTCGGACAAGACTGATTTATGGTCTGACCTTACCAGGGAGGGCAACACACAGAGAGTAGTGCAGTGATCCCTTCCATGTTGGTGAGCACAATTTTCTAGGAAATTTGAACCCCTTGTGGGGGTGCAGACCAACTGTTCCAGGGCATTTGAATTTACAGAATCCAGGAATCTCATGTTTGTGCTTGTGTAAGTTGCCCAGTCGATAAAAGGATGGTTGATATCTCCCATCACCAAGGTGCTTGGCTGTATACTGAGCGACTCTAGCAAGTTCAGATAGGCAGTGTGCTTCTCCTGGTTCATGGTGGGGGACCTGTAGCTAGCAGTGATGTGGTAGGGTAATCTGCCTATAGTAATTTGGACCTGGAGTTGTACTGTTTTACCAGTCTCAAGCTGTATTTGGATTTAATGAAGATGGATACACATCCACCTTTGGTTCTTTCACACTTGTTTTGAGGTCTGAATGTCTGAAAAGAATTGTAGCCTTGCACGGCCAGGGTGCTGTCTGTGGCCTTGAACCAAGTCTCTGTGACTTCGCAGAAGTCAGCATCTTCCAAGTTGAGTGCTTCCAGGGAGTGCAGTGTACTGATCTGATGTTATCCTAGTCATCATTCGTCATGCATGAGTCTAGGATCCGACATCAAATCCGAGCCAGCAAAAGCTTAGACAACAGCTTAGTTCAGGTTCCTCCCCTCCCATAATGCTCTGCTGCCCTCTAACCCATCAGATCCTGTTTGCAGCGGTTAACAGACAAATGCAGATTGCTCAGCTCCTCTGGGATGTCAAATTTTCAAACAGTAGTTCTTCCTTTTGGTTTTTTTTTCTCCTTATTCTTTCTTATTATCTTAGTATTTTTAATTTCTGTAGGCGTTCCACTAGTGAAAAGTCTTTTTCCTTTCGTCCCCTCCCGTTTGACTTTTGGTGCCTTTTTCGTATTGTGTTATCTGGGAATTTGCTTTCTTATCTTTTTGTAATATATAGCTTCAAAAGGCTTCACAAGTAAGGCAGGTGCAAAGAACCAAAAGACCAAACTGCAATTCAAAAAATGGGTTCAGCACCAAAAGAGTGAAATACACGGTTTATTTAAAGAAAAATCAAACCAGTTTCGGCAATTCAGCTTTCATCAGTGATTTACCATTCCACAATACAAAACACTAATTTATACTGCCAGCATTCATTAGATAATTAATTAATTAAAGAGTTAAACATACAATAGTCATTTAAAGGCACAAACATTTGACCATATAAGGATGTATGGAAACAATAAAGAGACCCTGTATAACATTAAAAAGTGTATAGTTATTCACACTAAAAAATGAATAACAAATATGAAAAAATATACCAGCTTGTCCTTAATGTCTTCACAAATGATCATTAAGACCTGGTGTGAACAGAGCCCCAGAATTAATTATCCATCTCTTTTCCATGTCATTCTGACACAGGGGACACTAGGGATCCGGCTGATGAATGCAGAAACCTTTTTTCACAGTTAACTAAAAGCATGACAAGCTTACGTAATTCAGTTTGGCATCTCAAATTGTTTAAGGCCTATGAGGCCAAAAACATAACTCCTAGGGGCCTCAGTATTAGGTTGCAACCTTATGTCAGTAATCTTGACCAAATTTTACATGATCAATGGACACAAGCACAGCAGGATGCAGCTATGTTCTTTGTTAGAATACTATCATCTTTTTATGAACGTTCAATACAGATTAATATATCAGAAACTCAACGGATTTGTAATGACATTAAAGTATATGAAGGTCAGAAATTATATCAGGATTGTCTTCAAAAATTATTTAAGGATCCACTAGCTATGGGAAAAAATCTTAGAAACAAAAAATTGCATAAATTTCAAAGAGATTTAAGGGATTACGAGCAGGGCAAACCCCTGAAAACTGTTACTTTTTCAGATGGGGAGAACAGGATGGCCAGGCCCAGGAGAAAAAGACCCAGATCAATACTCAAAAAATCCAAATCCGATTATAGCAGTACTTCAGGGGAGGAATCCTCCATGGCTGAGACAGAGCAAGGGCTCACTCAGGGGTCCCCAGCCCATAAAAAACAGAAGAATGTTATGGCCCCTTTAGATCTAGGACACTGAGAGGTGGGAGAAAACATAACAAGTGTCGAAAATTTGGAAAAATTACTGCAGTTCTAATGTCCTTAACATTTCTTCTGTTACATTGTCTGAAACTGCCATTAAACTTTTGAATAAGGGATTAACATATGTTCCAGGTTTTTATGTTCATGAAGATTCTGTGGTTAAAGATGTTTGGTCATTCTGTCGGCTGTTGAACTTGAGACTATTTTTTGGTTTACAGGATACCTCACAATTATCTACTTATTTTAGTTTTAAAAAAATTGGATTTTCAACCTCCCATGGATAAATATGTGGCAATTTTTCAAAAATCTGTTCTTAAACATCTACGTTTTCATGGGTATCAGTCTCATATGTTGGGCCACAGTTTATCTGAGGCTGAACAACAAATGCTTCATGAGCTCCAAGATAACCATAATATAGTCATTGTTTCAGCTGACAAAGGGGGAGCAGTCGTAGTTGTGGACATGGAATACTACTTAACAGAGGCCTACAGACAACTTAGGAATGCCTTATATGCCCATGCCCTTAGATCTGACCAGTCGTTTTAAAAAAGAAATTGATTCTTTTTTGGAGTTGGCTGCTGAGAAAGGAATAATTAATACATCTGTTTTACAGCATTTGAAAGTCAATGATCCTTAGAAACAGATACTTTATTTGCTGCCTAAAATTCACAAAAATTTAGAGAAACCACCTGGCAGACCAATAGTTTCTGGTATTGGCTCACTTACGGAGCCTTTATCAGAATTCCTCACTAGATATCTGCAGCCACTCTTACCCTTAATTAGATCTAGGATTAAGGATACAACAGAATTTCTTAGAATTATTAGTGATATCCAATTGAAACCTGAGTGGATTTTGTGTACCTTTGATGTTACCGCCCTGTACACAAATATTCCACACTGGGCAGGACTTGAGGCTCTTCACTACTGGCTGAATAAGGCAAACCTATATCCTTTGAGGTTTAATACTCTGTTAGTCTGTATGGCAGAACATGTCCTTACCATAAACATCTTTTATTTTCAGAAAGAATGTTATTGGCAGGTTAAAGGTACAGCCGTGAGGGCGTCTTTTGCCCCTATTTACGCTGATCTTTTTATGGGATACTTAGAGGATATCCTTATATATGATGATTCACATAATATATACTTGAATGATATGGATATTTGGCGGTGATACCTGGACGACTGTTGGCTGATCTGGCGAACCGATACTACTTATCTTCTTGAGTTTGTTCAATACCTCAATGATAATTGGGGTATTGAATTTACTCTTAATATGGACCATCAAGAAATTCACTTTGTAGATGTCAGGATCAGCAGGAATGTGGACAACACTTTGTCTACCCAGGTATTCTGCAAATATCCTCAGTACAACAGTCTCTTGGAAGCTACCAGCTTACATCCAAGTCACATTATAAGGAATATCCCCAAGTCACAATTCCTTTGTGTCAGAAGGATCTGCTCCTCCAAGGATGATTATGCACATCACAAACAAGATTTGATACACAGATTCAAGGCTAGAGGCTATAAACCTGGACACATTTCATCAGCTTGTAGTTGGGCTACTGGGCAGGATAGGTCATAATTATTGACATATCGCAACAAAACTTTGAAATCAGATAACACCATTAGGGTTGTCACAACATATGGCAGAAATATACATGCCATTAGAAATGCTATCAACAAAAATTGGAATATCTTTTGGCCAATGAGGAATTATCTAATATCCTCACTGAGCAATGCAAATTGTCATATCGCAGAGGTAAAACATTAGGATCTTATTTTAACCATTACAAATCCAAAACACAACAGCATCCTAAGCCAGACCAATTAACCATCACAGGGGATAAACTGGTGGGTTCATTTTCTTGCGGACATTGCTTCTTTTGTAAATATATGTATAAATCCAAGGAATTTTCAAGCAAAAATACGAAATCTGTGTATAAAATCAGACATTTTGCCAATTGTATACACACATCAGCCGTATTTCATTTTTGCATCATTGATAAAATAGATAGATCACAAAAACAGGGTTGGCACAGCATATTGAATGACATGGAAAAGAGATGGATAATTAATTTAGGGGCTCTGTTCACACCAGGTCTTAATGATCATTTGTGAAGACATTAAGGACAAGCTGGTATATATTTTTTCATATTTGTTATTCATTTTTTAATGTGAATAACTGTACACTTTTTAATGTTATACGGGGTCTCTTTATTGTTTCCATACCTCCTTATATGGTCAAATGTTTGTGCCTTTAAATGACTATTGTATGCTTAGCTCTTTAATTAATTAATTATCTAATGAATGCTGGCAGTATAAATTTGTATTGTGGAATGGTAAATCACTGATGAAGGCTGAATTGCCGAAACCGGTTTGATTTTTCTTTAAATAAACCGTGTATTTCACTCTTGGTGCTGAACCCATTTTTTTTAATTGCTTTTTGTAATATAGTCTAGTTTTCAGTGTGTTTTATGTGTGGGATGGACTTTACTGTCTGTTGCTTGGTTACTTGACTCCTCTACTGCTTGTCCTTCCAGATTTGGTTGTGTTTTCCTTTTTGGGCGTTATGTCTGAGAAACGTTTAGGGTTTAAAAGGTGCTCCTCTTGCAGTCAGAAGATGTCTGTTTCCGACTGGCATGACTAGTGCCTCTACTGTCTTGGTGCCGGCCACCTCGAGGTTGAATGCAGCATTTGTGCAGCATTCAACACCAGGGTCCTGGTCGAGTGCTGAAATTAACTGCTCCTAGAAAGTATGGTTCAGGGGGGTCCCTTGGTCAAGAAGCCTTCAACCAAATCAGGCCCCTCTGACCACAAAAAAGGCTACCTCTTCCTCCTCCGGGGAGACTTCAGGAAAGAAAGCTAGGCGGTCGGATCCCAGATCCTCAGATCCGACTCTAGCCTTAGCGGTGTCGGATCCAAGGGTTTCTGATCGTAGGACCTCTAGAGAGTCGATTCCCAGATCCAGGGTCTCCGGATTGAGGCCTTCGGATCCACATCAGAGCAGGTCAGCCACAGATCTGATCCTGCCAGATCAGAGGAATTCGAGAGCTATGCCCTTGGACCCTTCTGCTTCCTCGGTTCCGGTATGATTGGATCCAAGACTTGTGTCATGTCCTATTGTTATCGAGGACCTTCCCACGGATCTTCCAGTAGTGGACAGTTTATTTACCCCTCCTCGAAGGAGCTGTTCCCTGGACTGACAGAGAAAGGCTTCAGGGTCCCAATATGGGTCTCCAGCTAGATCCTGTATCTCCTCCCGATGCTCCAGGGGACAGGATGATGTGGTCCTTTTGCAAGGCTCAAATAGAGTTGGGGCTTCTGGCTTCCCCAACCCATCTGACTAGGAGCCTTCTCCTACTCCCCGGCTAGTTTCTCCTCATCCAACCCAGCTGGGATTGGGCTCAGGGGAGTTGGCGCGCTGCATGGAGGCAGTGGAGATTTTCAGGACACCCCTTGTCCCTTCCCCATCAGAGTCCTTCGCCAGTTCTGCTCTGCCTCCCTCAGGGCATGTGGGGCCACTGGTCCGAGTTGTCGCCCTGGAGTCCTTGGGGGTGGGTCCAGGCCTTTTGGGCCATTCTCTACCTCTCGGTGTTTCAGTTCTTGATAACTCTGGTCTGGCTTTCTCCAGAGGGTTAGAGGTCCTGGCAGAATCTGCTCCATCCTCCCTCGTGGTGTTGTCCACTGTGGAGGGGGAGGGGACTTAGTCCAGTCCTTCTGCTTTCCAGATGGTGGAAAGGTCTCTCTCTCTCTCTCTCTCTCTCCTACCAGAGGAGCCTCCCCTGCACGCCAGGCTCCATCCCAGCCTCCGAATTTGAGCAGACCCTCTCATACTGGTCCTGGTCAGCCTGTTCGATCCAGCCTCCAGGGGGAGTTACCCCACTCAGGGTCCCCACCTCTTCCAAGTCTTCCCCAGAGCCTCCTCCAAGTGGAAGTGCATCGGAAGAGGACATGTAAGAGGAGACATCTTGACTCCCCAATGAAGTCTCTCATGGAGAACACAGATATCGATGAGGGGGATAGGCCCACCTAGGTCGCTGCCCGATGATGTCTCCTTTGGAAACATCCTGGACATCCTTAAGACTAAGGGCGATTGGTCTGCCCAGCCCCCGTCCTCAGAGGAAACCGTGTTTCTGGAGGTGTTCAGAACAGGCCCATCTACCTCTTGAGTGTCCCTCCCTGCTGACCCCTTGAAAATATCATTGCCAGCAGGTTGTGGAAAGAACCTGATACAGTGGAGCTAATACCTAAGAGAGCGGACAAGTTTTTGAGTCCCTCTTCTGACAAATCCTTTTGGTCCAAGGCAGTTCCAGTGGATGTGATTGTGGTAGCTGCTGCCACCAAAAAAGAGTTGGCAGAACAGAGTTCATCTGTCCATCCTCCCAATCTCGACCGAGAGCCATTGACAGATTCAGAAAGCAGGTGTTTGCATCGGCTTCATTCAGCTTGCAAGCCTTAAACTACCTGACACATTTCACCGGTCTTCAGAAGGATTTGATAGAGGAGCTTATCACTTCCCTCTGAGTCCATGCCTGTGGAGAACTTTTAAGACTGTTTCTCAAAAAGTTGGCCACTCTCATGTCCATACCTAAATTGTCTATGAGGTTGATATCCAACGCTGCAGAGGGTACCTCATGAGCAGCGGGCACAGGCATCATGCCTGGCTTTGCTTATCTGGGTTTGCTGAGGCCTTTAAGGCATTATTCACCAACGCTCCCTTCAATGGTTCAACCCTGTTTGGATGACCATAAAAGAAACTTTAACCCGCAGTGAGCAAGAAGGGAAAACTCTGTCGGCTGTAGGGCTCAAGTTCTGTACCACCCAAAGGCCCTTTTCCAAGACCCAGCAGGGCAGTAAGAAGCTCTGGTTCCATAAGTTGTAGTCTTCCTTTCAGGAAGCTCAGGAGGACTCTTCCAGGGGATGAGGGAAAGGGTTTAATGGTCAATGCCACCCTAATGGCAGAGGAGGCCCACAAAACCAGGGCTCTAGAGAACCCTTCTCTGAGAAGCCCTTTCAGCGCTCGTTGTTCGCAGTTGGGGGCCAGTTATCTTTGCATCCTTTATCCTGGACGGACATTGCAACCAATCAATGGGTGCTAAGAATTATATCCAGGGTTTACTACATTGCCTTTTCCAACCCCCTGCCAAGAAGGAGAACTCTCCCTGACATGCCACCCAGTCAGAGAGAGTTATCACATCTAGAGGTGACCAACCTCATTCAAAAAAGAGACATCCAAAAGGTCCCCACAGGGCAAAGAGGATCCGGAACTTACTCCTGCTTCTTTTTTGTACCAAAGAAAACAGGGGACCTGTGTCCGATTCTGGACCTCAGTCGGTTGAACCCCTCAGTCAAGACGTCAAAGTTCCGGATGGTCACTGTACAGTCTATTGTGCCCTTCTGCACAAGAATGACTGAATGTGCTGTGTGGATTTCCAGGATGGGTACTATCCTATCAAAATAGACAGGAGGTCCAGGAGATTTCTCCACTTTTACATAGGAGCCAATCACTTCTAGCTCCGAGCCTGCCCTTTGGACTCGCCACAGCCCCCTGGGTGTTCACCAAGTGTATGGCAGTGATTGCAGCCCATCTCAGGTTGCAGGGATTCCAGGTGTTTCCCTACCTCGATGATTGGCTCCTCACAACTCCCACACAGCATCAACTGGTGGAGACCACACAGTTTCTTCCTCATCTTTTCAACTAGCTTGGAATCACAGTGATTCTCACCAAGTCTTTTTTGACTCTGTCTTAACACCTGAAATTCATTGGTACTCAGTTGGACACCATCTCGGAGATTGCAGCTCTTCTCCCCTCAGACGCGTGATTCTAATCCAGTCTCTCATACAGTCTCTTCTGGAGCAAACTCGTCCTCCAGTGTCACTCATTCTAAGAGCCTTAGGTTCAGTGGCAGCAGCCATTTATTTGGTTCCGGTGGCCAGGTACTATACAACAGTTCTGCAGTGGACCCTCTTCGTTCAGTGGTCGGTTTCTCATCCTTGTTCAGTTCCTGTAAGGCTCACTCCTATATGTCAAAGAAGTCTGCTGTGGTGGTTGCACTCTCCAGACCTCCTACTGGGCATGTCCTTTCCTCCCCCTGTTCCGACAGCCACAGTGACCATGGATGCTTCCCTCCTAGTGTGGGGGGGCACTTCCTGGGGAAGACTGTCGAAGGGACGTGGTCCCATTTGAGACCAAACTGTACATCAGTGTTCTGGAGATGAGAACAATCCTCTTTATGTTGCAAGCCTTTCAGAACTGCCTTCCTCTAGGGAGTATAGCAGTGCACACGGACAATGTGGTGGTTGTTTGGCACATAAACAAGGGGGCACACATTCATATCTGCTTTGTCGCGAGGCAATGAGGGTCTGGGAGTGGGTGATGTCCTCAGGGTGCTTTCTCCTTGCAACACATATTCCTGGAGCAACCATCGTGCTGGGAGACAAGTTGAGCAGGGTTATTCTGACCCTGCATGAGTGGTCCCTGAATCCACTAGTGGTGAAACAGATCTTCCATCGGTGGGGCCAACTGAGCTGTGATCTGTTTGCTTCCCCTTTCAACCACAAATGCAGCAACTACTTTGCCTTGATCACCCCAGAGGAGGAGTCCCCCAAGGATGCTTTGACTCACGATTGGCCTCCGGATTTCCTTTATGGCTTTCCTCCATTGTCACTAATTCCGAGAGTTCTTCAGAAAGCAAGGTGCCCCAGGACGCAGTTGATCCTCATTGCCCCTTCTGGCCTCTGCAGGTGTAGTCCCTCTTCTACGGTATCATCTGAAGCAGCCTCCCTGGGTGCTCAATCTGATTCTGGATCTGATATCTCACCCATCTCTGTTTCTACTTCCAAACCTGCGGATCCTCCATCTGACAGCTTGGTTTGTCCAATTCCATTGGTTCTTGCTAAGTCCAGGCTTGCATCCCCTGTGAAGGACATTAACCTGGCTTCTCAGAAATCTTTCACCAAGAGAGTTTACAGAAGTAAATGGAAGAAATTTTCTATCTGGGCTAAAGATTGGAATCTGGAGCCATTGTCAGCTTCTGTTTCAGATATCCTCCTTTTCCTGGCTTCCCTCTTTCAGGAGGGCGCTAGTTTCTCTACGATAGTCCAGATGGCTGCTATTTCTAATTTCCACCTTAATGATGAACCTATGTTTCCTTCGCCTCTGCAAGGCTTTCTTGAAAGGTGTCTTTTTATTGCTTTCCCCCAATCAAGGATCCTTTCCCACAGTGGGATCTTGCGCTAGTGCTGCAGTTTCTAACTTGGGCCCCATTTGAGCCAGCCACATCTTGTCATCTCAGATTCCTTTCTTGAAAAACTACCCTTTTGGTGGCTATAACTTCAGCGAAAAGGGTCTCAGAATTGCAGGCTCTTACCATTAAGCCTCCTTATTTGGTATGCCATAAAGATAGAGTGGCCTTGAGACTTGATCCTTCTTTTATGCCAAAAGTGGCCACTGAAGCGAACCTCAATCAGTCTATCCATCTTCTAGTGCTCTTTCCTAATTATGCTAACAAGGGGGAATACATTTTGCATACCTTGGATGTTCATAGACAGCTTTGTTTTTATTTGCACAGAACTAAGGCTTTTCGTCTCTCACACCAATTGTTTGTGGCCTTTTCAGTCAACAGGCAGAGCCAAGCTGTTTCAAAAGTTATCATTTCCCATTGGATTTCCCAGTGCATTTCTTTCATTTACTCCTCCTGTGGTTCTCCTTTGTCAATCTACCAGGTCAGCGGCTACATCAGCTGCCTTCTTCATTGGTTGGTACTAGGCTGTCGGCCCTAGGGCCTATACAAGCCTAGCCATAACAATTCCCTGGATATTTTTTCCCACAATATTTACTTCCCTGGACCCCTGTCTATCAGGGCAACCAACGTGATCCCCGGGGTGAATTTCCTATCTCCCATCCAATCATCAAGGTTCCTTTTGAAGAGGGCCAAGGAGGTGCTCTGCTTGACATGTATGGGCAGTCTATTCCAGAGTTTGGGGTGTCTCTGGGTCAGGAACCTATCCCTCCAGCATGTTTTGTTCATTGTGATGACAAGGCTTAGATCCCTGGAGCATGTGGCTCTGAGGGATTGGGATTTCTTTAAGTGGAGCATGTCCAACAGCTCAGGGTTTGACATGGCCTTGTATGTTAAGCAGAGATCACCTCTGAGTAGACGAAATGCCACGGAGTATAGCTGGAGTTTTTTAGACGGTCAGCACAGGGCATGTGTTTTAGGCCTGTGATTCTTTTAGTGAGGTATTTCTGCGGCCTTTCTTAGCTTGTCAGTCCTTGGATGACATTTGTGCAGCAGCAAGTCTTCTCCTCATACCTTCATTTCTCATTACAAGCTTGATTTGGTTTCTAGGGGAAGGGCATCCTTTGGCTCCACTGTTCTTCGGCATGTCCTTCCTGAAGCCACCCAAGAATGTTGCGTAACTGGACACTGTGACCCATGCCTGATGAATGGTGACTAGGATAACATCAGATTAATAGTTATGTACTTACCATAACTGGGGATGCACAAGCCAGTGCATTTCTTTGTGCTGGTCCCAAGCCCGAATAAATGGGGAGGGTTGCGTCAGGAAGGGCATCCGGCATAAAACTTCTCCAAATACTTCATGCGGACACCAGTAAATATTTCCATACCGGATCGGTCGAGGCCCAGGTTAACAACAACCGCGACCATTACTGTTAGCCAACAAGGTGCTGGTGGAAATTATGCTACTGTTGGCCGAAGGAGGAGAAGAGGCGGAAGGCATGGCCGAAGGCAGGAAGAGAGGAGAAAGGCTAGGACTGTGGTAGTGAGGGTCGGAACTTTGAATGTTGGCAGTATGACTGGTATAGGGAGAGAGCCAGCCAATATGATGGACAGAAGGAAGGTTGGTGTATTGTGTGTGCAAGAGACCAGATGGAAGAAGAGTAAGGCTAGGTGTATCGGAGGTGGGTTTAAATTGTTTTATCATGGTGTGGATGGGAGGAGGAATAGAGTAGGAGTTATCCTGAAGGAACAGTATGCTAAGAGTGTTTTGGAGGTAAAAAGAGTGTCGGATAGAGTGATGTTTATGAAGTTGGAAATTGATGTTGTAATGATGAATGTTGTTAGTGCATATGCCCCACAAGTTGGGTGTGCGATGGATGAGAAAGAAAAATTTTGGAGGGAGTTGGATGAAGTGATGATGACTGTACTCAAGGGTGAGAGAGTGGTGATTGGAGCAGATTTCAGTGGGCATGTTGGTGAAGGGAACAGAGGGGATGAGGAAGTGATGGGTAGGTATGGTGTTAAAGGAATGCAGAAGGTCAGATGGTAGTGGATTTTGTGAAAAGGATGGACATGGCTGAGGTAAGTACGTATTTTAACAAGAGGGAAGAGCATAGGGTGACATACAAGAGTGGAGGAAGATACACACAGGTGGATTATATCTTATGTAGGAGGGCCAGTTTGAAGGAGATTGGACACTGTAAAGTGGTGACCGGGGAAAGTGAAGTTAGGCAGCATAGGATGGTGGTTTGTAGAATGACGTTGGTGATCAAGAAGAGGCAGAGGAGTGTGAGGGCAGCACCAAGGATCAAATGGTGGAAACTGAAAAAGGGTAATTTTGAGGTGGAGGTCAGGGATGAGTTAAGACGGGCACTGGGTGGCAGTGAAGAGTTACCAAATAGCTGCGTAACTACAGCAGAGCTAGTAAGGGAGACGGCAAGAAAGGTGTTTGATATGACTTCTGGACATAGGAAGGAAGACAAGGAGACATGGTGGTGGAATGAGGAAGTACAGGAGAGTATACAGAGAAAGAGGTTGGCAAAGAAGAAGTGGGATTGTCAGAGAGATGAAGAAAGTAGACAGAATATAAGGAGATGAGGTGCATGGCAAAGAGAGAGGTGGCGAAGGCTAAGGATAAGGCATATGAAGAGTTGTATGAAAGGTTGGACACTAAGGAGGGAGAAAAAGACCTGTACCGATTGGCTAGACAGAGGGACCGAGCTAGGAAAGATGTGCAGCAGGTAAAGGTGATAAAGGATAATGAGGGAAACATACTCACAAGCGAGGAGAGTGTGTTGAGCAGATGGAAAGAGTACTTTGAAGGGTTGATGAATGAAGAGAATGAGAGGGAGAGAAGGTTGGATGATGTAGGGATAGTGAATCATGAAGTACAATGGATTAGCAAGGAGGAAGGAAGGATAGCTATGAAGAGGATGAAGAATGGAAAAGGCTGTTGGTTCAGATGACATACCTGTGGAAGCATGGAGGTGTTTAGTTGAAATGGCAGTGGAGTTTTTACCTGGATTGTTTAATGAAATCTTGGAAAGTGAGAGGATGCCTGAGGAATGGAGAAGAAGTGTTTTGGTACCGATTTTTAAGAATAAGGGTGATGTGCCGAGCTGTAGTAACTACAGAGGGATTCAATTGATCAGTCACAGCATGAAGTTATGGGAAAAAGTAGTGGAAGCTAGGTTAAGAAGGGACATGAAGATTAGTGATCAGCAGTATGGTTTCATGCCGGGAAAGAGCACTACAGATGCAATGTTTTTTCTGAGAGTGTTGATGGAGAAATACAGCGAAGGTCAGAAGGAGTTGCATTGTGTTTTTGTAGACTTAGAGAATGCATATGACTACAGATAACACAGATACCAAATTATGATAAATACATAACTATTATTTAGGCTCCTAACATTAAGCAACATGACCTTGAGTTTGTCTGTAGTGGATTTCATTATGTCGGAAGTTTTGTTGTTTTGACATTGGCTAAAAAAAGGCACTATGGGGCAGACAAGCATATTTGCCAGTATCTGAAAGCCTTGAGGAGACAGGTGAAGGCCATCTCTGGCAAAGCAGTGTGGTCTGTTGACCATGTCTTCCCAGGATTTCAGATAACTGGATCCCCCTTGCCACCAGAAACTAAGTCAATTAATTGAAATCAGTAATTTTTTGTCTGTATTGTGTCATCATCTTAGATGAAAGTAAAAGGAAACGTGGATCCGGACAGGCAGAATAAACAATTTATTAAATGGAGAGACAAATAAAAACGTGCTGGTAAAACATGTGATAAACACTTTCGTTTGGACTATGCCAAACTTCCTCTGATAAAGAACACATCATTGTCGTACTACAAAAAGCTCTCCTTGGTCTATTCCTTTCCATCAATGAAGTAACATAACACTCCCCCTGCACAAGTGAGAGCAACAAAAAATAAAAAAATAGTCAATGCATATATATATATATAAATGAAATATACTTGTGAAGGGGGAGCGTTATGTTACTTCATTGATGGAAAGGAATGGGCCAATGAGAGCTTTTTGTAGTAAGACAGTGTTTTTAAACTAAAGGAAATGATGTGTTCTTTATCAGAGGAAATTTGGCATAGTCCAAACGAAAGCGCTTAACACACGTTTTACCAGCACGTTTTTACTTGTCTCTGTTTAATAAATTGTTTATTCTGCCTGTACGGATCCACGTTTTCTTTGGCTTTCTTGGGTTTATGTGGCTCTTATTGTCTGGTTAGATGAAAGTAAAATGGTGCTTAGGGCTAGGGACATACCTACCTGGGACACATAATCTGAGCGTTCAGTCATGTCTCTCTTCATATAGACAAGAGAGGTACATCTCAATTCTTTCACTCTATCAGGTACTATGACAATAATGGTAATTGCTGCTGAGTGAATTGAATGTGTGCATGATTTGACAGATCCTGGCACTGGACAGGCAGCTGACGGTGACCTTCTTCTTGTCCACCTTGGTTAGGGGACAGCTCTGTGTCTCACTACTGAGTCTCCTATGACTAGGATATTAGGTTTTTAGGTATTTTGCCTTAGGGGCTTAATTGCTGAGACAGTGATATGTGTGTGTTGATGTTCTTCGTGTTTCAATGTTGCAGTCATTATATTTGTGTTATCTGCTAGCAGGTAGCCCTCAGTCGGCCTGATTATCAAAGTCTTGGGTCCTGCGTCGGTTGCTGTCTCATCTGAGTCTCCTATGACTAGGATATTAGGTTTTTAGGTATTTTGCCTTAGGGGCTTAATTGCTGAGACAGTGATATGTGTGTGTTGATGTTCTTCGTGTTTCACTGTTGCAGTCATTATATTTGGGTTATCTGCTTGCAGGTAGCCCTCAGTCGGCCTGATCATCAAAGTCTTGGGTCCTGCGTCGGTTGCTGTCTCATCTTCCATGACGTCAGGTAGTTAGGGGTATAAAGCATGCAGCCAACGCCATTACATCAGTCTTTCTTGCCGTCCGGTGCTTGAAGTAGAAGCAGTTCGCAAGTGCCGGTTGGCCAACTCCTGAAATTTTCGTTTTCGAGTTTCGGATCTGAAGTCTTCAACAAAGCTAAGTACCCCGTTTGGGGATCCTTTTTCTTGCTCTAAACTGATATCAGTAAAAGTTAACAATTGTATTTCTTCTTCTTTCGGCTTTTCTCGGGTAGGGATTGCCACAGCGGATCATCTGTCCGCTCAGGATTGGCAGTGGAGTTTTTACAGTGTCGAGTTGCCAGCCCGGCGCCCAACCTTCCACAGAAGGCACACACACGCACACACTCACACCTAAGGCCAAATTAGAGTGTCCAATCCACCTACTGCATGTCTTTGGGATGTGGGAGGAAACCCACGCGACCACAGGGAGGACATGCAGACTCCGCACAGAAGGCACCCCAGTCGAGAATCGAACCAGCGAACCTCTTGCTCTGAGGTGGCAACGCTAACCGCTGCACCACCGTGGCTGTCCTAACAATCGTATTTCTTGTGGAAAGCAAGTACCTCATAAAGATTTCCATTCGTACTGCATTCCTTGCCTAAGCCCAGACCACGACGTACCTCGCTGTCAGTTTTGTGCCATATTCAAACCTCAAACTGTTCGTCGTCGGTTCATTTTCGCATCTACTTACATATTAAACTGACACCATTTTCTTCTTCAGAGCCTAAAGCTCAATTCACGCCTAGAAAACCAATGCCCAGACCGCATGGTCAGGCCCCCTGTGCCTAAAAAACAAATGTTAAGAATGGCTGAAGACCTTATTACTCTAATCAGTGGTAGCCACCCTTCTCCCTCGAAGAGACCTAGAACTGGATTTCCTTCTGATCAGGATTCTGAAATTTCTGTTTTCTCTGATGAACAGGAATTGCCCTTATCCACCTTTGAGGATTCTGGTGCTGAGGACTCCATTCTCTCTGCTTCCCCTCCAGAGGATTTCTCTTTTGGTGAAACTTTGCATACTCTTAGGGAGCATTTCCGCTGGGAAAGCCAGGATTACTCTGACTCCAGAAAAAGGTGTAGGGAATTCTTACTCCTACCTCAACACAGTCCCTTAGCTATCCCTCCTGTACTGGACATTGTAGATGATGCCTTCTTGGAATCTAGCCTGGCCCCTGACACTTTACCTCCGGCTCCCAGAAAACCTGACAGGTATTACAGAGTACCTGACTCTCACAAGTTCCTCCTTAAGAATCCTACTGCGGATCCTGAGACCATTTCACAGGGACCCAAAGGCATTAAGGCTTCTACTGCCAAAAACCTGCTGGAAAGCACTAGGAAGCCTGAAACGGATACAAGCACTCAGCTCTCCTTGGCAATAAGGAGAAATTAATCATAGGCACTAAACAGTCTATAATTGCAAAGGTAAGGGAAAACAGCTCTTAAACTTTACATAAAAGCACCTAAACAGGCATGTCCAAGGGTCAGCTTCCGGTGATTTCTCCTGCCCACCTGGTGAATCTGGGCATACCGGGGCAATGTGGCAACTGCCTCATGTACACAGACAATCCTCTCCTCCTACCACCCAACACTACAACCTGCGAGAGATGCACTTACATAGCCAAACTGGAAGCAAAGCTCTCTCTGGCCAAGATTGTGCTAGACAGTCAAGAGGAGAAGGTTAACACCTGCATCACACCTCAAGCAACTCATAGCCCTTCAAAACCCACACCATCAACATCCACACATAGCAACACTAAACCCACATATGTGGAGGCCCTTAACATTAACCTGCCCAAACAACAAGAACCTCCAAAGCCGAAACGCAAACAAACACCAGTCACAACCAAAGTGACACATAGCTCACAACACCAGTGTGCCATCCAACAAGAGCCCCTAAGGCAAGACAATGTACCCAACACTTTAGTCATAGGTGACTGTATAGTCAGGCACACTGATGTCCCACTCACCAGACTGAACAAGGAGAAAATTTCAGTTGGGTGCCAGGATCCGCCACATAACGCATGCACTCAAGTCACTCCACAACAAGTACAAATACAACTCTGTCATTGTCCATGCTGGAGTGAATGATTTGTGATGTACCTCCCTGGACTACATGAAAAGAGATATGGAAGAGCTCTTGGATCATGTGACCCAAGCAGGTATGACCCTAGCCCTGAGTAGCATCCTGCCTTCGCCCAGAGTGATACCACAGTATAAGGACAAAATGATTGACTTCAACAATTGGCTAAGCTTCTGGTGTCATTCAAAGGGGATCCAGTATTTGTTTGCCTGGGAAGACATGATCGACAAACCACGATGCTTTGCCAGAGATGGTCTGCACCTGTCACCCCTGGGATTCAGGTTACTGGCTAAAGCTCTTGCCACCCCTATAGTGCCTTTTTTAGGCAAGGTTCAAAGGATAAAACCACCACCGTAACAGATAGAAGCAGGCAAAATCTGAAGGTAATGCTACTCAATGCTAGAAGTCTAAACCTCAAAATGCACTCTCTTGAAGCACTCCTAAAAATGGAGAACATCAGTATCTGTGCAGTAACTGAGACCTGGTTCAAGGCTCCAAAGAGCACCCCTGCAATACCAGGCTACAATTCTTACCACACTTTTCGGCCACAAAACCAGGACCGAAACACTAAAGGTGGAGGAGTGTCCATATTCACCAAGGATATTCACACCTCCAGGCTAGTTGCCCAACATAATGCATCTGAAATTCTCCAGGTGAAACTAACACTGGGTAAGACTGCAATCCAAATTGTAGATTGCTACAGATCCCCAACCATGCCCCAAGATTCTCACTACACCTTTATAAACATACTGGAAAATGTTAAGATACAACCAAACACCCTAATACTGGGAGATTTCAACTACCCTGCCATTAATTGGGAAAACTACTCGGGTGCCAACTCCTTTTCCCAATGGTTCTTGGAATTCATAAATTCCAACGCCCTGGATCAACTAATCCATTGTCCCACCAGGGGCTCCAATATCCTAGACCTGGTCATTATCAACATGGGAGATAGATGCTCCACACCTGTGGTCACCCCCTCATTGGTCAGGTCTGACCATAAGCAAATCACCCTTGACATCCACATCCCACCCCCACCCCCCAGTAAGGAAACCTCCTTAAAAAATTTCTCCAAAGCCAACTTCAAGCTACTGAAGTCAGAAGTGACAAACTTCACAACACCCACGCAGACGGGATCTGGAAGTTCGACTGCAGAATCCTACACTAATGCACTGTACGAGCACATCCACTCGTGCATGAATCGTGCCATCCCAAGTAGAACCAAGATGGTCTTCTCCAAAAAAAGGAAGCCAATCTGGTGGTCCCTGCTATAAACAAACTATACAACAGAAGGAAGAAACTGTTGCAATAAAGAGGAAAATCCCAGGATGCAAAAAACTCCCTTACCAGCCTCAGTAAGAAGCTGAGATCCCTCATAAAATCCTCAAAAGCTAGTTACGAAAATAAAATTGCCAAAGATTCCAAAGACAACCACAAGGCATTCTATAGTTATGTCAAGAATCTAAATGGCAATGCTCAGATCTGCTTTGAGTTACAACAGAATGGCATTAAATATACTGATCCCAAGGATATTGCCAGTATCCTGGAAGATCGATTTACTGCCACCTTCACCCCACTGTCACCCCCTAAAGGGCCCATCTCAATACCAAAAGATTGCCAAATTCCGATAATCACGGCCACACAGGTAGAAACCGCACTCTCCAAAGCTAAGAATACAGCATCCATGGGACCAGATGACATCCCAGGCTGTGTACTACATGAACTACAAAATGAACTGGCACCTCACCTAAGTGTCATGTTTAATCATAGCCTCACCTCAGGCTTTGTCCCCACTGAGTGACGCATAGCTACAGTTATCCCACTCCACAAGGGAGGATCCACCTTGGATCCCAGGAACTACCGTCCCATCAGTCTGACAAGCCTGATTTGCAAGGGCATGGAACACATTATCATGGAACTTATAAACAAAGGCATTGGCAACCTTCAAACACTGGACCCCACCCAGTTTGGATTTGTGAAGGGCTGATCTTGTCTCCTGCATCTGATTGACTTCTTCGAATCAATCTCCAGAGCTGTGGATGAGGGTAAGGCAGTCTACACAGCCTATCTAGACCTCGCCAAGGCCTTTGACACCATCCCCCATTTTGGACTCATAGATAAACTTACTAAGCTGGGCATAAATCCCTACGTCACTCGATGGGTTGCTAACTGGCTTACTGACAGAACCCAGACAGTAAAAGTAGCCGACTCCAAATCCAGCTCCAGGCAAGTGACAAGTGGAGTACCTCAGAGTTCAGTCCTGGGACCACTGTTGTTTGGCATCTACTTCTCTGAAGTGCAGGCCAACACTGAGAGACTCTGGCTAACAAAGTTTGCAAATGACTGCAAACTGGGAGCCATTATTGAATCCCCAAATGATGTGGATATTCTACAAAAGGGCCTTACAGAAACAGATGCCTGGTGACAGAACCATGGGCTCAAGCGTATTGCCAAGAAATGTATAGTTATCCCCTTTGGAAAAAAACATGTACCCATGAATTACCACATAGGTGGCAGGACACTAAACATCGAAAGTGTGATGAGAGACTTAGGGACACAGGTGGACAGTGGTCTCACTTTCGATAACCACATTGCCACAACAGTCAGGAAATCCTTCTATGTGGCACACCTCATCACTAAGGGCTTTTCATCCAGAAAAAAGGAGGTCATTGTCCCTCTGTACTCATCCCTCATTAGACCCCATTGTAGAGTATAATACCCCATTTGGTATGTACCTCACAAGACCTCTGCAACAGCTGGAAAGGCCACAGAAATACCTCACTAAAAGAATCACAGGCCTAAAGCAGATGCCATATACTGACCGTCTAAAAAAACTTCAGCTATACTCTGTGGCATATTGTCTACTCAGAGGCGATCTCTGCTTAACATACAAGGCCATGTCAAACCCTGAGCTGTTGAACATGCTCCACTTAAAGAAATCCCAATCCCTCAGAGTCACACGCTCCAGGGATCTAAACCTTGTCATCACAATGAACAAAACATGCTGGAGGGATAGGTTCCTGACCCAGAGACTCCCCATACTCTGGAATAGACTGTCCATACATATCAAGCAGAGTGCCTCATTGGTCCTCTTCAAAAGGAACCTTGATGATTGGATGGGAGATATGAACTTCACCCAGGGGATCATGTCAGTTGCCCTGTTAGACAGGGGCCTGGAGAAGTAAATATTATGGGAAGAAATATCCAGGGAATTGTTATGGCTAGGCTTGCATAGGCCCTAGGGCCGATAGCCTAGTACCATCCTATGAACCTATGAACCCTACCCCCTCTGATAGAGATTCCAGGGCCCTGGACAGATGGGGTAAGAAGGTATACACTTTTGCTACTTTGGCCATTAGGGCCTTAAACTGCCAGTTTCATATGTTAAAGTATCAACAGCATATTATTGGATTGCTTAAGAAGAAAATGATGTTGATTCCTGACTGAGCTGAAAATGAAGAATTACAGGATTTAATGCATTCTGCTGAACAAGTTGGAAAACATAACTTTGCAATGTGGTTTTGATTCATTAGTGGCATCTTGCAGGGCTGCTGTCACTGGGTCAGTACTTAGAAGGCATGCTTTGCTTAATCAGCAAACTTTGCCTGATCATGTTAAAGCTAAATTACTGGATACTCCCTTAAACCAAGACCGCCTGTTTGGCAGCAAAGCAGAAGAAGTACTTGAAAAGTTGGAGGAAAAAAACTAAATCTATGCAAACTGTTAAAGATTTCCTGCAAGTACAGCCTCCCACATTTAGTAGGCTAAGAATTGGTCCTTTCCTGCCTCTTCCAGGTCTTCTCAGTCCAAACCCAGGACCAACAGACCACCCATACTTCAGTCTCAAGGTGCTCACAGGCCTAAGCAGTGGGGGGCTCCCACTTCCAAAGCTGGAAGTAGTAAGACACCCCCCCCCCTATGGTAAACTGTCACAATGACTTAACTTTAAACCTTCCAAGACCTGCTAAACTGACTGTTCCTTTAGGGGAAAGATCGCTCTGCATGCAAAAAACTGGAAACTCATTACCCAAGACAAATGGGTTTTAAATATAGTCTCCCAAGGATACAGATTCAACTTCCACTCCTTACCAACCCCAAGCGGGTGGCCAGACTTACTCCCAAATCAGTGGGCAGAGGCTCAAAAGCAGGTTTTCTCTCTTCTAAATATTAGGGCTATTCAACCTGTCCCAGAAGAGGAATGGGGGCAAAGTTTTTACTCAAGACTCTTCCTGGTACCCAGAAAAGACAATTCCTGGCTTCCTATCCTGGACCTGTCTATCCTAAACACCTGTTTGGTAATAACCAAAAGTAGAAATTCCACCACAAGTATATCAAAGGACACTGCTGCCAGTAACAATAAAGGCTGTCCTCCGTAGTAGTTCTTATAACTGTGTGTATGTAATCAATCCACTAGCCAAAACGAATTACGATAAACTCTCAAATAGTTTATTTAACATTTAAAGTAATGAAAAAAGACAGATTTAGCGCTTTCATCTCCACCACGGAGACTTCATCAGAATCATCTGTTTCATGTCTAAAACACTTTTTATATCAATCCATTCATTCTCATTGGCTGGCCAATCAGTGCTGAAATGTAAAAACTTGCCAAACTTTTAACCCTTCATTCCCAGTGGTAAAAACATTTTGTTCATTGGAAAACAGTTCTTTAAATAATTTATAAATACAAATATGGAATGTTTAATACAAGTTATACAAATAAATAATGTATTGTTATAAAAATTATTAAAAAGATTATTAAAACAGAGTTACATCAGGAAAAATAAGGGGAAAATATATCTCACTGATTGTCAAAGGGACAATATACTTGGGACACTCCAGTCATGGTGCCAAGTGAACTTGGCAGGCTACATGCACTTTCAGTTTTCTGCACTGCCCTTTGGCTTATCTACTCCGCCCAGGGTATTCACAAAGTGCCTATCTCCAGTCATTGCATACTGTAGGCAAAGAAATATTCAAATATACCCATACCTGGACGATTGTCTAATTCAGGCAGAAAACCAGGACAGACTGTTAAATCATCTGGCATTTGTAAAGAAATTACTAACTTCTCTGGGGTACACCATAAACGAAAATAAATCACATCTAGTACCCTGCCAACAAATTGTATTCCTGAGAGCAAGCTTGAATACAACTTCCCAGATGGCCTACCTCATGCCAGAAAAACAAGTTTATTTGACTGCCTACTTCAGACTACTGATCACAAAGGCCCAGCTATCTGCAAGGAAAATACTGCAAGCCCTGGGGTTCATGGCCTCCTGCATTCTATTAATTCCATATGCAAGACTGCATATGAGTAAACTACAATGGTATCTAAACAGCCTATGGTGTCAACATTCTCAGGACCTAGAGTCAATGATTCCTATCATCCCTTGTCTAAAGACAGAATTCCTTTGGTGGGCAGAGGCCTGCCACCACAATAAGGGACTGCCATTCACTCCCTGCCAACCAAACCCTAACAACAGACGCATCAGACTGTGCATGGGGGGCTCACTTGGCAGGGCAGTGCATTCAGGGCAAATGGAACCCGAGTCAAATGCACCTGCATATCAATCAAAAAGAAATTTTAGCTGTACAGAATGCTCTGACAGCCTTCAAGGACCACATTCTTCCAGGACAATTATTGGTAAAGACGAACAACATCACTGTCATGTGGTACATAAACAAGCAGGGGGAACCCACTCATACCCTCTCTGCAGACTAGCCATGGCTCTGTGGAACACAGCCTTGAGCTACCAAGTGCATCTACAAGCTCAGTTCCTGCCAGGCAAGCTAAATGCACTGGCAGACGACCTAAGCAGAAATCTCATGGACCCACACGAGTGGAAACTGGGACAAAGGATATTCAACATTTTGAGAATCAAATGGGGGAGCCCAGAGATAGACCTGTTTGCCTCCCCTCAGAACCACCAATTGGACAAATTCTGTACAAGAACTCCCCACAGACAAGCTTGGAAAGTGGGTGCCCTGTGCCTCACCTTGAAAAACCTATCAGTTTATGCCTTTCCCCCTCTGCCTCTCCTCTCCAAAGTTCTACTAAAGATCAAACAGGACAAACCAAGGACAATACTCATTGCACCAGACTGGCCACGCCAACACTGGTACCCCCTCTTGCACAGTGTGTCACTGCTGGAACCATGGCACCCGCCTCAAACTCCCTCCCTGTTGTCCCAGATGGAGGGCCAGATTATGCACCCCCAGCTTCAAACCCTGACCCTTGCAGCCTGGCTTATTACCCGAGCTCGCTGTAACCATCCCTCAGTAAGCAAGTGATGGATGTCATTCTGGAGGCAAGGACGCCTAGTACTAGAAAATCCTATGATGAAAAATGGAAAAGATTCTGTTCCTGGAGTCAAACTCAGGGGATGGGCACAACAGTGTCCAATTTACCGCACATTCTTCAATATTTAACTGAGATGCTTCACAAGGGCCTTTCCTTTTCTTCCATTAAAATTAATGCCTTGGCCATTTCAGCCCATTATAATACAGAGCCACCCCTGTTCTCTCTCATCCACTGCTGAAGCAATTCCTCAGAGGGACCAAAAACTTAAGACCACCCAGGAGAGCCCCTACTCCAGCCTGGGACCTTAACTTTGTATTGGAAAAGCTCACTGCACCTCCCTTTGAGCCAGCTGTAAATGCAGAGCTGAAATTCCTGTCTTGGAAAACCGCCTTCCTTCTAGCCATCACTTCAGCAAGAAGGGTATCGAATTACAGGCCCTCATGGCAGTGGAGCCTTTCATCATCTTTCATGCTGACAGGGTGTCCCTCAGGACCAGTCCCTCCATGCCCAAGGTGGTATCCAGTGTGGCCATCAGTCCATTCATTTGCCAACCTTCTTCTCTAATTCAAAGAACAAAGGGGAACAAATACTGCCCTCCTTGGTCGTGCACAGACAACTTAGATTTTACTTGGACAGGACTGAGCCTCTCAGGAAATCTGAACAACTATTGGTGGCATTTGCTGCAGGGGCAGACGGGAAGGCTATTTCAAAGCAAACCATCTCTAAGTGGATAGGTTATTGCATTAATTTCTGCTGTAAGGACCATGGAAAACCTACCCCACAGGAGATAAGACCACATTCCACCAGGGCTGCATCTACCTCTACAGCCTTTCTCAGAGGTGTCCCTACCAAGGACATCTAGAAGCTGCTACCTGTAGTTCTGTACATACTTTCACCAAGTATTACCACTTGCCATTGTTTTCTAAATCCAGAGCTGGTTTTGCCACTGCAGTCCTGCAGGGTCTAATAGCTGGTCCTAATGCTCTCTAATTGCCTCCTCCCTTCCTTAGCTTTGGGAATCTACCCAAATGTAATGACTGCAGCAGTGAAACACGAAGAACATAGTAGAGTTGTGTACACTTACCATAAATGTAGATGTTCGAGTGTATTCACTGTTGCAGTCCTGGTTACCCCCCCCCTCCAGCCCCGTGACCACTATTGTCTATACCTCTCATTTTGTTTACCATTCTTAAAGCTTTCTGGTGTATTTGCTTTTTGTTGGAGGTGTAACCTTGTATATAATTGCTTCCCATTAGGGGGGCACCTGACATCTGGGGTAAGAAAAACTGATGTAATGGCGTCGGCTGCATGCTTTATACCCCTGACTACTTGACGTCCTGGAAGATGAGACAGCAACCGACGCAGGACCCAAGACTTTGATAATCAGGCCGACTGAGTGCTACCTGCAAGCAGATAAACCAAATGTAATGACTGTAACATTTATGGTAAGTGTACACAACTGTACTTTATGTTTAGTGGTGGATTCTGTTTATGTGCAAATATGTGTAGGTTGTTTGCATTTCGGAGGTCTCTGGTGTCTTGTAGCCTCTTAGTGATTAGCTTAGCGTATGTGGGTTTATATGTCTTGATCTTATCTTTTGTGAGTGGAAAGGTGTGTGTGTTGTTGATGTCTTGTTTACTGTTACATGACAGGACTGATTCTAGTTTTATGGTATAGTTACATCTCTCACATATTGTATTTGTTTGCTTTATGAGCAAGTAGTTGTCAGTATACATGAGGCAATTGCTGCATTGCTTCAGGATGCCCATGTCAATCAGGCTGGCTGGAGAAATGTTGGGAAACTAACTGTCCATAGTATCAGGTAATTCTTAAGTAATAATTTGTGAGAGGGCATATTAGATCAGCTATTGCTTTGGGATTAACATGGGGACTTATTCTATAGAAGATCATGGATGAAAAGTGGGACAACACTGCCCAGTGCTCAGCTAAGTCACCTACAGTGTAGAAATACACAGCTGTGTTTCCTGCAGAGCAGCAGGAAACCTGGGGGAGTTTCACTGACTGGTGTCCAGGGAAAAAATAGTTTCTATGCATTTGCCTTTATGCAAGGCACCAGTAATCCTTGTTGCGTGGTACTCCGCTATGAGCAAACACAAGGCTTATATACAGGTGAAATTAAACAGTTTTAAACTAGTCTGCCAATGGGAAATCACACAGTGATCCTTCCTCCAGCAATACCCAGATCAGACAAGGCTATATCCAAACTCTCCTTCTACAAGGGTGTAGTGTTGAGTTCAAGTGTATGCAAACAGGCTACATTCAGCAAGTCTGATTCTAGTGTATGCTAGCTAAACAATATTTCAGTGCAAAACAAGTGCAGGTAATGAGCAGGCACAAACAGTAAAAACAGTCAAAAAGGCACAAATGTATATGGTTAAACAGTAAAATACCGATGGAAAGTGCAGATCAAACTCAAAATAAGCTTAATTTGTTGTTCTTAGCTTTGGATGGCTTGGATTCAAGCAGAAACAAACAGTCTGGACTTCTGGCAGAGTGCCAAAACATTGTTTCAAGCAGAAAAAAACAGTCTGGACTTCTGGCAGAGTGCCAAAACGCAGAGCAACCCTGGTTAATTGAACTAAAAACCATGCAAATATGAGGCTTATATGCAGGAGAAATTAAACAGTTTTAAACTAGTCTGCTAACAGGAAATCACACAATGATCACTCCAGCAATCCTCAGCTCAGACAAGGTTGTACCCACACTCTTCTGCCACAAGGGTGAAGGGGAGCCCTTCTTAATGTAAGGTGGCTGGATATGAGTTCATGTGTAAGGAAAACAGTCTAGATTCACAAGTCTGGATCTTGTCTTTGCTACCTAAGCAATATTTCAGCGCAAAACAAGCGCAAGTAATAAGCAGTCAAAACCCACAAATTAACGCAGTGAAACAGTGCAGATGAAAAAGTGTAGATCAAACTCAAAATACATTTAATTTCTTGTTACTAGCTTTGAATGGCTTGGAATCAAGCAGAAACACTCTGGACCTCTGGCAAATGAATTGTCAAATCTTATAATAATTTATTTTATTTTAACTGGATAATTAGTCCATGCCGTTTTTTAAACCAAGATATTTATCTTGGCTGGAAAAGAATCCAGTGATCACTGACCTTGGTGTGGGTGGATTTTTCTTTTATTGATGTGTTGGAAAAAGTGGTATGTGTGCCCTCTCAATACCAAAGGAAAAAGCTTCAGGCAAGTTCTATGTCTTAGGCAATCAGATATTTAGAAATTGAATTATACGGTCTCCTTCCTCCTCTTCAGGGATAATGCCATAAGTCCTAATGTTGTTCCTTCTGGATCTGTTTTCTAGATCTCCTATTTTTTTCCCAAAATAAGTTGTTTTGTTTCAAGGGAAATTCAGTATTATTCTCACCCTCAATCGTTCTTCCATCTAAATCAGTCATTTCTTCTTCTATATTTGAGATTTGTGAAGTTGTTTTAGAGCTTCACCCAGCACTTCTACCTGTTCCTTACATTTCCTCCATAATGTCTGTTTTGCTTTGAATTTAACCATCCTTAAAGAAAGATGACGTTGCTGAGTACAGATTGAATGTCTCTTCATTGTATTGCCCTGAACACTGGGTTTAGAGTGATTCATTCTGAGGGAATTAGTTTCTTCACAGGAAAAAGTGAAGAAAAAGGTTTCAAACTTCTTTTTTACATGTAGTACTTGTTTCGGAAGTAGTTTAATTATACACCCATCAAATTTTTTAATGTATTCTTTGACTTTTTCTGTA
Organism: Protopterus annectens; assembly: GCF_019279795.1. Classification (NCBI taxonomy): domain Eukaryota; kingdom Metazoa; phylum Chordata; order Ceratodontiformes; family Protopteridae; genus Protopterus; species Protopterus annectens. Next base: position 1,080,876,340 of record NC_056746.1, on the reverse strand, counting down.
AAAATCCTGTCAAAGATGTTAAAATGAAGCAGAGCAAAAAAAACAGTGCTATTAACTGCTCACCATCTTGGCCACCTCCAATGGTTTCATTTTTTGATATTTTGGAAGATTCTTTAAAAAGTCATTGAAAAAAATTGCATTGCATTTACGGTTTCAGAAATCTGACCACCGAAGATATTTTTTTTCTTAAAACAGATGTATTTGATTTAAGAATCCTACATAAGATTCCATTATTTGTATTTACATGTCTGATAAGCTTACATTAGGACATGCTGGCGCCTTCTACAGATGAAGTGATACTTATCACTCTTAATTCTGCATGTGATCAGATCAGCTATATGGAACTTTGGGGCAGATGAACTGCAGATCTGTTATACGTAGTCTGATTAATAAAGTAAAACACGCGTCTAGAAAGTGCATATAAGTTACAAAATGGACAAAGAGATGTAATATAAAGTTAAGATCTCCACTCAGAGTTGTCAGGAGATGCATAACATTTTAAGGCCATAAATTAATATGGCTAATTCAAAGAATCAGTTGTTTTTCCAAGTCTAAACTTATTACACATGCATAGTCTATTAAAATAATATTTCTTTTTATATTGTCACATGCTTATCTGTTAGCCATGAATCATTTTTTGGTAATCATTAAATAGTATAAACTGTTTTTAAATATGCTTATTAAATAGAAATATATTTTGTAGTCTATTTTAGTAATAAAAGTGGCCTGTATGAGCTGTATAGTTCTGGATTATCTTGTTTTAAGATAGGTATAATAGCATATTCTCAAGAAATGTTATGAATAGTTCCGGATTATCTTGTTTTAAGATAGGTATAGTAGCATATTCTCAAGAAATGTTATGAATCAAATCGAAAGTGTTTTCTAACAGAATTATTTTGCATGGCAGTATTTTATAAATATCTGAAATTAAGCCATCCATTCCCAGTGCCTTGCTTTCTTTCAAACTTCTAATCTGTTCTTTAATTTCTATTAATGAAATTGGTTTTGTGAGAAGATTCACTTGTTTTTGAGATCATTTATAGAAGATATTTTCTTTCAGAAACTTTGACAAGAGCAGCATCAGTATTTTGTTCTGGATTTTTTTATATCTTTATAAGGTCTCTGAAAAGCACAAACTATATCCTGTAAGGCATATGATTTTTTATTCTTAAAGCCTAGAGTAGTAATACTCTTAACTTGTCTGCCTTATATATGTATATATATATTTTTGATGACCTCTGTAATCCTGTAGAATTGATTGTAGCCCTCCTTTTTTAAAGCCATTACTACTTTGTGGTTTAAAATGTTTTGATACTTATAACACCCACCCGGGCCTTTATAAAGCTAGCTGAACAACCCAAGCCAATTGTGTCCCTATGTAACATGGGTGTCTGTTTGATCAGGTATGTTAGTTATAGGTTGCTAAAGGTTTAGTGGGGGGTTGTTAGAGAATATTTACTGTCAGCCTGTATTAGAGGCATGGAAGCCATACCAGGGGTGAATTTTCATTTTCCCATCTAATGGTCAAGAATATGGTTTGGGCTAGACTCTGTTTCACTCAGATGGGGAGCCTATTCCAGAGCACATGAATCCTTTGAGAGGCATATCTGTCTCACCAGCATGTTCTATTTATTTTGCAAATAAAGTTTAAATCCTTGAATCTAGTGTTTCTGGTGCTATTCATTTTGTGGGTGTTTGAAAGGCCCATCAGGGCTGGATCTGAGGAGGCCTTGTATGCCAGGCATAGATTACCTTTCAGTAAGCTGTAGCAGACTGAGTATATAGATAGGAGTTTAAGGTGATCTGTGTCGACACTCATGGATTCTCATGGTGGGGAAGCTGTGTGGGTGTTCCAATTATTGCATATGCCTGCTCAAGTAAATGTCAAAGGGGGCACTGTACTCAATGTTGAGTCTGATAAGGCTGAGTAAGGTGGTACTATAACTTCCTTGGACCTGGAAATCATACCCTTACTTTTAAGTTGGGGGACATAGAATGATTTTCTTACTACCTTGGCTGTGTGTTGGTCAAAGGTCAGATTGCTGTCTACATATGTTCCCAGGTGAGTAACTACTGGCTCTGCTTTTTGCAGTGTCTTATTGACATCGTAGTTAACCTTGGTGGACTTAGTATTATACACTTTTAGGCACTGAGTTTTAATCAGTGACTTTAGCACCAGTCATTTGTCTGTGTAAAACCCTCTTGCAGGATGTTAGTGTCATGGGGGAATCTGTGATGGCTCCCAGTTTGCAGTCCTCTGCATACTTGATGAGTCAGAGGTCCTTGGCATTAGACTTGACCTTTGAGAATTAGATGCCAAACTGGAGGGGACCCAGCACTAAGCCCTGAGGTACTCTGCTGATGACCAGTCTCTTGTTGGAATTGGTCTCACCAGTCCTGTTTTCTTGGGTCCTGTCTGTGAGCCATCTGGCAGTCCAGTGAGTTTCGTAGGTATTTATGCCTAGTTTGGTGAGTTTGTCAACCGTACCGGAGTGGGTTTTTGTACTGACCCACCTTAGGCAGGTGTAGGTAGTGGTATGCACTGTTTTCCCACTCATCCATTGCCTTGATGACCGTCTCAAAGAAATCTATCAGGTTAAGTGGGCATGACCTTCCTTTGACGAAACCAAACTGGGATGGGTCCAGTGTCTATAGTTTGCCAATGTCTGTCATTATTTCCATGATAATTTGTTGCATAGCTTTACATATTAGATTAACCAGACTAATGAGTCTGTAATTTTCATGGTGTTAATGGTCCACACTCGAAGAGGGATAACAATTGCATTCCTCCATTCAAGGGTATGTAACCTGTTTTGAGGCTGTAGTTGAAAAGTAGCACAAATGGTCCTGATAGGTCATGTTTCAAACTATTTAGGAAGCAACCCAGGATATTGTCTGGATCCATTGAGACTGTGTTTTTGGTCTTTGTGAGTGCTGCCATGACCTGATCCCTGCTAATAGTTTTGGAGAGTGTGGTTATGCTAGTAGGGATTTCACGGGCAGAGGCAAGTTCGAGCTGAATTTATCAGTCTGCAGATTTGCTGTGTCACTGAGTACAGTGAAGATGGTACCATTTACCACCCGTTCAGAGCACTGCTGTTTGTTGAGTTTAAGGTTTCAGATGTAGCTGTAAGAAGGCCTTGTGGTTGTCTTTAGCGTGAGAGTCTATATTAACCTCTTAATTGGGCTTCTTGCATTTAATTCACCCTCTTAATTTCCTGCTTAATTAGTGAGCCCTTTTCTTTGAGAGTTGGTCTTTCTGAAATTTTGCCATGACTTTTTTTTCCTTTTGTTGTATACCCTACTAAGGTTAGTATTCCCCCAGTGTCATTTTCTTGGGGTTTGTTTTTGTCTTACTTCTGGTAGGCATAGCAGCCTCTATGCAGCCATTTACATGGTTTATGTGAAAAAGTCCACATTGGTTGCTGTGAACTCGGGGGGGGGGGGGGGGGTTAGGGGCATTGAATTTTGATTAACTGTCACTTAATAGTAGTTTGCTTTAGAATAGTTCCTAGGTGTTGCAAGTTTGCTGGGTTTTCCATGTTAATTTTTATTTTGAAGGAGGCAGCTTTGTGATCCAACTTTCACCAGTGAGAACATGACATGGGAGGGGAGAAATGCAGTACTGTTTGATACTGGTGAGGACTAGGTTCAGTATGTTAGTCCACACTGCAACCAGCGGTTCAATCTGGTCAAGGGTATTTGTGTTAATAAAGTCCAGGAAACATTCATGCAAGTTTGAGGCAGTGTATGTCTCACTGGATATTTGGCTGGAAGATGAATGCCACCAGGAGTTGTAGGTATGAGTTATGGCATTCTTGGGGCATAGCTTGTGACCTATAGCTTGCTTGGATATGGTAAACGAGTTTATCTGTGGTGATTTGCACATGGATGAAGTCCAGGGCATCATCCTGTTTAGCAACAAGTATACCTCTAGGTTGGGTAATGTAGATCAAGACACCTTCACCATTAATTCCTGTCTGCGCAGCTGATGGTCTAAATATGTGGAAGACACTGAAGCCTTGCCCTGCTGGAGTACTTTCTGATGCTTTAAACCATGTTTCTGTAACAACACAGTTGTCTATATTCTCCAGAGTGATGAGGGCTTGTAGGGTGTGGAGTTTCTTGTTAAGGCTCTTAGCAGTAATCAGTAACATCTCTAGGTTTCTTTGGGTTGTATTTGCTAAGTTGTTATTTCCCCCCCCCAACTCGGCATTGCATAGAAAAAGTTTCTAAGGGGTGGGGAACAGGTGGAGACCATCCTTGGCAAAGCAACATGGTCTATTAACCATGTCCTTCCATGCTGACAAATATTGAATCCCCCTGGAATGACACCAGAAACTAAGCCAATTGTTAGTCACTTTTGTTCATGCTGTGGCTTCATCTTTGGTGAAACTGGAATGCTGCTGCTCAGTAGAAGCTATCGGGAAGCAGTGCATTCAGGCACTTTGTTGACTTTACTCTTCTCTCCTTTTTGTTTCTGTAATTTATTCTCAGATAACTTATTTTGAATGGTAATTCAACTTTTTCCCATTGGTTTCTCTTTAATATCATGCTTTAACCTTACATCATAAAATGGTTTAATATAGTCTCATAAAATAATCTTGTGAGCTGCTTAATTGTTGTCTGATTTTATTATTTTTGTTTTTCAAATTATTTTGAGTAGCCAATCTTTAAAGTCTTTAAATTTGGTCATATAAATAGGTGTTCTTATGACTGTCAAATATTTTACACTATCAGCAGGTATAGCACTCGGGTCAGAAATTGGACACACCAAAACTTAAACTCTCACCAATATATCAAGTAATTTCTCTAGACACATAATAAACTTTTCATTTTGGTACACAAATCAGAATAGATGAGTAAAATATAAATTGTCTGAATCTACCACTTCCGTCAGATGTTTTATATTAGGTATTCTCAGTCAATTTGTTTAGTGCTTTTAAAGAAGCTTATATTTTAGAGTCTTCTGTGAATTCCAGTGTTCTTTCCCTGGAATACAGTTAAGTTATGCAAGCAATAATGCCTGTCAGGGTATGTGTTAATGTGTAATTAATGCCTGCCCAGAGGTGTTCTGAGGCGGAGGGCCTCTATACCCCTGGAAGGGTGTTAATTACACATTAACACACACCCTGGAGGGCATTATTATGCTTAGAGAATGGGCTGTCTGTAAAATTGTTGTGTTTTACTTATGTGTTTATATAAATATTTCTATTAATATATATATATATATATATATATATATATATATATATATATATATATATATATATATATATATTTTTTTTTTTGTATATATTTTTGATATAAAATAGTTTCTCTGCCTAATGTTTCAAAGTTGCTGTAGTATATGTAAATGGTGTTAGAGGAAGCATTTTACATCCAAAATATATAATCTGTAAAGATATCTAGATATTTGCTTTTTTTTGGTCTGTTATTGCTAAAATGTGTGTTTTTTGTCAGTCATTGGGGACTGAGGTCACTAAATGACATACATTTGACTTTCAGACTTTATTTCGTTCAGGAAATTCAGGTTAACACAAAGCCTGTTTAACTTACTTTGTAATTTTTATAAGTATGATATTTAAAATCTCTTCTTAATTTTGAGCCTTTGCTCTCCCTTTTTTCAGGCTTTATCCAGCTTTCTTGAGCTAAAAGGTCGAGAGGTACCCAAACCCCTTGTCAGCTGCCAGTGGTCCATCATCTCACTCTCTCTCACTGACACACTTCAGAAAGATGCATGCTAACATAAGTTCTGTTATTAAAGTAACTTTGTGATTTTTTTAAAGAGGAATATGTTCCTGTTTTGATACTTTGTTCCTCTTTTATTTTAGGTTATATCCAGTTAACTTGATCTAAGAGGTGAGATGTAAGTAAACCTCCTCAATGCTGCTGTTGCTCAATCGCTCTGTCCTCACTCTCTCTCACTCATGCACGCCTCACTTTCATGCACGCATTCACACACAGGCAGAAACACAAACACACACTTTTTTCTGTTATACTTTGTTTTTACACTTGCTAAACAGCAAAGGTACTGCTTAACAAGTGTAAAATAACGGCTTGATCAGTCTCACTTTCACTCACATGCATGCATACACTTACACCCACACTTTTATTTTTTAATTTTCTTTTTTTTTTTTTTTATATATTTTACACGCGCTAAACAGTAGAAGTGCTATTAGTGAGTGTAAAATGGTGGCGGCTGTTAGTTTTTTTTCAGTCCGAGCTCCATGGCAGTATGCTGCAGTGAAGCGGTGGACTCATTTTTCAGCAGGCATTATTTGTACATTAATACCCTGCTGGAGAATGTTCGTTCTCCAGTCAGGGTGCTGATGTACAGTTTGCCTATTCTGTCATGCTTATTAATAATTCTTCAGATATTTTAGCTCCCATCCCTGGAATTCGTTATATATTAGCCAGTGGAAAAAAATGGTATACAAAAACAGCTAATGATAACATTTCTCTAGAATCAGAATAAGAATGTAAGATCTTAGGTTGTAATGATCCTATGTGAAATTACCCTTCTGTTATTAAATAAAGAATTTTTAAGTATTACAAAATATTTATCTTGTATCTTGCATATTTTCTACTGAATTGTGTGTTTCATTAAACAAATCAATGTGCTGTACTATTTTCAAAGTATTTAAATAGTCCATTTATACCATTGTTTATACCATTAATATTTAAAGATAAGCATCTTTGTTTTTTAAATAAATTACCTTAAAATTATTTTTGTAGATATTTTTTTTAAATCTATTTGAGATTACATACACATAGGATATTGTTTATTTCTCTTAAAATGTAAACTAGAAACACTTAACCAACTTAATGAGCAGATAGTAAAAACAGTACAAAAAAATGTGTAACCTTGAAAATGTGTAACCTTGAACCTGAATAAAGTGGACCTTCCACATGGAAAATTTCTTTCCCAGTCTGAATTAGTCTAACTAATCAGACTTGTGCCCATCACATTCTGAGTTTACTGTGCCTAACTTCTCTGTCTCTGCCCTTACAGTTTAGCTTATATTCTACACTAGGAGAGAAAATATTATTACTTGGAATCATGTTGCCAGATAGGCTTATAGGTATATAGTAGGCCAGGGCCTTTATAAGTTTAGCCACCCAATCCAACCCAAATGTATCCCCTTGCACCTGGGGTATCTATTAGGAGGAGTATGTTAGTTTGGAGGACACTAAGGGCTTTTTAGGGGGTAATGTTAGTTGGGTAATATTTTACTTACTGTGTGTCTCTGTCCATGAGAGACATGGGGGTCAGACCAGTGGTGAATTTACAGTTTTCCATCTGATAGGGTCAGAGATGAAGTCTGCTTCCCATATATGGGGAGCCTCTTCCAAAGCACGGATATCCATTGAGACACACATCAGTCTTGCCAACATGTTGTAGTTATGTCACAGGCAAAGATTAAATGATTGGCTGTAGTGTTTCTAGTGCTGTTTGTTTTGTGGATGTGCAAAAGATCCATCAGGGCTGGATCTGAGGATGCCTTATATGTCAGCCGTAGATCACCTTCAGTAATCTGTAAGAGACTGAGTAGAGAGAGAGCCTTAAGGCAATCTGTGCAGGACAGTGTGTTAATATCCTGGATTATTCTGAAAAGAAATTTCTGTGATAATTCCAACTGTTGTAAATGCTAGTCAGGTACATGTCAAATGGGGCATTGTACTGAATGATGTGACTGATCTAAGTAAAGTGGTATTATGATTTCCTTGGATCTGGGGGTCATAGCTTTATTTATAATTTGTGCAACATAGAATGACTTTCTTACTATCTTAGCCATGTGTTGGTCAAAAGCCACATTACTGTCTACATATGTTCCCAGATACCTAACTACTGGGTCAACTCTTAGGGGTATTTTATCAATGGAATAATTGGCTTGTGATGATGTTTTCCCAAAGGGCTCTAAAATGTGTTTCTTGACATTGTATTTTAACCATGGGTTTGGCACTAGTCATTTGTCTGAGTTAGGCCCACTTGCAGGATGTTAGTGTTGTGGGGGCAATCAATGATAGCTCCCACTTTTACAGTCATACTACAGACTACACATACATATAATTAAAAAGAGATTTTTATTCCTTACCATCAGTTATATGACAGATTTCTCAGAGATGTCTAAGATTAGTGAGCAAATTTGAAGATACAGAACTATATACTGTATAGGTTTAAGTGATTTTGTGATACATCGTGATACTTATAAGTAGTTATTAAAATCTTTTCATCTGTAGCACAAAATCATGTTTATGGTATCATATATCTTGTCAACTAGTTCACCTGTTTACCCTGTCCCGTAATCTTAAAATCAAAAATAAAAAGAGTAGTGCTTATAGCTGGCATATATATTTTCAATTTTCTTTTGATTTTTTTTCATTTAATGTCTCATTTAAATTATTAATATGCTTCATGGTATTCATTAGTGTTTTTATTTTGTTATCTTTTCTTTTAAAAGCAAGCACAAGTTCACTCTTAAAGTCATCACATCACCACTTTCTTAAATCAGTCTGGCAACATAAGTGATGGCATCTCAGCACACACTAGTAAATGCACCATGTGTCTTTCTTCAGCTTTATTTATCAAATGCATTTTAGACCGTCTTAAAGTGCAGATGTTTTCGTGTTTCACTGTTGCAGGCATCAAACTTGGGTTATCTGCCTGCAGATGTTCTTCGTGTTTCACTGTTGCAATCATTACTCTTGGGTTGTCCTGCTGGCAGGCTGCCCTCGGTCGGCCAGAATTCCAAAGTCTAGGTCTGGCGTCGGTTGCTGTCGCCTCTTCCCTGACGTCAGTGCACCAGGGGTATAAAAGATGCAGCCGACACCATTTTCTTAAGTCTTTCTTGCCACGCAATGCCGGAAGCAAAAGCAGTTCACAAGTGCCGGTCAGCCGACTCCTGAGATTTTCAAATCCGAATTTCAGATCTGAAGTCTTCATTAAAGCTACGTACCCCGTTGGGGAAATTTTTTTCTTGCTCCACACCGATGTCAGAAAAAGTTAACAATTGTATTTCTTGTGGGAAGCAATTACCTCATAAGGATTTTCACTCTTAATGTATTCCTTGCCTAGGCCCTGATCACAACATTGCTAGTTGTCGGTTTTGTGCTAGATTTAACCAACGCACTATCAAGCGTCAGTTTGATTTTGCATTTCATTACTTTGGCCGTAGATTTAAATATATAATGCCGTCGGATCAGCCGACAACCGCAGTTTACAAAAAACCGCAAGGACAAGGAAAAGGATAGGCATCCGAGGTCCAAAACCGACGACGAAGCCTCTTCTAGGCCAGTCGCTGGTTCGCCGGTTCTCAGTGAGGTGCTTTCGTCACCCCTGGCGCCCGCTACCTCAGAGCCACAGGCCGCTTCCGAATCCCACGTGGCGCCGACTGGGCCTCTGGATACTCAAGGTATTGGACACTTTGAAATCATTCCCTCAGATGGGTCCGGAGCCGCTGAGCAGGCATCGGCTTCTGAGGGTGTCTTCAGACCTACAAAACTATATATTAAGCCATCTTCAGCTTCAAAGACAAAGACTAAAGCAGCATTAAAGACAAAGAAACAAGTACAGCATTCTCCTACTCAGACTACCATGCCTAAAAAACAGATGCTCAAAATGGCCGAAGACCTAATTACTTTGATCAGGGGTTCCCGTCCCTCTCCTGATAAGAGGCCTAGGCAAGAGACAGAGTATGATTCTTCTGATCAGGTTTCTATTTCCTTTGATTCCTCTTCTGAACAGGATTACTCCATGCTTCCCTGTGAGGATTTTGATGCTGAAGAATCCATTCCTTCAGCCTCTCCTCCTGAGGATTATTCTTTTGGGGAAACCCTGCATACCATGAGGGAACATTTCCACTGGGAGAGCCAAGATTATTCTGAATCTAAGAAAAGGCTCGGAGACTTTCTACTACTTACTCAGCACAGACCCCTTGCTATTCCACCTGTTCTAGACATTGTAGATGATGTATTTTCAGAGTCCGGCCTGTCCCCAGACTACCCCCTGCACCTGCTAAGCCAGACAGATACTACAGGGTCCCAGATTCTCATAAATTCCTGTATAAAAACCCCACTGCTGACCCAGAAACTATATCTCAGGGTCCCAAGGGAGTTAAAGCTTCCACTGCAAAAAACCCTGTCCCCTCTGATAGGGATTCCAGGGCTCTAGACAGATGGGGGAAAAAAGTCTACACTTCTGCTACCCTGGCTGTAAGGGCCTTAAATTGCCATTTTCATATGCTTAAATATCAGCAATGCTTAATGTCACTGCTTAAACAGAAAATGTTGACAAATACTGAATGTGCAGAGAACAAGGAATTGCAGGATTTATTGCATGCAGCTGAACAAGTGGGAAAGCATACTTTGCAATGTGGTTATGATTCACTGGAGGCCTCTTGCAGGGCCGCTGTTACAGGTTCTGTTATCAGAACGCATGCTTGGTTAAAGGAACAAAATCTGCCTGATCATGTTAAAGCAAAACTATTAGATGCACCATTACAGCATGATACTTTGTTTGGTACTAAAGCAGAAGAGGTGTTGAAAAAAATGGAGGATAAAGCAAAATCCATGCAGATAGTCAAGGATTTCTTACAGGTACAGCCACCCAGATTTAGCAGAAATGGGCCTTCTAAAAATTGGTCCTTTCCAGTGTCAGACAGACCACAAAGAGGCAGATACAGGCGTCCCAGAGGCAGAGCTCAGCCCCAAGGCACATACAGGCCTAAACAATGGGGTGCTGCTACCTCCAAAAGCGGAGAAGATAAATCACAACCTTACAGGAAACAGTCCCAATGACTTTCCTCTACCAGATCCAAGCACTTTTCTTTTGGCAGCGCCCTTAGTGGGAAAACTAGCACTTTTTTCATCAAATTGGCAAATGATTACCCAAGAGAAATGGGTCCTGAACATAGTGTCCCAAGGCTACAGGTTCCATTTCCACACTCTACCAGGGTCAAAAGGTATGCCAGACCTGCCACACAATCAATGGGCAGAGGCACAAAAACAAATTACAGCCCTCATGGACATGAGGGCCATTCAGCAAGTACCACAACAAGAGCAGGGGCAAGGATTTTACTCCAGACTTTTCCTAGTACCCAGAAAGGGCAAAACCTGGAGACCAATACTGGACCTATCTATACTAAATACGTTTCTGGAAGTTCCAAAATTCAAGATGTTGACTCTACAGTAGCTACTGCCCATGCTGGGCAAGAAGGCTTGGCTCGTAACTTTGGACCTAAAAGAGGCATACCTGCATGTCCCAATCAGACAATCTTGCAGAAGATACCTCAGATTTATAGCTGGCTCAAGGCAGTACCAATTCTCTGCACTGCCCTACGGCTTATCTACTAACCCTGGGTCTTCACAAAATGCCTGGCACCAGTAATAACGTTTTGCAGACAAAAAGGAATTCAAATATATCCCTACTTGGACGACTGCCTAATTCAAGCAGAGAACAAAGACATTCTTCTAAAGCATCTGGCGTTTGTAGAAAGATTACTAATTGGCGTAGGGTACACAGTAAACGAAAATAAATCAAAACTAGTGCCCTCTCAAGAGATAATATTCCTGGGTGCAAGCCTAAATACAACTGCCCAGATGGCTTATCTCATGCCAGACAAACAAAAGCATCTGACTAATTACTTCAAGAAATTGGCAACACAGACCCACTTATCTGCAAGGAAAATCCTGCAGGCCTTGGGTTTCATGGCATCTTGTATTCTGTTAATTCCATTTGCCAGACTGCATATGAGGAAACTACAATGGTACCTAAAAGTGTTTGGACTCAGCATTGCCACAGACTGGAGACAGTAATTGCACTCATTCCCTGCCTACAACAGGAGTTTTGATGGTGGGCAGAAGCCTGTCACCACAACAAGGGTCTGCCATTCAGTTTACCCCACAGCCAGACAGACACTGACAACAGATGCATCAGATTATGCCTGGGGAGCCCATATGGCAGGAAAATGTATTCAGGGCACGTGGCCTGCAAACCAGATGCATCTTCACATCAATCAAAAAGAGATGCTAGCTGTTCAAAATGCCCTGACAGCTTTCAAGGACCTGCTTCATCCAGGGCAGTTACTGATAAAGACAGACAACACTACAGTCATGTGGTACATAAACAAGCAGGGAGGTACACATTCCTACCCCCTATGCAGACAAGCAATGACCTTATGGGACACAGCATTGGCTTTTCAAGTTCACCTGCAAGCATAATTCCTGCCAGGAAAAACAAATACTCTGACAGACGAACTAAGCAGAAACCTCATGGATCCCCACGAATGGAAACTGGATCCACAAGTCTTCAGCATGATAATAAGGAAATGGGGATGCCCAGACATAGATCTATTTGCCTCCCCTCACAACTGCCAATTGCAGAGATTTTGCACAAGGATTTATCACAATCAAGCATGGAAAGTGGACACCCTATCATTCAGCTGGAAAAGAATAATGGTATATGCTTTTCCCCCACTACCTCTCCTTCCCAGAGTGCTCCTAAAGGTCAGACAAGAGAAGCCAAAAATGATACTGATTGCACCAGACTGGCCACGCCAGCACTGGTACCCAATCCTAAAGAGCTTGTCTCAAGGTCCAGCATGGATATTGCCTCAAACTTCTCACTTGCTGACCCAACAAAACAATGAGATCCTGCACAGCCAACTTAGGACCTTAAATCTAGCAGCATGGTGGATAATGTAACCATTCAGAACACTCCTCTTTCAAAAACTGTTATGGATGTTATCTTGGAGGCCAGGAGGCCCAGCACCAGAAAATCTTATGCAGAAAAATGGAAGAGATTCTGTGCTTGGAACCAGGAACAAGGCATTGACACGTGTGTACCAAATATCCCTCAGATTTTACAATACCTAACTGAAATGCTGAACAAAGGCCTTTCCTTCTCATCAATTAAGATTCATGTCTCTGCCATTTCAGCCCATTACAACATGGACCCACCTATTTTTTCTCATCCTTTAATAAGGCAGTACCTCAGAGGGGCCAAAAACATTAGGCCTCCAAGGAGAGCACCACTTCCGGCCTGGGACCTTAATTATGTTCTGGAAAAACTCACACTGCCTCCTTTCGAGCCAGCATCAACAGCAGATATAAAATTCTTATCCTGGAAAACAGCTCTGCTCCTAGCAATAACCTCTGCAAGACGGGTCTCGGAGTTACAAGCACTCATGGCTGTGGAACCTTTCATCATTTTTCATTCAGACAGAGTTTCCTTGAGGACAAACCCTACATTTATGCCTAAGGTGGTGTCCGGTGTGGCCCTTAACAAACCATTCACTTGCCAACCTTTTATCCTAATCCACAGAACAAGGGTGAGAAAATTCTGCTTTCTTTGGACATACACAGGCAGTTACGCTTCTACTTCAATAGAACTAAAGCTTTCAGAAAGACTGAGCAACTTTTAGTGTCATATGCTGCAGGATCACAAGGAAAGGCTATCTCAAAACAGACTATTTCAAAATGGATAGGCCAGTGCATCCGTTTCTGCTATTTTCAACATGGCAAATCAGTGCCTAAGGGCATTAGGCCTCATTCCACCAGAGCAGCAGCCACTTCAGCAGCCTTCCTCAGAGGAGTGCCAACCAAAGATATCGCAGAGGCTGCAACTTGGAGTTCAGTGCACACCTTCACAAAGCACTACCACTTACCTCTTTACTTTAAGTCCAGAGCAGGTTTTGCCACTGCAGTCCTGCAGGGCCTCATAGCCTCTCCTAATCCTATTTAGCCCAGCCACCCTTCCTCAGCTTTGGGATTCAACCCAAGAGTAATGACTGCAACAGTGAAACACGATGAACATAGTACAGTTGTGTACCTACCATAAATGTAGATGTTCGAGTGTATTCATTGTTGCTGTCCAGGTTACCCACCCACCATCCCCCTTTTCTTTGCTGGGACTTATCTGTACTTCTCTATCCTATACAACCTTTTTTGTGTATTTGCTTGTAGATGAAGGAAATGTTTTATTTTTGTGCATGCATTTTTATTGGCTTATTTTTCAGCCTACCAATTTGGGGGCACCTGACATCTGGGGCAAGAAAAACTGAAGAAAATGGCGTCGGCTGCATCATTTATACCCCTGGCGCACTGACGTCAGGGAAGAGGCGACAGCAACCGACGCCGGACCTAGACTTTGGAATTCTGGCCGACCGGGGACAGCCTGCCAGCAGGACAACCCAAGAGTAATGACTGCAACAGTGAATACACTCGAACATATACATTTATTGTAGGTAATCCACAAAATGAAGCAGCTTTTCAGGCAAAACAATAAAGCCCTGAGCAGGGCAAGCTTAGAAAATTGTGAAAAAACCCACAGATGGCTCAGCACACTTAAGTTCACTTTATTCCACAGAAACACAGCATATTAATGCTCCACCATACGTTTTAAAAATCACTTCCTCAGATGTGGGCTGTTCAAACTACTAGTGCTTTTATACCATTCACTTAATTACAAGTTGGTAATTTTAACCATTGAGTCCTACTAAATGTGTTTTTAATAGTATTTTAACTTTATAATTTATTCTTTTTAGTCGTGTTTTAAGGATTTTTATTTAAAACATTTTTATTTGTACATATTTATTCATCAAACATTATAACATTAAATGTGTTTTAATTGTGGCAACACAGAGAGATGCAACAAGAAAAGTTTTTGGTTTTAAACTAAATTAACCTTTCAATTAATTCATTAACCTAATCAATCTAAAGTGCCGGTCGGCCACTACCTGAAATTTTAGTTTTTCGAGTTTCAAACCTGAAGTCTTCTAAAGCTAAGTACCCCGTTGGGGATCCTTTTTTCTTGCTCTAACCGATGTCAGAAAAAGTTAACAATTGTCTTGCCTGTGGAAAGCAAATACCTCACCGAGATTTTCATTCTTACCGTATCACCTGTTTAGGCCCAGACCACGATGTTCCTCGCTGTTGGTTTTGTGTCTTGTTCAACGCCCAAATTATTCGTTGTTGGGCTATCTTTGTTGCTAAATTCTTTTGCTCCCGTTCTCCGTATTCTGAAATGGCTTCATTAAGCCATCCGACTACCGATCTTTCGAAAAAATGTAAGGATAAAGACAGAGACAGACGGCATAGGTCCAAAACTGCCGATGATGCTTCCGTTAAGCTAGTCGCTTTCGCAGTCCCTGATGCCCACTACTACAGATTTGCAGGCCTCTACTGAGACCCATTCGGAGTCCAGTAAGCCGCGAGATGCTTCTTCGACTATGGAACCTGCGGATGTCTCTACCTTGGATGGGTCTGGGGCCGCTGTGCAGGCAGTGGCTTCTGAGGGTGATTTCAGGCCTTCCAATGTTTGTATTAAACCGACTATTTCATTTTCGACTAAATATATCAAATTTCTCAGGCCCAGAGCTCGCACTATGTCTAGGAAACCAACGACCAAAGTGCATTCTCAAGCTCACATGCCTCAGAAACAAATGCTTAGAGTGGCTGAAGACCTTATTACTTTAATTAGGGGAAGCCAGCCTTCACCCTCTAAAAGACAAGTAATTGATTTTCCTTCTGATTCTACAGACCATGAGATCGATTTCTCTGACCTCTCTGATTACCAGGACATACCCTTATCCACCTATGAGGATTCAGATGCAGAGGATTCCATTCCCTCTGCCTCCCCTCCAGAGGACTTTTCTTTCAGTGAAACCTTGCACACCCTAAGAGAGCATTTCTGCTGGGAATGCCAGGTCTACCGTCGGTCAAAAAAGAGACGCAGGGAATTTTCAGGCTTGCCTCAGCACAGGCCTCTAGCTGTACCCCCTGTCCTGGATATTGTAGATGATGTCTTCATGGAATCTATTCTTACCCCTGGTATTTTACCTCCAGCTCCTAGAAAGCCTGACAAGTACTACAGTGTACCTGACTCTCACAAATTTCTCTTTAAAAATCCTACTGCAGATCCAGAGACCATTTCCCAGGAGCCTAAAGGTATTAAGGCTACTACAGCCAAAAACCCTACCCCTTCAGACATTGATTCTAGGGCTTTAGACAGATGGGGTAAGACCGTATTTACCTCTGCAACTCTTGCCATCAGGGCTTTAAATTGCTAGTTGCACATGTTGAAGTACCAGCAACATATTATGGAACTAATTAAACAAAAAATGTTGTTGATTCCTGATTGTGCATTAAATAAAGATTTACAAGAGTTAATGCATTCTGCAAACCAAGTTGGTAAACATACTTTGCAGTGTGGTTTTGATGCTTTAGAAGCATCTTGCAGGGCTGCTGTTCTGAGAAGGCATGCTTTGCTGAAGGAACAAGTCTGCAAGACCATGTCAAAGGAAAATTACTAGATGCTCCATTAAATCAAGAATGTTTGTTTGGCACAAAAGCAGAAAAAGTTCTTAAATCTATGCAAATTGTTAAAGATTTCTTACAGGTGCAGCCACCTAGATTCAGTAGGCATTGGGCTTAAAAAAACTGGTCCTTTCCAGTCCCTACCTGGCCTTCTCAGTCCAAACCCAGGGGCAACAGACTACAAAGACTACAGTCTCAAGGTATACACAGATCTAAACGATGGAGTGCTCCCACCCCAAAAACAGGGAATGGTAAGCCACCCTCTTATGGAAACAGTTCACAATGACTTCTCCTGCATCCTTCCCAGCCATGCCCAAGTACTTGCACCCCTAGGAGGAAAACTCGCCCTACATGCAAAAAACTGGTAGTACATTACCCAGAACCATTGGGTCTTACACATTGTATCCCAGGGATACAGATTCTATTTCCATTCACTGCCAACCCCTAGCAGATTGCCAGACCTTCCCTCAAACCAGTAGGCAGAGGCACAAAAGCAAGTATTTTCTCTTCTTAGTATCAGGGCTATTCAACCTGTTCCAGCAGAGCAAAAGGAACAGGGTTTCTACTCCAGACTGTTTCTGGTGCCCAGAAAAAAAAACTCTTGGTGCCCTATCCTGGATCCGTCAGTTCTCAACACCTTCCTGGTGGTACCAAAGTTCAAAATGCTTACACTCCAACAGCTGCTGCCTATGCTAGCCAAGGACTCCTGGCTGGTCACCCTAGACTTAAAAGAAGTTTATCTGCACATCCCCATAAGGGAATCTTGCAGGAAATATCTATGTTTCAGGGTAGGCTGTATGCACTATCAGTTCTCTGCACTTCCCTTTGGCTTATCTACTGCGCCCAGGGTATTCACAAAGTGCCTGGCTCCAGCCATTGCATACTGCAGGCAGAGAAACATTCAAATTTACCCATACTTGGACAATTGCATGATTCAGGTGGACAGTCAGGAATTGCTACTTCAGCACCTGATATTTGTAAAGAGACTTCTAACTTCTCTGGGGTATACCATCAACGAAAAGAATTCACACCTGGTACCCAGCCAAGAAATTGTATTCCTGGGAACAATCTTGAACACAACTTCCCAGATGGCATTCCTCACTCCAGAAAAGCAGGTTTATTTGACAAATTACTTAAAACTACTGGCCACCCAAACCCAGCTAGGGTTCATGGCCTCATGCATTCTCCTAATTCCATATGCAAGACTGCATATGAGGAAACTTCAATGGTACTTAAAAAATCTCCGGTGTCAACATTCTCAGTACCTGGAAACAATGATTCCAATCATTCCTTGTCTAAGGACAGAGTTCCTTTGGTGCAACCACAACAAGGGACTCCCTTTTACTCAACCCCCCGCCACCCAAACCCTGACAACAGACACATCAGACTATGCATGTGGAGCTCACATGACAGGCAAATGCATTCAAGGCAAATGGAGCCCTGGACAAATGCACCTGCATATCAATCAAAAAGAAATTTTAGCTGTACAGAATGCACTGACATCCTTCAAATACCTTATTCTTTCAGGACAACTCTTGATAAAGACAGACAACACCACAGTCATGTGGTACATAAACTAGCAGGGCGGAACTCATTCCTTCCCACTCTGCAGGTTAGCCATGGCTCTGTGGAACACAGCCTTGAGCAACCAAGTGCACCTGCAAGCTCAATTCCTGCCAGGCAAACAAAATTCACTGGCAGACGACTTAAGCAGAAATCTAATGGACCTGCACGAGTGGAAACTGGAACCCAATTCATTCAAGCTTCTAATCCACAGGTGGGGGGATACCAGAGGTGGACCTCTTTGCTTCCCCTCAAAACCATCAGTTGAACAAATTTTGCACCAGAACTCCCCACAGCCAACCATGGAAAGTGGATGGCCTATACTTTACATGGGAAAACCTCTCAATCTATGCATTTCCCCTTCTGCCCCTCCTCTCGAAAGTACTACTCAAGATCAAACAGGACAGCCCAAGGACAATCCTTATTGCACCAGACTGGCCACGCCAGCACTGGTACCCACTTTTACGCAATCTGACAACAGTGCCACCCTGGCACCTGCATTAGATCCCCTCTCTGCTGTCCCAGCAGGAGGGCCAGATTTTGTATGCTCAGCTGCAAACCCTGAACCTAGCAGCCTGGCTTATTCCCTGAATGCATCACCAGCAACCCTCAGCAAACAGGTGCTGGATGTCATCCTTGAGGCCAGGAGGCCTAGTACTAGGAAATCCTATTCAGGAAAGTGGAAAAGATACTGTTTTTGGAGCCAGTCTCAGGGAAAGGACACAACCATGCCTACCTTACCTCAAATCCTAGATTATCTAGCAGAGCTGCTCCACAAAGGCCTATCCTTCTCATCTATTAAGATTCATGCCTCTGCCATCTCAGCTCATTACAATACTGAGCAATCCCTCTTCTCTCGCCCTCTGTTCAAACAGTTCCTGAAAGGAGTTAACAATTTAAGAACCCCGAGGAGAGCTCCCACTCTTGCCTGGGAACTTAACTTTGTACCAGAGAAGCTCACGCTTCCCCCTTTTGAGCGTGCTGCTACAGCAGAGTCAAGATCTCTCTCTTAGAAAACAGCCTTACTTCAGCAAGAAGAAGTGTCTGAGTTACAGGCCCTTGTGGCTGTGGGAACCCTTCATTATCTTCCATGCGGACAGGGTTTCCCTCAGGACTAACCCATCATTTATGCCCAAGGTGGTATCCAGTGTGGCTTTAAACCAATCCTTTCATTTACCAACATTTTTTCCTAATCCTCAGAATAAAGGGGAAATGATCCTGCACTCCTTGGACGTGCACAAACAGCTTAGGTTCTACCTTGACAGGACTAAACTGTTCAGAAAATCTGACCGGCTGCTAGTCAGCTTTGCTACAGGGGCAGAGGGCAAGGCCATTTCAATACAAACCATCTCCAAATGGATAGCACACTGCATCCATTTCTGCTACAAGTACCATGGAAAACCTCCACTAGGGCTACCTCAACCTCTACAACATTTCCTCAGGGGAGTCCCTACCAGGGACATCCTGGAGTTCAGTACACACCTTCACCAAGCATTACCACTTACCTATCTTTTCTAAATCCAGAGCTGGATTTGCTGCTACAGTCTTAGAAGGCCTGCTAGCCAGCCCTAATACCTCTTGACTGCCTCCACCCTTCCTCAGCTTTGGGAATCAACCCAAGTGTGATGACTTCAACAATGAAACACGAAGAACATAGTACAGTCGTGTACACTTACCATAAATGTAGATGTTCGAGTGAATTCACTGTTGCAGTCCTGGTTACCCTCCCTGCAGCCTCCTGACTTTTCTATACTTTCTACCTATCCTCTTTTTTGGCCATATCTTATGGCAATGGTATTTACTTTTTACTGGAGGTGTCCCACACCTTGTAATTGCTTCCTATTTTGGGGGCTCCTGACATCTGGGGCAAGAAAAACTGATGTAATGGTGTCGGCTGCATGTTTTATACCCCTGACGACCTGACTTCATGGAAGACGCGACAGCATCCCACACAGAAATCCCAAGACTCTGGTATTCAGGCCGACTGAGGACTACCTGCAGGCAGATAACCCAAGTGTGATGACTGCAACAGTGAATACACTTGAACATCTACATTTATGGTAAGTGTACACAACTGTACTTTTCAGTAGTTAAAAAAACTGCTGTATGTCTCATTTATAACTTACCTTGTGGGAAGTGATTTCTCACACAGCCCATTGTACACATTGAAATAAATGTATATGATTATTTTTCCCCTCATCGAGCTGCTGTGGAACTCACAACAGCTCACAGAGCCAACTTTCATGCTTCTTACAAAAATGTCATGTTTACATGCATTCAGTACTCTGTTTCAATACTCTTAGTAGAAACTTAGCCTCAGCTGCTTGCGATAAGCTTCTGAGTTGGACACTTTACAATGTGGTGGGAAACTGCTATGATAATTTCTCTAAGATTTAAATGACCCTGTCACATAGCTCTCAACTGTCCAGATTTTCACAGAATGTCCAGATTTTTGCCCCGTTTTCTGGCTGTTCCTCATAAAAATTGTGGTTTTCTAGCAAATCACTGAGGACTGAGTTCATTAAATAATGGCATGCATTTGAGTGTCAGACTTAGCATGCATTTTTTGAAGGATATTGACAGAAAATCCTGTAGCAACTTTCTAAGTTTTTATAAGAGCAATATTTAAAATCTGTCCCTATTTTTGGGTCTTGTCCCCCCATTAATTTATGCTTTGTCCAGATTTCTTGCACTAAGAGATTGAGAGGTATGCCCTGTCATGAGCCTTCATTACTTTAATGAAACTAACAGCAAATAATGTAATAATGTATCATGACTAAAGCAACTATTTAAAACTGATAATTCAATCAGAAAACATATCTTTTACCACCACACCCAAAATATTAATAAGAGCATGTTGTAATATGCCACTAGAAACAAAAGGCAGATACAACATCTGATGTTCATGTATTCTTACAGTTGAAGTTATTTAAGAAAACCTTGAAAATAAAGTAATATATTTTATATAATTGTTAATTTTACTCCACCCATTTTTATAATTTATTTAGGCTAGTAATGGGGAAAGGAGGGTTGACTGCCTGTCTTAAGCCACTAATGTAATTTACTTCATTTTTTCCAGATGAAGTACTCTTTCTGTGAAAGAGAAATCTTTGACATTGAAAAAAATGCAAGTCTGATGTTCGCATACATACT
The DNA here is from genome assembly GCF_019279795.1 of Protopterus annectens. NCBI lineage: Eukaryota > Metazoa > Chordata > Ceratodontiformes > Protopteridae > Protopterus > Protopterus annectens. Next base: position 1,080,855,307 of record NC_056746.1, on the reverse strand, counting down.
TTAAAGTGAATTAGCTTAGCTGTAAGTGAGGCTTACATATATGTGTATGCATTACATATACAAACAACTTTAACCTAGCTATATATACATACATATATATATATATATATATATATATATATATATATATATATATATATATATATATATATATATATATCTGTAAGAAAAGATTAGGACAAAACACAGTAATTTGTCTTTTGTTTTCTTTGAATTAGTTATGTATTTCCATCCAGTTCTTTCAGCTTGTTTCTTTCATTTCTTCATTTCCTTTCAGAATTTTGTATTTTACGTGATCACTTCTTCCAAAGCATTGAATGCATTTATTCCTTCTAATAAAATAAGATTAATCCTTTCTGAAAAAGTATATGTATTAATGCCCCTTTATATCTTTTAAGAAAGGCAGACACGCTTTCCTTTTATGACAACTTTTGAAAATAATTGTCAAGTCTTACTATGCTTTACTCTTGTTTTATTGCTAGACCTGACCATGCAATTAATAAAACAAGATTTTGTCTAAGTAGGATATAAATGTCAATAGATTTCAGAAGTGTCCTTTCTGAACTATGGCATTGAAAGATATCGGTCATATCATTCAATACCATAAGAAAAGCCTCATAGTAAGCTGGGAGGTCCCAATGGAGAGATGCAAGCAAAGGAGAGTAGTATTGCTGAAATTCAGTTCATCCTCAAGTTTTGGTTAGTACCTTCACGAGGTGGAACCTGTTTTTCACAAAATCTCACCAAGACATCACTGATATATAGTCTAATTTTAATTAGCATTTATCATGGACAGAAGTAGGTCAAAAATTAAAAAAAGATAGCTGGCTGCACAAGACCCAGGATACAAAAAATGCCCAATCCTGGTAGGTGCACTAGTGCCAGGACTGGAAAAAATGACAGTGTAGAATCCTCAAAATATGGAAACATTCCTACAATGGAGCTAGGTCAGGCCCAGGGGGAGGATGTCCCCCTTATTGTAGAAGGAAGTAGTTGTCCACAAATATCACAAAAACTGATAGGCAAAAAAAGAGCCATAAAGAAGGCAGAGTGGACTGTTGAAGATAAGAAAGAAATTCTGTATTGTTACTGTTATGCAAAAAGCCCAGAATTTCCAGATACAAGATATACAAAAAGATTAAAAGGTTCAGACTTTGGCTCCTCTTACCTCGATTGTTCCTTCTATGGAGGAATCTGAACACCAGGGCTCTCTCGTCTGTTACGGGGGGGAGTGGCATCGGACCCTTGTCTGACCCCGTTCTCCCCCTCAGAGCTTCGGCGCAGATGAGCTCAGCTCCAACATCGGCCTCGGAAGCTGTCGCCTTCAGCACGGAGAAAGATTCCTATTTCTTCGGAACCAGAGCTTTCTCAGCCTCGAGTTCGGGACGCCTTCGAGGTAATGCAGAGTGTGCTGTCCCCCAAAACAGCTCCACTACCAGCTCCATCGGCTCCGTTCCCCCATAGTGTCTGTGCCAACCTCTGCTCCTCCTCTAGACCCCAAGCGTAGGGGACTGATGCCCCAGTACACCCCATTGGGTATTCCCTCTTCTTCCTAGGCCTCCCCTGATCACTCAGAGGAGCCCCCTCGGAAGAAGAAGTGCAACAGGAAGCATATTGACTCCCCTGAGTCTGTCACTTCAGATACAGACTTAGATGAATCGGAAGGGTCCCCGAGGTCCCCCTCTGAAGATGTTTCCTTTTCGGACATCCTTGAAATGCTTAGGCAGAGGGGGAACTGGACTTTCCTAGCCCCTACCGAGGATGTCTGTATTCCTGGACGCATTTGGTTCCCGACCTTCCACCTCCTGGGTTTCTCCTCCTTTCGACCCACTCATGTCTGTGGTGGTTCGAAAGGCTTGGTCAGCTCCAGACACTGTGGAACCAACTCCGAGGAGACCCAACAAGTTTATTACAGCCCCCCAGGATAAGCAATTCCTTTCCAAAGGTGTGCTCGTTGATGCCATGGTGGTAGCAGCAGCCACCAAGAAAGAGTTAGCAGAAACCTCTTCATCTGTTCACCCCCCCCTAACAAAGAGTCTCGGATGATGGACAGATACAGAAAGCGAATGTTTGCTTCAGTGACCTTCTCGATGAGGTCCCTGAACTATCTATGTCATTTTACTCGTCTTCAAAGGGATCTCCTGAAAGAGCTTGGAGATGCCCTTCAAGATCCTACAGCTGAAGGAGTACAAGCCAAAGTAGCTTCCCAGCTGGCGACTCTTAATTCCATAGTCAACTCCTCCATGAGGCTGATTTCCTATGCAGCCGATGGAGCGAGCAGAGCCGCTGGCACTGGTGTGGCCCTCAGGAGACATGCTTGGATGTGGCTGTGTCAGTTTGCGGAACCCTTTCAAGCTTCCTTAACCAATACTCCCTTTGATGGCTCCTTTCTCTTTTGGCCTCAGGTGAAAGACACGTTGACCAGGTGTGAGTAAAAAGGCAAGACTCTCTCTGCCATGGGAGTCCGTTTTTCCATTCCCTCTAGACCTTACTCCATGGTCAGAAGAGTGGGAAGATGTGGATGTCCTTCAAGAATGCAACTGCAGTCATAACATATGGGTTGTCCTGCCTCAGGCAGCCCTCGGTCGGCCGGATTCCAAAGTCTGGGTCTGGCGTCGCCTGGTGTTGCCTCCTCTCCGACGTCAGAACGGCTGGAGTATAAAGGCATCAGCCGACGCCATCTTCTTCAGTCTTTCTTGCCGCGCAGTGCCTGAAGCAGAAGCAGTTTGCAAGTGCCGGTCGGTCAGCTCCTGTGTTTTCAGTACCGAAGTCATCTAAAAGCTAAGTACCCGTTAGAACATTTTTTCTTGCCTCAGCCGATGTCAGAACAAATTGAGAAAGTTAATAATTGTTTGTCTTGTGGTAAACAGATACCTCATAAGGGCTTCCATTCTTATTGCCTACCTTGCCTGGGCCCAGACCACGACGTCTCGGCCTGTGCTGCCTGTGCTTGCTTTAATAAGCGCGCTCTCAGGCGCCGGGCAGAATTTGCCGAAGACTTTTTCGGCGAATCTTTCGCTTATATCATGCCGTCGGAACAACTGACTATTCAATCTTCCAAAAAAACGAAAGGACCGGGACCGACATCCTCGGCCCGCGTCCTCCACTGATACTCCTCCTAAACCCTCCGCGAGTGCTTCGGTCCCTTCGGAAGCGGTAATTCAACCGCTCCAGGCCGACGACACAGCGTTAACTCGCCGGTCGGAGTCTACACGGTGCGGTTGTTGACTTTCCTCCAGAAACCGAAGTTCTGGATCTACCCGACACCATTCCTGTGGACAAGGTTACTCCTGCACGTGGGGCAGCTAGGCCTCCTGTATCCATGTCCATCAAGGCCTTTGCACGTGCTAAGGCCGCCAGCCAGGCCAAGGCCCATCCTAAACCTACTGCCCAGGCCCTTCTTCTGATAAACAGATCATGTCTCTTGCTGCAGATCTTATTTCTCTTATCAGGGGGTCTCAGCCTCATCCAGACAGAGGTTCTCAGCCGCCTGCAGAGAAAAGGCCCAGAACTGAGCAGGCCGACAACCTCTCTTCAGATGAAGCCTCTGGGGATTCTGAGCATTCAGATACCCAAGAAGAATCCTTCCAGGCCTATGAGGACTCTGATGCTGAGGAATCAATTCCCTCTGCCTCTCCTCCAGAGGATTTTTCGTTCGGTGAAGTCCTACACTCTATGAGGGAGCATTTTAAATGGCAGGATCAGGAATTCTCTGATTCCAGGAAAAGGCTACGTACCTTCCTCAAGCTACCCCAGCACAGACCTTTAGCTATCCCTTCAGTTATGGATGTCCTGGATGATGTTTTCTCTGACTCCAGTGCTAACCCTGATTCTCTCCCTCCTGCTCCTGTCAAGCCAGACAGATATTATAGGGTCCCTGACACCCACAAACATCTCTTTAAGGCCCATTCTGTGGATCTAGAAACTATTTCACAGGGCCCCAAGGGAGTGGCTACTTCCACAGCCAAGAATCCACTGCCAGCGGATAGGGAAGCTAGGTCCCTGGAGAGATGGGGTAAAAAAGTTTATACCTCTACCACCCTGGCCATGAGGTCACTTAACTGCCTGTTTCATATGTTTCAGTACCAGGATTTCTTACTGGATGATTTACAGAAAAAGCTAGCCTCTCCTGAGCCTATTGATAGAAAGGCATTGCAGGATCTAGTACATAACACTCAGCAGGTTAGCAATCATTTTCTTCAGTGTGGTTATGATGCATTGGAGGCTTCATGTAGGGCAGCTGTGACTGGGGCTGTTATACGTAGACATGCTTGGTTAAAAGAACAGCCACTGCCAGACCATGTTAAAGTAAAGTTACTTGATGCACCTCTGGAAAAACAGAAGCTTTTTGGTGCTAATGCACAAGATGTGTTGAAGTCCATTGAGGAAAAAGCTAAATCAGTTCAGACAGTCAAAGATTTCCTCCAGGTTCAGTCTCCCAGATTCAGCAGGAATTAGCCTTCAAAGAATTGGTCCTTTCCAGACACTGACAAGTTTCAAAGGGGAAAAAACAGGCGTGCCCGAGGTAGAGGGCAATACCGAGGCTCCTACAGGGGCCGCCAATGGCAACCACCAAATCAAAGAAGTGGCGCAGGCAGTCCAGCTGCACCACAAGGACAATCACAATGACTTGACTTTCATACCGTCTACAAAGGCTCAAAGAGAAGCACCTTTGGGCGGAAAATTATCCTTATTCTCAAAAAACTGGCATATCTTAACCAAGGACAAATGGATTCTGGATTTAATAGACAAAGGTTACAGATTCCACTTCCATACATTACCAATAAGACAAGGCATGCCAAACCTGCCACTTCATCAAAGGGCAGAGGCACTCATTCAAGTTTCAAAGCTGTTAAATATAAAAGCAATAGAAAAGGTTCCTCCACAGGAACAAGGCCAGGGATTTTATTCAAGACTGTTCCTTGTTCCCAGAAAAGAAAACAAATGGAGACCTATACTGGACTTGTCTACACTAAATACTTATCTCATTGTGCCAAAGTTCAAAATACTGACGTTGCAGCAACTCCTTCCCATGCTGGGCAAGGGGTCTTGGTTGGTCACTCTGGACCTCAAGGAGGCATACCTGCATGTCCCAATCAGACAAAGCTGCAGAAGATACCTCAGATTTCTTGCAGGGACAGAGCATTATCAATTCTCAGCATTGCCGTTTGGCTTATCTACTGCACCCAGAGTGTTCACGAAATGCCTGGCATCAGTAGTGGCACACTGCAGACTCCAGGGGATTCAAATATACCCCTACCTGGACGACTGCCTCATACAAGCAGACAACAAGCAAACCTTGATAGCAAACTTGGACTATGTCATTCAATTACTACAGGCCTTGGGATACACAGTCAACATTCAGAAATCAAGACTTCTGCCATCCCAACAGATTATTTTCCTAGGAGCCAAGCTGGACACAAAAACACAGATGGCTTATCTCACAGAGGAAAAACAACAGCAGTTACCAGAGTACTTCAAAGGCCTAGCAAAGCTCTCCCAGCTGACTGCAAGGAAAATCCTGCAGGCCCTAGGGTTCATGGCATCTTGCATTCTTCTGATACCTTTGGCAAGACTTCATATGAGAAAGCTGCAATGGTACTTAAAAAGCTTATGGTCCCAACACAGCCAAAGCCTAGAGGACGTAATCCCACTCATTCCATGTCTGCAAAGAGAATTTTTGTGGTGGGCTCAAGCAAGTCAGTTAAACAAAGGCATGTCTTTCAACAAACCTCAAGCAGGTCAAATGATTACAACAGACTCCTCAGACCATGGATGGGGGGCGCACATGAAGGGCAGATGCATTCAAGGTCAATGGACACTAAGGGAAAGGCATCTGCACATAAACCAGAAAGAGATGTTGGCAGTGATACATGCAATCGAGACTTTCGAAAAATCACTTCAACAAGGACATTTGCTAATAAGGACAGACAACACCACGGTTATGTGGTATATAAACAAGCAGGGAGGCACTCATTCTTATCCCCTCTGCAGACTAACAATGATTCTCTGGGAAAAATCCCTAAGTCTGAAGATACATCTGCAATCCCAGTTTGTGCCAGGCAAGGACAATGTACTGGCGGACAAGCTGAGCAGAAATTTATTGGATCCACACGAATGGATGCTGCATCCTCACATTTTCTCACAAATAACAAGGACATGGGGAAGACCGGACATAGATCTCTTTGCTTCTCACATGAATCATCGCCTGGAAAAGTTCTGTACAAGGACCCACCATCCTCTAGCCTGGAAAACAGATGCTCTCTCCTTCAGCTGGAAGTCCCTAACAATTTATGTATTCCCTCCTCTACCACTGCTGACCAAGGTGATACTGAAGATCAAAGCAGAACAACCAACAGGCATTTTGATAGCTCCAGACTGGCCAAGGCAGCACTGGTACCCATTGCTGTTTAGCATAACTCGGACCAAACCTTGGCCTCTTCCCCTATGGCCTCTGCTTCTAACACAACACAATTACAGGACGGTTCATCAAAACCTGAAAACATTGCATCTGACAGCCTGGAGGTTACCATAACTCCTTCCGATATCTCTCTTTCCAAAAAAGTTCAAGAGATCTTACTGGAAGCATGCAGACGTTCCACCAGAAAAACCTATTCAGCCAAGTGGAAGAGATTCATCATCTGGAATGCTAACAGGGGTCAGGATACAACAGTATTGAGTATACCTCAGATATTGGAATACTTGGCAGAAATATTTCATACTGGTCTCTCATATTCTTCCATAAAGATTCATGCCTCAGCAATCTCAGCAAAATACAATTGTGATCCACCTGTGTTTTCACATCCTTTGCTAAGACAGTTCCTAAGGGGGATCAAGAATATCAAACCTCCCAGGAAACCGCCAGTACCTGCATGGGACCTCAACTTCATCTTGGAAAAATTAACTCTTCCTCCCTTTGAACCAGCAGCAACTTCAGAAATGCAATTTCTCTCATGGAAAATGGTTTTCCTATTGGCAATCACATCAGCAAGAAGAGTCTCGGAGATGCAGGCACTCATGGCAGTACCTCCTTTTCTCATTTTTCATCAGGACAGAGTCTCTCTAAGAACCAATCTTTCATTCATGCCAAAAGTAATTTCCAGGGTGTCTCTAAATCAAGCCATTCACCTGCCTACTTTCTTCCCCAATCCTCAAAACAGGGGGGAAGCACTGCTGCATACTTTGGACATACACAGGCAACTACGCTACTACTTGGACAGAACTAAGGCCACCAGAAAGTCTGATCAACTGCTTGTAGCCTATGCTGCTGGAGTACAAGGAAAAGCAATCTCCAAACAAACAATTTCCAAATGGATTGGACACTGCATCAGATTCTGCTATTCCTTTCATGGAAAAGGTGTGCCAGCCAATATTAGGCCACACTCCACCAGAGCTATAGCCACATCCACAGTTTTCCTAAGAGGAGTGGCTACAAAGGACATTCTAGAGGCTGCTACATGGAGCTCCGTGCATACATTTACCAAGCACTAGAACCTGCCTTTATACTCCAGATCCTGAGCAGGCTTTGCTTCGGCAGTCCTGCAGGGCATTTTAGCTACACCATCACTTTCTTAGTTCCAACCACCCCCAGCTTGGCTATGGTATTCAACCCATATGTTATGACTGCAGTTGCATTCTTGAAGGACATAGTACAGTTTTGTACCTACCATAAATGTAGATGTCCGATAGATATGCAACTGCAGTCAGATTCTCCCACCCTCCTACCCCTCTGCAACCTTCTTTATGGGTCCACTACCCCTATTCCTATTATCTGGGGGTATCTCTATGGTGTATCTGTTTATTACTGTTGTGCATGTCTGGAATTATTTATCCATTCACCAAATTTAGCCTTCCTAGGAGGGCACCTGGCATCTGGGGCAAGAAACACTGAAGAAGATGGCGTCAGCCGATGCCTTTATACTCCAGCCGTTCTGACGTCGGAGAGGAGGCGACACCAGGCGACGCCGGACCCAGACTTCGGAATCCGGCCGACCGAGGGCTGCCTGAGGCAGGACAACCCATATGTTATGACTGCAGCTGCATATCTGTCGGACATCTACATTTATGGTAGGTACAAAACTGTACTTTCTGGAAATCCCAGGGATCCTTGCCTGACACACGTGGTGATTTTTCCTCCAGAGGCAGAGGAGGATAACAACAATAACAGACACTGCCCTTGTGACAGAATGGGTCCGCAGAACCAGGGTGACAGAGAATCCTTCTCTGGCAAGCCCTTCCAGAATCCCTGAAGGGTTGCCCGGCTGCTCACCTCTGGAGGCAGTCGGGGGAAGACTTTCGCTGTACCCAAAAGCCTGGCAAAATTTAACAAGAGAAAGATGGGTACTATCCATTATATCCAGAGGTTACAAACGTCCCTTCCATCAATCCCCCTTACAGTCAAAAAAGGCCCTTCCAGATGTTCCACCCAATCTGAGGGAGCAAGCAGTCATAGAAGTTTCAAAACTGCTATAAAAAAGAGCCATTCAGGAAGTTCACGCAGACCAGCTCAGATCAGGAACTTACTCAAGATTCTTTTTGGTACCAAAAAAGACAGGGGACTGGATCTCAGCAGACTAAACAAATATGTACAAAGAGAAAAGTTTCAGATGGTCACGCTACAATCCATTTTACCCTTTCTGGGTCAGGACAATTGGATGTGCTCGATAGATCTTCAGGATGCATGCTACCATATCAAGATGGACAGACGCTCCAGGAGATTTCTTCGCTTCCTGGTAGGGGCCAGTCATTACCAGTTCAGAGCTCTGCCCTTTGTTCCCACCTCAGCCCCCAGGGTGTTCACCAAGTGTTTGGCAGTAGTCACGGCTCACCTGAGGCATCAAGGATTATAGGTGTTTCCATATCTAGACAACTGGCTCCTCACTGCTACCACCAGGCATCAACTCTTACAAGCGCGGGATTATACAGTCACATCATGCACTCAACTAGGCATCACAATAAATTTTGAAAAATCTGCCTTGTTGCCCTGTCAGTCTATCACTTACATACGAGCAGAATGAAACGCAAGAGAAATGTTTGCAAGATTACCACTGGAAAGAGTTTCCACAATTCGTCAACAAGTGTTAATCCTAATGCAGAGCAAAAGGATTCAAGTCAGATATGTCCTTCAAGCTCTGGGCTCCATGGCAGCTGCCATTCTTCTAGTTCCATTAGCGCGTTTCCACATGAGAATTCTTCAGTGGCTTCTTTTCACGCAGTGGTCCTTTCAGGAGCTTCCCATGTCTCACATGATCCTGATTACAGAAACATGCAAAAGGCACCTGTCTTGGTGGATGGACTCCCCACTAGTGTCTCAGGGCAGACCTTTCATAGAGCCTCCACCGGTAGCCACAGTGATCACGGACACCTCCCTGATGGGGGGGGGGGGGGGGCATTATCTGGGCAGGACAGTCCAAGGCACTTGGCAACCTCATGATTACCATCTGCACGTCAATGTCCTAGAAATGGAAGCCGTGCTTCTATCGTTGCAAGCCCTTCAAGACTCTCTTCCATCTGGGACCATTGCAATTCAAACAGACTACATGTCAGTGGTGCGGTACATCAAAAAACAGGGTGGAACTAGGTCCTACCCCCTGTGTCGAGAGGCACTCAGACTGTGGCAATCAGCGATTTTCTCCCAACGTTTTCTGATTGTGACGCACATCCGTGTGAGATCCAACGTCCTAGCGGACAGGCTCAGCAGAGCTATTCTCATGCCTTACGAGTGGTCTCTGAATCAGGAAGTTGCGGATTTTATCTTCCGCAAATGGGGACAGCCTTGCTGCGATCTGTTTGCCACCCCTCTCAACAACAAATGTAGCAACTACTTCTCCCTTCTTCCACTTCCAGGTCGCATACCCAGAGATGCTCTAGTGCATGATTGGCCTCAGGGACTCGTTTATGCTTTTCCCCCCATTTCCCCTAATATCAAGACTCATACAGAAAGGAAAATGGTTGGGTTGCAAAATGATCCTCCTTGCCCCTTATTGGCCTTGACAGATATGGTTACCTTGTCGATCAGCCCTAGATTCTGGACCCAATTCCAGATCATCTGATTCATCAATCTCTCCAAACACTCCAGCTTACAGCCTGGTTATTCCAATTCCAACCTTAGCTAGGCTTCCCGGTATCTCATCAGCAGTTCGTGATATTATTGTTTCCTCACATAAGTCTACTACGAGAAAAACGTATGCTAGTAAATGGAAATGGTTTTCCTACTGGGCAGAGTCTAGAAATGTGTGGATCCTTTCTCAGCCCCAGTCCATGAAATTCTTGAATTTCTAGCACAACTTTTTCAGTTCGGTGCCGCTTCCACTACTATTAGAGTACAGTTAGTGGCCATTTCAAATTTTCATATCGGATTGTTGAATTCTAACATCATGTCTCATAAGCTCTGTAAGGCTTTTTTGAGAGGAGCATCTCTTCTTAGACCTCCAGTGAGAGATCCCCCTCCTCCTTGGGATCTTAATTTAGTCTTAACTTCCTTAATTTTGCCTCCATTTGAACCGGCAGCATCATGTTCCCTTAAGTTTCTGTCTTGGAAGACACTTTTTCTGGTTGCTATCACTTTAGCTAGGCGTGTCTCAGAACTTCAAGCACTATGTTTTCGTCCTCCTTACCTGGTGTTTCACAAGGACAGAGTTTCTCTGAGGACCAATCCATCCTTTCTTCCTAAAGTCTGCTCAGAGAACAGTTTAAATCAATCCATAGATCTCCCAGTGTTCTTTTCCAATCAGAGCAACAAGGCAGAATACAAGCTCCACCAACTGGATGTTCATAAACAATTGCGTTTTCACCTTCATAGAATTAAAGAACTAAGGAAGTCAGACCAGTTATTTCTCTCTTATGCCTTCAACAAACAAGGCCTCCCAGTTTCCAAGGTGACCTTATCCAGATGGTTATCTAATACTATTACCTTTATTTACCAGTTATGGAATAAAGAGTTACCAGCTAAACCAAAAGGTCATTCTACCAGGGCATTAGCCACCTCCATAGCTTTTCAGTCTAGGTTGCCCATAGATTCAATCTGTGCAGCTGCCACGTGGGCAAACCCTCATACCTTTATCTCTCATTACAAGATGGATGTGGTCTCCCGGAGCAGAGCTAACTTTGGTTCCACTGTTCTGAAGAGTCTGTTCCAATGAGCCACCCAGGATGTTATGTGCTAGGGATGCTGTCCCAAACAGCAAGAATGAAGGTAAGTCAGACAACTTAACATAAAGAAGTTATGTACCTACCATAACATTCCATGTTAGTTGTCTTCATCTCGCCTTCCTTCTTGCGTCCCTCCCTCCTTCCCCCATCCTAGTGGACTGAGAGGAGTTCTTGTTTTCACTGGCTGAGTATTTTTTTCCTTATTTTTCATTTGACCAGGTTTTTTGTAACTTATTCTATAATTAGATGTATTGAACACCAGTTTTTAGATAACTGGTTTTCTCAACTTTTGTCTGGGATTAGCTATTACAAATGAGGTCTGGGTAGCTTTCGCTAGGCATCATGGGATAAGGGGTAGCCTCAAGCCAGTAAACAGCTCTCAAGCTATTAAAGATGGCCGAGTCGGAGCCGAGGATCGGCTCTGAACCCAAACAGTAAGAAGGAAGGCGAGATGAAGACAACTAACATGGAACGTTATGGTAGGTACATAACTTCTTTTTACATCACAGCATGATGGAACACGTTGCCAGAATAAGGAGAAACAGGAAGATCAGGAGACATCTGAAGAAGAAATATGGACATGGGAAAGAAAAAGAGATTTAATATGGTGTAATATTTATGCAAAGGAGAAAGTAAAACTAATCAATACAAAAAGAGCAGCACCAACGATACTTGAAGAGAAATACAGGCAAAGGAATCCGGACATGGAAAACTTTACAATACAAAAAATAAGAAGACAAAGAGGAAAAGTAGAAAACAAAACTAGTAATGGAGAAGTTAAGGAAACAGAAACTGAGGTTATGGAGCACCTGCAAAGTGAAGGATTTAGTATAGAAAATCTAACCCGGAAAGCACCACAGCAGGATAGAGCAATAGACATCCAAATTAAGGAGAAACTAGTAGAATGGGAAGCAACCGGTCAGTTGCCATAAGAAGATATTTTGGAGCCTTCCACAGGAAACCAGTATAAGTGTTCTCTTGAAGCTGGACAGCAAGGGAAGGAACAGGAAACTGTGGCAACTCTGGAACAGTCAGTCTTAAGGAGTGATAGGCCAGTGAGTCCCTCTCTGATATAACAGTGGATGACAGAGGATGAAATTGAAGAGAATGTGCCACAGGAAGATGCTATAGAACTTTCTACAGAATGCCAGCAGGAAATGGAGAACAAATAAATGTGCCTTCAGTTTAGAAGAAAATGATCTAAGAGAAGAGTTGATTGATTTAATAGAGATAGATAGACATATTAAGATCAATGAAAGAAATAGATTGAAGAAGGTCAGTAAACCCCAAAAAGCCAGACGTTTGATGAAACAAATGAACACAGCAATTAGGACTGTCCATAGAGATCCATATGATATAACAGACATAAAGAGGATATATTACTGTGCAGCTAAATTAATAACCGATAAAATTCTACCATAAGAACACAGGGAAGTAAGGGAAAGGAAGGGGAGAAATTGATTACCATCATGGAAGTAGATAGAGAAAACAATAAAGCAGTAAAGACAAGAAGTGTCACTGTTAGAGGAGTATAGAAGAGGGAAAAGATCAACAAAAAAAATCAAAGCTAGACGTGATAAAAGCAATGTGCAATATTATAACGAATCAGGAGCTGTCATGCACTGTCACAAATAAACGGAAAATATCAGCACAGGCAGAAAAACTTAGAAGATACACAAATGTAAAGGAAAAGTACAAAATAAGCAATTTATAGTTTATAGAGAATTGGGAAACAACGTAAAAGGAATTGAAACACCACTCAAAAAAAATAAAGAAATAGATACATTTTGGAGAAGTATTTATGAAGATCCTGTGGAACATAACAAAGATGATAAATGGATAGAAGAAGTAAAAGGGAAGTATAAGAAGTTCAAAGATACAGGATATGAAATTGGATGAAGTAACAGCCAGAGAGACTGAAACTAAGTTAAGAAAAGCCTCCAACTGGAAAAGACCAGGCCCAGATGCAGTACCTAACGTCTGGTTAAAAGTATTAATATCTTTGCACAAAGATTTAGCCATGCGCACCCTGAACAGACACCAACCTGGCTAACAATAGGAAAAACAATGGTCCTACTTAAGAGTGAACCTGCAAGCTACCCTAAAAATTATAGACCAATAACTTGCCTTACAGCTACATATAAACTATACACTGGAATTGATGCCATCAGAGTTTATAGTCATTTAAAAGAAAACTCAATCATGGCAGTAGAACAAAAAGGGCAATAAAAGAAAGTCATATGGAACAAAGGATCATCTGTTAAGTAAAGTCATAACGGAGAGCTGTAAAAAGGAGAAGAATCTACGTATGGCACGGACTGACTACAAAAAAGCATTTGATAGTATCCCACATTCATGGATAAAAGAGTGGTTAAAAATGTATCAGATACATCCTACGCTGATCAACAACATTACAGTGACTATGAAACAGTGGCAGACCACTTAGCAATTAAGCCATAATAAAGGCCAAATTATTATTCCAGGGATAAAAATTCAAAGAGGGATATTCCAGGGTGACTCCCTGTCACCTCTGCTATTCTGTCTTGCCCAAAAATCATTAAGCTGTCTGCTTAACAGATTAGGCTATGGCTGTAATTTGGCTCCTAGAAAATAACAAAGTGTAAAGACTTCTCATCTTCTCTTTGTTGATGATTTAAAGCTGTACAGCTCAACAGATGAGGAACCGAAAGCACAACTGCAAGTAGTCAAAACTTTTTTAGATGATATAAGAATGTCATTTGGTCTTAATAAGTGTGGAAAAGCAACCTTTAAAGCAGGAAAACTGCAGCACCAAGAAAACATCAGTTTACTTGAGCAAGAGGGAGTGTATAAGTATTTGGGAATTGATGAAGGATCAACAATAAAACATGAACAAATGTAAATAAAACTTAGTAAGGAATATTTTAGATTAAATTAATCCAGGAAACAGCGTTGACATCTAGGAACAAAATTCAAGCTATAAACCAGTTTGCTCTTATTGTTCTTTCTTATAGTTTTGGAGTGATGGACTGGCCCCAAAACATGTTGGATAGATTAGATAGGAAAACAAGCAGGATGTTTTATGCTCACCAGATGATTTATAAAAATCAGTGCTTACCAAGATTATATATTTCCCATTCTGAAGGAGTATATATACATGTATAGATCTGAAAGTGTGGGACTGCACACATCTGCTGACCTCACAGGACCCAAACATAGCGAAAGTTTTGAAACATGAGGAGAATAAGTCTAAGAAGACTTCCCTGCTTAGTCTAGCAGACGCATATCAACGTCAAGCAGGAATGGAAATCACACCAGAAGTAGATAAAAATTAGGCGGCAACTGAATGTGCCAAGAAAGATCATAAGGTGAAGAACCAGATGAAAAGGCAAGAAACGTGGAATATACTTAAATATAGTTGCAAATGTAGAAAATGTCTGGAAGAACTTCATGTCGATCCAGATCGAATGCTGGAATAGTTAAGGAGAGGCGAATTCAAACCAAAAGATGAAAGGTTAATATTGATGGCCCAAGATAGTGGGCTAAGCACACGTAAGTCCATTGAACATGTGGGAGAAACAGACAAATGTAGGTTTTGTAGAACAGAATTGGAAACAGTTGCACACCTTGTTGCTGGTTGTGACATACTAATGACAGAAGGACTGTCTAATGAAAGGCATAATAGTGTGGCAAGACTGTTGTGCTGAGGATTGTATAAACATTATAATATTGAATTAGCTGAAAAACACTGGAAATATAAGCCACACAGCATTATAGAAAATGATGAAGTCTACATCATATGGGATCACCCATTACCAGCAGTTCAAAAGATAGAGGCGAGATAACCAAATATAGTGGTCCATGAAAAGAAGACTTTAGTATCATTGATCATTGAAATCGCTACATACACCCAGTGACTACAGTGTCTTGTGTACAGAGAGAGACAAAGCAATAAAATATCCAGATTTGCAGGCAGAATCGAGAGCAATGTGGAAGAAAGATATCCAGACAGTTTCAATAGTAGTAGGAGCAATGGGTCTTATAAAAAAGAATCTACAATTGTATTTAGATATGCTACCAATAAGTGTAACCCCATATGAATTGCAGGAGTCCTTACTGGGCACATTATGGGTGCTACAAAGAGCACTTCTGGTTGACATCAAAGATTGAAACAATATTAATTTCATGAACTTTAATTGTACTTTGACTTGGGAATGGGGTCCATTTCCATTATGATATTGAAAACCAAAAGATTTGGAGAAATTAAAAATAAGTTTGAAGTTTTGGGAAGAAAGAGTTAAAAAAATCATATTTCTCATATTTTTCCTGTAGTCTTATAAATTCTTAATTGTTCTCCTTTCTCTGTTATCCAGGTCATCTGTTTTCTCCAGTGGTAGTTATTCTGTTTTGTTTAAAAACTCTGATGTTCCTCCTCTTGACGTCTTTTCTTCTGTATCATTCAGTGCATTTTCTATGCCATTTATTTGTGCATCCTGTTTTTGAAATATGTCTCTTTGATTACTTCTGTTTGCTATTAATATTCGTGTTTTACAGAATCCACAGTATTGTCCCATTAACCCATCTTAAAGGATAGCGCTTGAATTGAACACATAACATTCTGCAAATCTCTTGTCATATTTAAATCTAAAGTGGAGGTTTTCAGGTGACTCAGTTTCCAGTAGTTTGGCGAATTGTTCTGTTATGTTCTCTGTTGTCTTCTCTGGTAGCTTTTACAGAAATATTTGCACTTCAGTATTTTTTCTTATTAAATAAAACTCACATTTATCAAATTTGTCATATTACTGCTAAGACAGTAATATTAACGAGACATTCCTGTCAAAACTGTTTCAGAACTGCTGAACAAATTCAGAGTACTGCTAACTAGTGGCTAGCTTAGCTCTGCTCCCATGTCTCTCATTCTTGGATGTAAAGCTATTTCTGCAGTAGCCCAAACCAGTTAACTATATTTTCTGCAAATGTTTCAGGATCTTGTATGGTTTCTTGTCTGTGCTGTTCTAGTCTCTTAAATCTGTCCCAGTGAAATAAGCAGGTGATCTACCAGTGGCATTGTGCACGCAAAGCACTGATTTTCATATCAGCTTTCACTGAAGGATAGAAAGTAATGATTCGAAAAACCTAAAAACACCAAATGCCACCTGCATAAAGGCCTTCACCAAACCAGATATGATTTTAAATGTATAAACCTATGAATCCAGACTGCAACTGAGTCCTTTATGCTACTCTTTCAGTACTGCCACCATAACAGTTCTATATTAAGCCCTTAGTGCACTTGTAGTATCCCAACTACTACTTGATACTGAGAAATCCCTAATATCTAACATTCTTTTAACACTGTTCCTCAGTGTACAGCTTTTTGTATTTTATACTTTTGTACTGAACTGTTGCATTCCAATTAATGCTGCTGGGTAATACTGCAGATTTTACCCTGTACATGCCTTGGCCATGGCATGTAGTATATTGCATCTCATTGTTATTAGATATATGGAAACTCCTGCATTACTCTAGTTTCTTATTACTTGCTGACCTGCCTTCGTCATCTTCCATTCCTTTTTGCCCATGTATCTCTTCTTGGGTATCTTAGTTATGATTTGATTTCATCTTCTCAGTCAAGCTCATTCAGAGAAATCCATTCTGAAATGTGACTTATTCCCATCTGCATAATACATACTCAGAATATTGTTTAGCCCTTTACTCTTTTTTTTTTAAGGGTGAGGCTGTTTATTCCTGAGCTTCTGTGGATAACAGTTCTACTGGTTCTAACTGGGCTTTTGCCATGGATCCTGTCCTAGATATTCTATGAAAATGAGCCATGCTCAGAGAAACTTCATTTTAAAATATAAACATGCACAGTTTCCATGTCAGACCCTAACTCTTCAGGCGTTTTGTAGTCCTACATCTGGCCCAAATTACTTAACAAGGTAAGGTATAACTGTTTGTCTGCTACTCTGATATTTTTTAATCCCTGGCAAATAGTGGTTCTGCAGAGCCATTCCCTTCCTTGTTAGGCATGTAATCAGCAGCTTGCACCATTACCAGTCACTACCTTTATGCATAGGCCTGCGCCCAGCAAACAGATTTCACTGAATTGCAGTTTGACTTAAGTCTAAGCAGTTCCCATCCTGTAAATTTCAAGTGGTTATTTCTGCAACATGTTTTATTTGTTATTTCTGTAAAGTTTGACCTATCTTATAATGTAATATGACTTTACTGCATAGCCTACTAAATCTGAACTAGGCATGGTATGATTTCCCTGAGGTGTATTTCTCACTGTAACCTAATACAAGTACTTTCCTACACTTTATTTTATTTTACTTTATTTACTTCAGCTAAAACATTGCATCAGTGTGTAATTAAAGCTGTAGCCTTCTCTCACATGTCACTCGCTGTAGTGACACTGCAAAGGGCAACTATCAAAATTCAGACCCCTGCATTGTTATGGCTTGTTGTATGCCTGTTTCCTGGCGCACTTTATTTAGATAGAATTGTCATACAGCGGTAGCTAGGAAAAGACAGAGAAAGAATGAATGTTTTTGGTCTGCTGAGAAAATTGTAATAGATAAGGGAGGAATACTGAAAGGTTTAGTCAAAGCTAAGGTTGAAAGGTTTGGTGAAATTCAGCAAGGAAGATGTATCTCATGGATATTTATGCATATGAAAGGTGGGTATATTTATGCTAAGTGTGGGTGGGTGTGCCATTGTTTGAATTTTGTAGTAAGGCAGACAGGAGTGAAGCATAGTTATATACTTCCTGCATTTATTTACATAAAGGTTTCTGCAATTATGTATTTAATGATAATGCAGTTACACAACCAATGGAGAGGAGGCCAGGTGGTGTGTGCAAGAGCGGTCTTTGTTTGGGGAAGTGAAAATATTAAGCTGAAAAGGGGAAGCACACTGTGCTGAACGGACATGCTGACCTAGATCACAGATTGGGTTGGTTATGTGAATAATAAAAAGGGACTAAGGAGTAACTGCATGTGATAAAAAAATGTTCTTAATTATATATTTTGTAAAACCATGATAGTATGGTTTTAGGGGCACAAAACCGTTAAATATAACATAGTAGACTGTTGTCTTTCGAAGCTAAAATTACAACAAGGTATTAAAGTACCATATTAAACAGTAGTGTGTGTGTGTGTGTGTGTGTGTGTGTGTGTGTGTGTGTGTGTGTGTGTGTGTGTGTGTGTGTTTTAAGCTAATAATTGTTAAATATTGCAACAACATATACAGAGTGAATGTCTAGGACAGTGATGATGAACCTGTGACATGCCACAACGTTTTGTGTGACATACCAGCATTCGCCAACACCCGAATAACCAAAGAAACTGAGCAAAAATATAAGGAATAAAAAAAGTCATTGATGTTAATCAAATCAGATGTAATGTGTTTCATATTTTTTCAGTTCAATTCAAAATTATTATTAAAACTAGGGTAATTTTTGGTACACTGTTTTAAGCCTAGTTATCAGTGCACATATTGTTTTTTCTATTGTAAGTCACTGATTTTTCTTTTACTTTTATAATACATAGCAACACACATGATTGCACTGTATTTTTTTAAATAAATTAATATGTAAAGAATTGTTTCTCCTTTGTTCGGGGGAGGGGGATAACATGCCAGCATAGTCATGATAGGCATTTTCCGAATTTTTGACACATCGAGCCCAAAAGGTTCCCCATCACTGGTTTAGGAAATGGTATGCATTAGTGAGCTCAAAAAGTGTCAAATATTGCAACAAGCTATAAAAACTGAATGTACGTGTATCGGAAAACACTTAACTTTTGGCACAAAGAATATCTGCATTGTTCCATGCATGTACTTTCTCAAAGTTTATGAAGACTAAAAGTTCTGATTGATCGTGTTTTACTGTTTATTTTCAGCAGCATTGCACTGCTGTACAACTTGTCTGAATGGAGCTGCATCAGTCTGTATCTGAGCTGAATAGTGATGTGTTTGACTACCTTTGATCCTGTTTACCACCAAGCTAATGACTGTTTAGATTACTTTTGAGTGTTCTGATTATATTTAGAGTTGTTGGTTGATGTATCAAACAGTGTTTAAAACAGTTTTTGCACTTGTAACTTGTGAGAGGAAATAAATTTGCAGTGTTCTTTTCATGTATTAGCTGAAAGCTTCCTAAGACCAAAAGTTCTGCTTGGTTATTTTTGCTTTACTGATTTTTTTTTTTTGCAGCAGCATTGTGTGGCTTGTTTGAATAGAGTTGCAGCACATTGTACATGTAAGCTTACTATTGCTGGAGTGGACTACCCCCCCCCCCCCTTTTTTTTTGCTTCATGCTTTCCAGGTGCACCAGATTTACCAGCTCCTCCTTCCAAGCCTGGACTTTTTGTGACTCAAGGCTGGAGCTGATCTTAAGGGTGTCCTGGGGATCATACTGCTTTTACCGGGGAAAGAGTTTTTTTTTACTTAGTAATGTCCTGCCCTCATTTCCCATCCCCTCTGCATTCGTCTGTTCCGCCTGAAAGTTATTTTCCCTCTGTGGACCATGCCTGCCTCCAGAGAGCACCTAAGTGAATGCACTCCCAGCCCCCCCAGATAGGCATCCCATCCCCCTGCCAGCTCCTTAAACACCTCAGCTGCTAATTGAACCCAGGTTGCTTGGGGCATAGTTAGGGCTTTATCTGTCTACTTCACAGCACTGGCTTTCTGTAGTAGACTTCCTTTTATCCCACAACCACAAAGAAAGCGGCTGTTTAAATCATATTTGAACATGTTTAAGCTGATTGTGTTTGGTGTTGTGGAGTAAGATATTTTAACAATGTTCAGTACAGTTTCTGCACTTTCAACTTATGAGAGAAGAGAGAGCTGCATGCTCTGTGTATTTGGTAAAGGCTTGCTAACATTGAAAGGTTTGGTTGTTTTTGCTTTATTATCTACGGTGGTGGTGCTGTGGTAGCTTTGTCGCCTCACAGTAAGACGCTGAACGGTTCGACTCTCAGCTAGAGCATCTTCTGTGTGGAGACATGCGTGCATGGGCGTACCTTCGTTGAAGGTTGTGCGTTAGGGCTGGCAACTGAGCATGTAAAAATCAACTGCCAGTCATTAGCGGACCGGAGTTCCACTGTGGTGACCCCTAACTGAGAAAAGCCAAAAGACACAACACAACATTGCTTCATTTTTAGCAGTTTTGCAGAGCTTTACACTTATGTGAGTGGAGCTACATTGCATTGCATTACATGCATTAACATAGTAACCAGTGAATGCTTACTTAAATTCTCCCCTTAGGAGTATTTTAAAATAGTCTTTCTAATTTACTGCTGTTGTTCTCAGACCTGGGCTTTTCACCAATGTAGATAGCACATTGCTATAGTTAAAAGTGCTGGTATCCTAAAATGTTACTATCATAGCATTTTCCTGCTAAAAGGAGCACAGTAGTAAACACCACAAAACCTGTCCTCAAATACAGTGATTGCAAAATATATGCACCTAGTCTCCAGCAGTCCCATTACCCCTCTAAACTCACTACCTGACTAGCAGACCTCTGCACACCATTGGTATACAGTCTGCCTTTACCTCCTGTGTTGTAAGCCTACTAGAACTGGATGCCTTGAGGCCATGTAGCAGCTACCTTGTATTCGCTGACACCCCGATCTTATTACCAAGCACTGAATCTATATGAGTGATGCCAGCACTTAACCTGAACTGCAGACCATAGATAAACTCACATATGCTGAGATACTAAAAACCTCAAAGGACTCCTAGGCACAGTACTAGTATACTTGCACCTCACTTGCAACTCAAGTGACACTGCCACCTGTTAATATAACAAATACAGGTCACCTAGGTGGTATGCCCATGCCCTGTAAGCTATCAGGCATTGCTGCTCCACATTGTCTTAGACATAACTAACTCCATAGTGAGACGTAGCAGTGCATCACTTACCAGGCAGAGTAAATACAGTGTAATGGTTAACTGTCTCTTGTCTTCCAGAATTCATGATATCACAAGCGCTTTTAGGTCTTTTCACCCCAAGTATGCAAACAACATGATCATTCCTCATGTGTGTGAACAGCCTGCATCATACACCCTTTGCATGTATGAACAGTGACTTGGCTGAGCTCTTTCAGTATGTTTCTGGCACTGGCAAGCAACTTGTCTTGAGCAGTATATTTTATCACTGCAAATGGTGGCATAGTATAATCAGAAGATAACTAATTTCAGCAAGTGGGTCACTTACTGATATCATTCCTGGTGGATCGTGTGTGTGTGTGTGTGTGTGTGTGTGTGTGTGTGTGTGTGTGTGTGTGTGTGTGTGTGTGTGTGTGTGTGTGTGTGTGTGTGTGTGTGTGTGTGCCAGCCAGCCAGCCAGCCAGCCAGCCTGGGGGAGGGTTGGGAGGGTGGGGGTTTGAGTCTCACAAGGGATAATTGGCTGGGCTTAAAATGGCTCGCAAGGGCAACTAGCCTAGTACTAATCAGTGTCAGTGTCAGGAAGATGGTTAACAGTACTACCTGCCTTGCTAGGGATGGTCTGCATCTCTCTTCAAAGGAGTTCCTTGTATTGGGCAAAATGTTTTCTGCCTTGATAGTGCTTTTTTTAATTTCTTCTTTATTTTTTTGTTTTCGTAGTGCCCTTTTTAGGCAAGAATCTGTCTCCTACACTTGCCCATTTAGCAAATCTAAAGGAGGTTGATTCCAGTGCAGCACTGTGGAACTGGAAGTCTAAACAAAACAGTGCCTGTCCTTGAGTCTTCCTAACCCTCAAAAACGTACATGTCTGCAAAGTCACAAAACACAGTTACAACACCCTTCTATACCTGGTTTTACTATTACTCCTTTAGACTCTTACATGACGAGGCCCTGTCTCTGATTTGTGTAGTTTAGTGGTCATTGGTAATCTCATTGTGCTACTCTTGCTTCAACAAGATAGTGACCTAGAATTCATACATATCTTGGTGACTACAGGTACATTCACCTTTCATAGCGTGGCCATGGCCAGTTGCAGAACCCCCTACCACAACACCTGTAGCCGCAGAAAACAACCTTAGCATATTAGAATCCTTAACCATCAAACCAAACACAATCATTATGGGCTATTTCAACTACCCATCCATAATCTGGATGATATGCACCACAAAAAATAAATATAGACAACAGTTCCTGGAACCTCAGTGTTTACTCCCTAAACCAGTCAGTGCTTAACCCTATTAGGGACCTAAGCCTTCTTGGTCTGGTTCATAGAAATATGGCACTATTGCACTCCATACCCTCAATTATCCTCTAACTGGTCAAAGCTAGTAACATTGCCATAGTATTTTCCATAAAATCCCAGCCAAAGCTGCCTTTAAATCTCACAGTCTTCAGAAATTTCTGCAAGGTAATTTCACAGTGATAGCTGCTGTTATGAAATTCAAAAGCTCTGCACCACATGAGAACTTGATAGGTAAATTGGCATAGTTACAGCTAATTTTTGCTCCCACAAGGACACCTGTTTCCATTATTCACAAAAACATGCCAATTTACAAACCTCCTGTGCATAAACAAACTCCAGCAAGAGTAAAGAACTCCTCAGTTCCACTGCTTTATAAGTGAACAAGGAGCTAAAGTAGAAGATCAAAACTAGCAAGACGAAATGCAAGTTGGATATTCCTCCCACCTCCAAAGATAACCACAAAGCTTTCATTTATGTTGGAGATCTGAGAAAAAATACTCGACATTGCACTGAGTTGATAACTGACAGCACTGCCCACTCAAATCCACAGATGATGGCAAATATATTTGCGGACATATTTAATTTCAACTCATTCCTTAATTCTGTCTTAGGTTCATAGCTACTTACTCTAAGAGACCATCAAGAAGCTCAACCACATCACCCAGTACTGGTTGGAAACTAGCAGTGCCCACCATTAAGTAGACTTTCTTCTCATATTCCTGATGATAATGTGTAATCAGCCATCCAGTCATCCAGACTGATTGTAAAGGTAGCTAGTGAAGTAGTCTGCTTGATAGTTAAGAGCAGCCTATTTCAAAATGGAGTATACATTGGGTTAGGTATCTGTCATGCCATCTGGTCTTAGTGACGTAGGTCTCTAGAATGGGTGTTTGCTTTACCACTTATATTTATGTGAAGCAGTTCAGAGTCCCAGTTCATTCGTTGCATAGAAGGCTAAGCAGAGTTCACAGCTCAGGAGTCTGTGTAACACTGGATACAGTGATAGAGCTTTTAGTCTATCAGAGTAACTTAGGATGCTGAGACCTGAAGTATTTTGGTTGTAGAAACGTTGAGGTCTGCCTAGTTGTTTTAGGTGCTTGATGAGGTTCATGCCAAATGATGCATTATATTCAATGATGGGCCTAATAAAGGATGAATAAAGTGGAACTGTAACTTCTATGGCCTTGGGGAAGTGCCGTGAATGATGAGTTGTGCAAGGTAAAATGTTCTAACCACCACAAAAGCATGATGATCAGAGGGAGAGTCTGTTACCTAGATGTGTATCCAAGTCCCTATTGACTGTCAAATTTAAGTGGAAGTTTAGGTTAATAGTGAGTTGGGAAGAGTTTGTCAATAATCCCAGATTAGGGAATAGTGTCAAAGGCCTTGGTAAGATCTAGATGAGCAGTGTGGACTGTACATCCCTTATCCATGGCCTCAGTAACCCTTTCAAAGAACTCTCCTAAGTTAAGCAGGCATGATCTGCCAATTACAAAGCTGAACTGTTGTGTATCCAGGGATATAAGGTCACCTTTATTATTGTTTAGAGAATGAGCAGCTTGTAGATCGCACCCTGATTGGAGAGCAAACATTCTCCAGCAGGGTGTTCATTT
The DNA here is from genome assembly GCF_019279795.1 of Protopterus annectens. Classification (NCBI taxonomy): domain Eukaryota; kingdom Metazoa; phylum Chordata; order Ceratodontiformes; family Protopteridae; genus Protopterus; species Protopterus annectens. The sequence goes on along the minus strand of NC_056746.1, from coordinate 1,080,831,373 downwards.
ACAGGTATTGTCTGCTGAAAAGCGAGTCTGCCACTTCACTGTAGCATATTAAGCTGCCGTGGAGCTTAGACTGAAAAAAAAACCTAACAAGCGCCATTATTTTACATTAGCTAAGCAGCACTTTAACAAGTGTAAAATAAGAAAAAAAATAATAAAGCATGTGTGTGTTTGTGTGTGTTTGTGTGTGTGTGTGTGTGTGTGTGTGTGTGTGTGTAAGTGAAAGAGATAAATCGAGCGAAACAGGAAAAAGTATGTGTGTGCATGCTTGTTTGTTTCTGTCTGTGAGTGGAGTGAATGCGTGCATGAAAGCAGAAGAGACTCTGTGAGAGAGTGAAAGTGAACGAGCAATCCCCTGGCAGCAGCAACAGTTAAGAGGTTTGCGTACCTCTGAACATCTTAGACATACCTCTCAACCTGATAAGTAAAGCAGAACACCGTATAGCCAAAGCCAACAAATAAATAAATAAACGGTCCAGGCAACAGCAGGAAACTAAGTAAATAATTTAATAAAAGTTTTCACCTTGACTCGATGCATGGCTTTTTCAATTGAACTTTTATTAAATTATTTACTTAGATGTTTCCTGCTGTTGCCTGGACCATTTATTTATTTATTTATTTATTTATTTATTTATTTATACCTCTCAACCTCTTAGCACAAGAATTCTGGATAAAGCCTGACATAAAGCCTGAAGATAAATAGCCAGAAATAGGGGCACAATTTAAATATTGCTCTTATAAACTTGGACAGTTGCTAGAATAACAGGATTTGTGTTAGCAAGGATATGAAGGCTGAAACTCAAATGCATGTTATTTAATTACCTTAATCTTTTAGATCATCCCAATGATTTATCAAAAAAAAAAAACACATTTTTATGAGGAACCGACCAAAAATATGAGTCAAAAATCTGTACATTTGAGAGGTATGTTCTTAGATCAACGTATCTGGATAGGCATACCTGTGGACCTTTCAGCTGAAGAAATCTGATTAAAGCCTAAAATAAAGGGGGAACAGATAAAAAAAATAGGTATAGAAGACATCACAGTAATGTATAAGCTAATATTAGCCCAGTAAAAACACAACTGAATGCTGCGAGCTTGTTAATAAAAGATAGAAAAACTACATTTATGTACATAAAGTGAATGTTACTAAGCGCTTTCATCACAAATCAGTAAAGGGACTACTTCAGAGTAACATAATAGTCACAGGATACAGTATAAAAAAGGCAAAATCCCGTGAAAATGCATTGTAACATTAGACGCAAGAACCCATTCCATTTAAAGTGTCAGTGCAACAGTGAACTAAACATTAAAAAACCTGCCAACTTGCAAGCTATAAACTGTAAAATAACCACAAATGAATTGTGGACATAGGAAAAAACATTTTTTTTTTTTTTTGCAACAAAATCATCTTAGCCAAAAGTAAATGAATAAATATAAATAAAAATTAAAAGATATCCAAGCTTTAAAATAGTTACAGGAATAGTAGTACTGTTGTACATCACTGTTGGCTTAATATAATAGTGCCCTCAGTTTAAGAAAACAAGACAGAGAAATGGAGTCATTCAAACCATTGGCGCCGGTTGCACTGGTCTTAATCTGCCGCTCAGCCTCTTTGCATTCAAGCTGTTTTCCACATCCCACCTCCAGCAAGAGGATGTCCTTCAAGGATGCATCTGCAGTCCTAACAAATGGGTTGTCCTGCCTCAGGCAGCCCTTCGGTCGGCCGGATTCTAAAGTCTGGGTCTGGCCTCGGCTGATGTCGCACTTCACCCGACGTCATAGCTGCAGTTCAGCGGGTATAAAGGCATCAGCCAACGCCATTTTCCTCAGTCTTTCTTGCCGCGTGGCACCCGAAGCAGAAGCTGTTTGCAAGTGCCGGTCGGTCAGAACCAGAGATTGCTACAACCGAAGACTTCTAAAGCTGGGGACTCTTTCTTGCCTCAGCCGATGTCAGAAAAAGTGAATAACTGTTTAACTTGTGGGAAACAAATACCTCATAAAGATTTCCACTCTTACTGCCTACCTTGTTTAGGCCCAGACCACGACGTAGCAGCTTTTCTAGCCTGTGGCTCTTTCAAACCCGGGGTCACTTAGGCGTCGGTCGAATTTTGAGGAGTTTTTTTCGCTTTGCTTGCTTACATGCCGTGGAAAGACGACTTCACAATTAGCTAAAAGCGCAGGAAAAGGACCGACACGGTTTAGTGTCTCGGTTTCGGGCTGACCGAGTCCTTCCTCTTCCTTTCCTTGCTTTGCCTCCTGCGAGGCCTCATCCAGCATGGCTGAATCTGCTACTGAAATTCCACCTGCTCTTACAGGTTCACAGTATTTATCTGATACCAATCACAGTGACTTGGCTCTGAAACCGCCTACCAGGGAACAACTAGAAGCACCCTTAAGCTAGAAGCTGGCTCTGAAACGCCCGGCAGGGAACAACTAGCACCTTCCAGGAAAGCTAATATTTTCAGTAAACTGGCATTACATTACAGGAGACAGATGGATTTTACAGACAATAGACAAAGGTTACAGGTTTCACTTCCATACTCTACCAAGGAAGAGAGGAATGCCAAACCTACCTCCAAATCAAAAGACAAATGCTCTAGAACAAATAGACCACTTAATAAAGATGAGAGCTATAGAAAAGGTACCGTCTATGGAACAAGGGCAAGGATTTTACTCCAGACTTTTCCTGGTGCCAAGAAAGGAAAACCAATGGAGACCTATTCTCGACCTGTCCGCTCTGAACACATATCTCATTGTTCCAAAATTCAAGATGCTGACCCTACAGCAGCTTCTTCCCATGCTGGGCAAGGAGTCTTGGCTGGTAACTCTAGATCTCAAGGAGGCATACCTGCACGCCCCTATAATGACCAAATTGCAGAAGATACCTCAGATTTCTTGCAGGATCAGAGCATTATCAATTCTCAGCATTGCCTTTTGGCTTATCTACTGCGCCCAGAGTATTCACGAAATGCCTGGCATCAGTAATTGCTTATTGCAGGCTTCAGGGAATTCAAATCTACCCTTACCTGGATGACTGCCTGTTACAAGCGGACAACAAAAACAAATTAACAAAAGATTTTAAACAAATTAACAAAAAATTTGAAAAGGTCATTCATCTACTGCAAGCCCTGGGATACACAGTCAATATAAAAAAGTCAAGGCTGATACCATCCCAAAGGATAACTTTCATGGGGGCAGAACTGGACACATCAAATCAAATGGCATCCCTCACAGCAGAAAAACAGAAGCACCTTCCACTCTATTTCATGGCATTAACAACGCAGAACCAGCTTACAGCAAGGAAAGTCCTGCAAGCCCTGGGTTACATGGCATCCTGCATAATATTGATTCCACAGGCCAGACTGCATATGAGGAAGTTGCAATGGTACCTAAGGAATTTATGGTCTCAGCACAAGCACAGCCTAGAAACCCAAATTCCAGTTATTCCATGCCTGAAGCAAGAATTCCGATGGTGGGCTCAGGCCTGTCAACTAAACAAAGGACTGCCCTTCCACAGCCCTCAACCAAGCCAGACTATCACCACGGACGCCTCAGACCTAGGTTGGGGGGCACACATGCTGGACAGGTGCATACAAGGCTTATGGACTCAAGACCAGCTGAACCTACACATAAATCAAAAAGAGATGCTGGCAGTAAAACTGGCAATTCAAGCATTCAGACCGTTTCTTCAACAGGGTCAATTGCTGATAAGGACAGACAACACCACAGTGATGTGGTATATCAACAAACAGGGAGGCACACATTCATATCCTCTATGCCGGATGGCAATGGACCTCTGGAATGTGGCCCTGAGCCTCAACATTCAGCTCCAGGCAATATTATTCGGACCAGGAAAGAAAATATACTAGCAGACATCTTAAGCAGAACTACCACGGATGCCCACGAATGGATGCTGCATCCAGACATCTTCAAATCCATTACAAGGAAATGGGGGCTACCAGAAATAGACTTATTTGCATCCCCACACAACCATCAATTGAAAAAACAAGGACATACCACCCACTTGCTTGGAAGGTGGACTCCCTATCTTTCAGTTGGGAAAACCTGACAGCATATGCATTCCCACCTCTTCCTTTGATGCACAAGGTGCTACTGAAGATCAAAGACCACCCAAGGATCATCCTGATAGCTCCAGACTGGCCGAGGCAGCATTGGTACCCATTACTAAGGAGTATGTCTCGGGAACAAGCATGGCCTCTGCCCCTAGTTCCTTTACTGCTAACACAGAACAACTTCAAAACCCTGCATCCAAACTTGAAAACGCTGCAGCTAGCTGCTTGGAACATTGCATAAGACAAAATAACCCAGATTTATCTCAAAGGGTTAAAGACATTATCTTGGAGGCTCGCAGACCCTCAACAAGGAAAACATATTCAGCAAAATGGAAAAGATTTCTCATTTGGAGTGCAGAAAAAGGAGAAAATGTGTCACTGGTAAGCATAGCTAGCATCCTGGAATACTTAGCAGAGCTTTTCCACAATGGCCTGTCCTATTCTTCCATTAAGATTCATGCATCAGCTATTTCAGCAGAATGCAACATGGACCCTCCAGTCTTCTCTCATCCTCTACTCAGGCAGTTTCTGAGAGGAATTAAAAATGTAAAGCCACCAAGGAAGCCACCATTGCCTACATGGGACTTGAACTTTGTGCTAGAAAAGTTGACACTCCCCCCATTTGAACCAGCAGCAACAGCAGAATTACAGTACTTATCATGGAAAACTGCTTTCCTGCTTGCAATCACTTCAGCAAGAAGGGTTTCTGAATTACAGGCATTAATGGCAGTACAGCCCTTCCTCATCTTCCATCAAGATAGAGTGTCCATGAGAACTAAATCCTACTTTCATGCCAAAGGTAGTCTCCAGAGTATCTTTAAACCAAGCTATCTACCTGCCCTATTTTTTCCCCCCCCACAGAACAGGGGAGAAAGAAGACTACTACATACCTTGGATGCAGCACAGCGGCTACTACCTGACAGAGAACCAACAACAACAAAAAAACTGGCCAGCTTCTGCATATGCAACAGGATGAATGGAAAAAAAAAGGAAAAACAAAAAACAACAAAAATCAAAATGGAGAGATTTTTATTTTTGTTTTTCTTATCAGCATCATGGAAAGACAACTCCAGACATCAGACCTCACTCCACAAGGGCCACAGCCACTACTTTTACTTTACAGCTTTTTACGAGAGTGGAGTGACATTTTAGAGGCTGCTACTTGGAGCTCCGTGCATACATTTGCCAAGCATTATAATCTACCCTTATACTGCAGATCCCAGAGAGTTTTTTTGCCACTGTTGTGCAAGGGATCTTAACTACACCACAATCTTATTAGTGCCTCCTCCCCCAGTTTGGCTATGGTATTCTACCCATTTGTTAGGACTGCAGATGCATCCTTGAAGGACATAGTACAGTTTTGTACCTACCATAAATGTAGATGTCCGAGAGATATGCATCTGCAGTCAGGATTACCCACCCTCCTTCCCCTCTGTGGTACTCCTAGGGTATTTGCCCATCTTGTAGCTAGCTGGGGGAATCTATTATGGTGTATTTGTTTGTATATATGTATATACATGGTTATTTCTATTTGCTCTCTGTTATTTGGAAACATTTGCATTTATCCAAATTTAGCCTTCCTAGAGGGCACCTGGCATCTGGGGCAAGAAACACTGAGGAAAATGGCGTCGGCTGATGCCTTTATACCCGCTGAACTGCAGCTATGACGTCGGGTGAAGTGCGACATCAGCCGAGGCCAGACCCAGACTTTGGAATCCGGCCGACCGAAGGGCTGCCTGAGGCAGGACAACCCATTTGTTAGGACTGCAGATGCATACCTCTCGGACATCTACATTTATGGTAGGTACAAAACTGTACTTTCTCCCGTTCGATTCTCGGCTGGAGCGCCTTCTGTGTGGAGTTTGCATGTCCTCCCCGCGGTCGAGTGGCATTCGAAAGACATGCGTGAATGGGCGTGTCTTCGTTGAAGGTTGGGTGTCGAGCTGGCATCTTGGCACTGTAAAAATCTACTGCCAATCATTAGCGGACCGGAGTTCCGCTGTGGCGACCCCTAACCAGGAAAAGCCAAAATAAGAAGAAGTAGCTACATTTGACGCATTGTACTGATGATCTCCAAGGTTTGATGGCTTTTCTAGTGCCAAAATCAGTATCAGGCATTTCCATAATGAATGTGTTAGAAGACAGTATGCAGTTATCAAAGGAGATTACTCATGCACAGAAATTGCATCAAGCAGTATACACCAAATTTATGTATACCAGAAAGCTGTATCTACTTATTAAAATCAATTATTATATCAGTTAATATACATTGATTTTATATATATCTGGAATTTTTGTGTATTTATTAAAATAACATAGTGATAAAATGCACAACTTCTCCTCTGGTTAATAAAAATATGCTTGACCTGCCGTGTGTGTAAAACTAAAGGAGCTAAAACATTTTACTGCTTTTATCTTGGTATCCATATCCACAGACAAGAGCTTTCAGTTTCTCAGGTTGTGTATTATATTTTAGTCTCTTTCCACACTTCCTTAGCTGCCATAAAAGCATCCTTTTTAACCCATATTCCTAAATATGTCCCCTTAAATAAGGATATTGTTGAACCATTTCATGTGTGGGTACATAGAGTACAGCTATAGCCTTTGTTTTATCTTCATTAATTTTATATTCCAAAAAAAAGTTGAAACTGTCTCAGAATGTTTCACAACACTAAGATGTCCATTTCTGACTTTATAGGGGACAAAATAATATTGTCTGCAAATAAAGGCAACTTTTCTTGATTATCATATCAGTTATATACTTGGATTTGAGTCCTTTATCTTCCTTGCAAGTGGTTCTAAATATAACATAGATAACAAAGGAACAAAGGGGAAAGAGGACACCCCTGCCTGGTTCCTTGGTTAAGACAGAGCTTATCAGAGAGGAACCCCACTTCAGTTTTTGCCTTCAATCTCATATATCTTCCTAAGTAATCTTATTATTGTATCAGGAAATGCAAATGTTTCTATTTCCCTACTCATAAAATCCCAACTTACTCTGTTGAATGTTTTTTCTGCATTAAGACCCACCAGTCACAGTGGTATTTTCTTATATTCTCCTTCCCTCTGGATCATCATTGTGCTGTTAATGTTATCAAATGTTTGCCTCCCCTACACAAAATCACATTGATCCATATCTGTCAATTTTGGCAACACCTTTGGGATACTTTTGGACATTATAGGCATAAACACTTAAAATTGAAATGGGCCTATATGATGCTGGCTTTAATGGGTCTTTACCAGCTTTAGGTATTACAGCCACCACAGCTTTTTTCCAGGATGTTGATGCCCCCCCCCCTTTTTAAATACTGTGTTTTTCTATCCCTATCTGTCACCACTTAGTTGCTATTTATTGTTGTGGCCGTCGTACATTTTCCCTCAGGCTTACTATCTCCCTATTTCCTAACTTACGCTATTACCTAACTTTGGAATCTGTTTAAGTTAGAGGATTCGTCCTTCTTTTCAACCCGTTTTAATTGGAGGGCTTCCCCCTTATCCCCTTTTTTCCTTCTATTGAGCTAAGGAGTTAGCCGTTTACGTTGGAGGCTCTACTCGGTTGGGAGAGTTGTCGTTTAACTTAGAGGCTCTCCCCTTTTCGCTACCTTTTCCTTCTAAAAAAAAAAAAAAAACCCTGTCTTCGTTGTTTGCTGACTGTTATTTTTTCTTGCAAAAGAGATGGTAGAAGTAGTAGTAATAACATTATTTATTAATCAAAACAACAATATATAAAAAATGTCACTAAAACCACTGGTTTATTTAACAGCCTTTATCAATGGTATACATAATAAATTTTTTTACAAATTTTATTTATGTAAAATGTGTAAAAAATACTAAACGAACTGAACTTAATATTTTCAATATATTGATATACTGTTTTAATTTCTACTTTAACTGACTCTCTTTGTTTGCTGTCTACTTGGTTTGACCGTTTGACCCGTGCAAGCCGTCCGTGCGAAGCATTCAGTTGCATCTGTTATTTTTTCTTCCCTTTTGCTATCGTTAGCTGTGGTCTTGTTGTGATTTATTGGTAGCTTTACTGTACAGATTTGTCCAAAGGAGCATCCAAGGAATCCAGCCCTTCTGGATTCAAAAAGTGTGACCTTGCTCCCAAAAAATGTCCCAGACTGACGGACATACTAGCTGTGTGTATTGTTTAGGAACTGTCCACCTGCAGGATTCATGTTCCATTTGTCAGGGATTCAGCTCTAGAGTCCTGCAGGAGCGGAAGAATAAACTAATATTGAGAGGTTTATTAAAGGTCCTTTTGAGGCATCTGTGGAAGGGACTCAGGCTAAAAAACCTGATAAATCTCCCAAACTGGCATCTTCGTCGGTTCCGACCTCTGAGCCATCGAAGGAAAAAGACAAACTTTCAACTTCATCGGATCCGAAACCTCTCGGGTCCGACAAGGCTTTATCTCCTTCGGTTCCATCAGTGTCCTCAAGCCATGTAGGAGTCTTAAATGAACCAGGTCTCCCTCCTTGGAACCGATGCGGTCCGCTCTACAGTCCCCACTTCTCCTGCCTGTAGTGGGCAGTCACCGATCATCCACCCATTCCTCTCGATCATCCAGGATCCTTTCGGATTATGATGTGGAGAGGGTGGTGAAGAGGCTACTCAGGACACCGCCTTAGCAAATATTTTATTGAGCCCAGCCCATATAGAAGTGGAGCTGACTGTCCAGCCTACTTTATCGTCAATTCCTCCTTTGACTCACCTGAGTTCAGAGCCAGAGTGCATGGAGGTCGTGGTTGTGGAACCATCTGATCCGAAAACCTGGGTCTCTCAGGTTCAACATCGACTCTGATCCTGTCTATACCACCATCTCTCGAGGGATCTGGGGGGCCTAATCTCCCTCTTCGACTCCAGGGGGGGGCGAGATCAGACCCTTGTCAAATCCTACTCTCCCACTCGGAGCATCGGCGCAGGTGAGTTCGGCACCTACATCGGCCTCGAAGCCATCATCCTTGGTTTGGAGGAGATCTCCTGGCTCTTCAGAGCCGTGCATTCCATCAAACCCAGACCGAGGTACCTTCGAGGTGATGAGTGTGCTGTCCTCTCAGACCGCTCCACCCTTGGCTCCATTTGCTCCTTCCCCTTCCAGGCCAATGTCTACCTCCAAACCACCCCTCCTCCTTAGGCATAGGGAATCAATGCCCCAGGATGCCCCCGTGGGTGACCCCCCCCTTCCGAAACCTCCCCATAGCACACCTTTGAGGAAGTCACTCAGAAGAGGACATGTAAGAGGAAATATTTGGACTTCCCTGAGTCCCTGATATCGGACACTGACTTGGAAGACTCAGAAGGGTCCCTCTCTGAGGATGTCTCATTTTCAGACATCATGGAAATCCTCAAGCAGAGGGGTGACTGGAAATCCCTTTTGTCTTCCGAAGACTAGTCCGTGCACCTGGACGCATTTGGTACCCGAATCTCCATCTCTTGGGTTTCTCCTCCCATTGACCTGCTGCTAGGTGTAGTAAGTCGAAAGGCGTGGAGCTCCCCAGAATTGATGGAACCAGTTCCACGGAGGCCCAATAAGTTTATCACTGCACCAGATGACAAACCTTTCCTGACTAAGGGTGTGCCAGTTGATGCTATGGTGGTTGCAGCAGCCACAAAGAAGGAATTAGTAGAGACTTCTTCAGTCCATCTTTCAAACAAGGAGTCCCGGATGATGGACCGATACGGGAATCATGTTTTTTCTTCAGTGGCCTTTACTCTTAGGTCACTGAACTATTTGTCCCATTTTACCCATCTCCAGAGGGATCTCCTGAAAGAGCTATTACAGCTGCGGGAGCTGCAGACAGAGCTGCTTCTCAACTTGCGACCTTATCCTCTGTAGTTAACTCCTTCATGTGGCTTATTTCTTATGCAGTCGATGGAGCGAGCAGGGCAGCAGGCACAGGAGTTGCCTTATGGAGACATTCCTGGATGCTCCTTTGTCAGTTCATGGAGCCCTTCAAGTCCTCCTTTACCAATGCTCCATTTGATGGCTCGTCATTCTTCGGGCTCAAGGTAAAGGAGACTCTCACCAGGTGTGAGCAAGACTGCAAAACTCTCTCTGCCATCTGAGTATGTTTCTCAGCTTCTACTAGACCTTATCCCAAAGGTCAAAAAGGTGGGAAAATGTGGATGTTCTTCGTGTTTCACTGTTGCAGTCATTGCATTTAGGGTAATCTGCTGACAGGTTGCCCTCAGTCGGCCTGAATTCCAAAGTCTTGAGTCCTGCGTTGGTTGCTGTCTTCTCTTCCATGACCACAATCCAAAAATCGGCCTTGGTTGCAACAAGATGAAGAAAAATAAAAAATTTTTTAATAAGCAACTAAGAAGTGCTTACAGAAAGAACTTTAATTTAACAAATAAAAATAAAAATAAATCAGATGCATCCAGTGAATCAAGCGCTTTCGTCTCCAGCCATTTGGAGACTTTATCAAGACAGAGCATGCCCCAACTGACAGCAAATTTATAATATAAAGTTAATTACTGAACGAATCAACATCCAGGGTTCATGAATAATTCATGAGCAATGACTGTTCCTACAATTTACATCTAATAATGTCAGATAATCACACATAAAACATTCATCATCCTAAATTTTACCCACTATAATACATATAAATGCATAACTATAAAATACATTATTAAAATAAAATCGAGTGTGTAACCCATGAAGTTAGGTCATCAGGGGTATAAAACATGCAGCTGACGCCATTTTCTTTAGTCTTTCTTGCCGCGCAGTGCCCGAAGCAGAAGCATTTCGCAAGTGCCGGTCGGCCGACTACTGAAATATTCAAGTTTGAGTTTCAGAACCAAAGTTTTCACTAAAGCGAAGTACCCCGTTGGGGAAACTTTTTTCTTACTTTTTACCAATGTCAGAAAAAGTTAATAATTGTATTTCTTGTGGAAAGCAAATACCTCATAAGGATTTCCATTTATACTTTATTCCTTGCCTAGGCCCTGATCACAACGTGCCTGGCTGTCTGTTTTGTGCTAGATTTAACGAACGCACTATTAAGCGTCGGTATATTTTTGCATCAAAGTATTTTGGAAACAGATTTAACTACCCAGAAATGTCATCGGATAACAATCTGACTACCGGAGTACATAAAAAAGGCAAAGAAAAGGACAGAGAAAGGCAGTCAAGATCCAAAACTGACGACGGAGCTTCTCCTAAGCCAGTCGCCGGTACTCAATGAGACGCTTTCGCAGGCCTCTACCGACACCCTTGTGGAGTCTGGCATGCCACAAGATACTCAAGATATTGGACTGACGGATGTATCTCCCTCAGATGCGTCCAGAGCCGCTGAGCAGGCACCGGCTTCTGAGGGTGTATTCAAACCTCAACATTTGTGTATCAAACCGATGACGGCTGCAAAACCAAAGACAAAAGCAACTTCTAAAACTAAAAAACTGATGCATGAGCCACGTGTACAGGCCTCTATGCCTAAAAAACAGATGATCAAAATGGCTGAAGACCTTATTACCTTGCTCAGGGGTACCCATCCCCCTCCAGATAAGAGGCCTAGGCAAGACACTGATTATGAATCTTCAGATCAGGTTTCTATTTCTTCTGATTCCTCTTCTGATCAGGAATTATCTATACCTCCCTATGAAGATTCTGATGCTGAGGAGTCTGTTCCATCTGCATCTCCTCCTGAGGATTATTCTTTTGGAGAAACCTTGCATACTTTGAGGGAGCATTTTCACTGGGAGAGTCAAGACTTATCAGAATCAAAAAAGAGGCTCAGGGATTTCCTTCTTCTCCCTCAACACAAGCCTTTAGCCATTCCCCCTGTTTTAGACATTGTGGATGATGTGTTTTCGGAGTCAAGCTTGACCCCTGATTCCTTACCTCCGGCTTCCAGTAAGCCTGACCGATATTACAGGGTCCCTGGCTCACATAAATTTTTATTTAGAAACCCTGCTGCTGATCCTGAAACTATTTCACAGGGTCCAAAGGGAGTTAAGGCTTCAACAGCAAAAAATCCTACCCCCTCTGACAGAGATTCAAGGGCACTAGACAGATGGGGAAAAAGGTTTATACATCTGTAACCTTGGCAATCAGGGCCTTAAACTGTCAATTTCACATGCTTAAGTACCAACAACATGTTATGGGATTGCTGAAACAGAAAATTATGTTGATTTTAGAATGTGCAGAAAATAAAGAATTGCAGGAATTATTGCATGCAGCTGAACAAGTTGGAAAGCATACTTTGCAATGTGGTTTTGATTCCTTAGAGGCCTTTTGCAGGGCCGCAGTAACTGGATCTGTGATTAGGAGGCATGCCTGGTTAAAGGAACAAAATTTGCCTGATCATGTTAAAGCAAAATTGCTAGATGCACCTTTACAGCATGATTCTCTGTTTGGTATTAAGGCAGAAGAGGTTTTGAAGAAAATGGAAGACAAAGCTAAGTCTGTGCAAACTGTTAAAGACTTCTTACAAGTGCAGCCACCCAGATTCAGTAGACACTGGCATACAAACAATTGGTCCTTTCCTGTGTCAGACAGAGCTCAAAGGGGCAAATCCAGACGCCCTAAGGTTTCCAGATACCAGGCACAAGATTCATACAGGTCAAAGCAATGGGGCGCTTCCATCTCCAAATCTGGAGGAGATAAAGCGCAAACTTACAGAAAGCAATCCCAATGACTTCCCTCTGCCTAGACCAAGCACTTATCTTTTGGCAGCTCCCATAGGGGGAAATTAGCACTTTTTGCTCAAAATTGGCAGTTAATAACCCAGGACAAGTGGGTACTAAAGATCGTATCACAGGGATACAGATTCCATTTCCATACTCTGCCAATGGCAAATGGTTGGCCAGATCTGCCAAAAAATCAATGGGCAGAGGCACAGAAACAGGTAACGTCCCTCATGGATATGGAGGCCATTCAGACAGTACCAGAACAGGAAAAAGGACAAGGTTTCTACTCAAGACTGTTCTTGGTACCCAGAAAGGACAAGGCCTGGTGGCCAATACTGGATTTATCGATTTTGAACACATACCTGGACATTCCAAAATTCAAAATGCTGACTTTGCAGCAGCTTCTGCCCATGCTGGGCAAGTATGCTTGGCTGGTGACTTTAGACTTAAAAGAGGCATACCTGCATGTCCCAATAAGACAATCATGCAGAAGATACCTCAGATTCAAGGCTGGCTTAATGCATTACCAATTCTCTGCACTGCCCTTTGGCTTATCTGCTGCGCTCAAGGTCTTTACAAAGTGCCTGGCACCAGTAATTGCATTTTGCAGACAAAGAAGTATACAACTATATCCTTACTTGGATGACTGTCTCATTCAAGCAGAGAACAAGGACATTCTTTTTCGACACCTGACTTTTGTGAAAAGGCTTCTAACATGCCTAGGGTACACAATAAACGAAAAGAAATCACAACTGGTACCCTCTCAAAAGATAACATTCCTGGGTGCAAGCTTGGATACAACTGCCCAGATGGCTTACCTCACGTCAGACAAGCAAAGGCAACTGACTGCTTACTTCAAACTGATGGCAACAAAAACCCAGTCTTCTGCAAGGCAAATTCTGCAGGCTCTGGGCTTCATGGCATCCTGCATCCTACTAATTCCATATGCAAGACTGCATATGAGGAAACTTCTATGGTACCTAAAAAGTTCATGGTGTCAACATTCACACAGTCTGGAAACAATGATTTCTCTTATTCCCTGCCTGCAACAGGAGTTTTTATGGTGGGCAAAGGCATGTCACCAAAACATGGGACTGCCCTTCGCTCTATCCCCTGCCAGCCAAACCTTAACAACAGACGCATCACATTATGCCTGGGGGGCCCAACATGGCAGGAAGATGCATTCAGGGCTTATGGTCACCAAAACAAATGCATCTTCATATCAACCAGAAAGAGATGCTAGCTGTTCAAAATGCCCTAACAGCCTTCAGGGACTTACTTCATCCAGGACAACTACTGATAAAGACGGACAACACCACAGTCATGTGGTATATAAACAAGCAAGGGGGAACACACTCATACCCCATTTGCAGATTAACCATGGCACTGTGGGACACAGCTTTGACCTACCAAATACATCTTCAAGCTCAATTCCTGCCTGGAAAACAAAACACTCTGGCAGATGATTTAAGCAGAAACCTTATGGATCCTCACGAGTGGAAGCTAAATCCACAAGTCTTCAGCATGCTAACAGAGAAATGGGGGAGCCCAGACATAGATCTATTTGCCTCTCCTCAAAATTATCAATTGAAAAGATTCTGCACAAGGACTTATCACAGACAAGCATGGAAAGTGAACGCACTGTCCTTCAGTTGGAAAAACCTATCAGTTTATGCCTTTCCTCCTCTGCCTCTTCTACCCAAGGTCCTCTTAAAAGTCAGGCAAGAGAAGCCAAAGATGATATTAATTGCCCCGGACTGGCTCCGCCAATACTGGTACCCAATCCTAAGGAACTTGGCTCAATCCCCAGCTTGGACCTTGTGTCAAAAACCACAACTACTGTCCCAGCAAAACAATCAGATCCTGCACAATCAACTACAGACTCTGAACCTGGCAGCATGGCTAATCATGTAGTCATACAAACAACACCTCTCAGTAAAGCTGTGATGGATGTCATTTTGGAAGCCAGAAGGCCTAGTACTAGAAAATCTTGTGCTGACAAATGGAAGAGATTCTGTGCTTGGAAACACAAGGAACTGATACAGCAGAACCAAATATTCCTCAGATTTTACAATACTTAACTGAGATACTTGACAAAGGCCTATCTTTCTCATCAATCAAAATCCATGCCTCTGCTATTTCGGCTTATTATAATACAGAGCCACCAATTTTTTCTCATCCTTTACTAAAGCAGTATCTTAGAGGAGCCAAAAATGTAAGGCCTCCTAGAAGATCACCATTACCTGCATGGGACTTCAATTATGTGTTGGAAAAGCTCACCCTACCTCCATTTGAACCAGCTACTACTGCTGATCTAAAGTTCTTACCATGGAAAACAGCTCTGTTACTAGCAATTACTTCAGCAATAAGAGTTTCAGAGCTACAGGCCCTCATGGCTGCAGACCCTTTTATCATATGTTACCCAGACCGGGTGTCTCTGCGGACAAATCCTACTTTTATGCCTAAGGTTGTTTCCAGTGTGGCTCTTAACTAATCAATTCATCTGCTAACTTTTTATCCAAATCTGCAGAACAAGGGGGAGAGAATTCTGCATTCCTTGGATGTACACAGACGGCTAAGATTCTACTTGAGCAGGACAAAAGCTCTAAGAAAAACTGAGCAATTACTAGTGTCATATGCTACAGGATCAGAAGGAAAGGCTATTTCAAAGCAGACAATTTCAAAGTGGATAAGCCACTGCATCCATTTCTGCTACTTACACCATGGTAAACCTGTGCCCAAGGGCATTAGGTCTCATTCCACCAGAGCTGCAGCTACTTCAGCAGCCTTTCTCAGAGGAGTACCAACCAAAGACATTCTAGAGCTCAGAGTTCTGTTCACACCTTTACAAAGCATTACTATTTGCCCCTCTACTCTAAGTCCAGGGCAGGCTTTGCCACTGCAGTACTGCAGGGCCTTATAGCCACACCTAATGCTGTTTAGCCCCAGCCTCCCAACCATAGCTTTGGGATTCTACCCAAATGTAATAACTGCAACAGTGAAACACGAAGAACATAGTACAGTTGTGTACACTTACCATAAATGTAGATGTTCGAGTGTACTTACTGTTGCAGTCCAGGTTACCCTCCTACCATCCTCCTGTCATTCTGAAGTTTATATTTCCTTCTCTATCTTCTACAACCTATGTGGTGTATTTGCTTGTAGATGAAGGTAAAGTTTATATTGCTTGTATTATGTATATATATATATATATATATATATATATATATATATGTATAATTTTGCTATGTTTTTGAGGGCACCTGACATCGGGGGCAAGAAAAACTAAAGAAAATGGCATCGGCTCCATGTTTTATACCCCTGACATCATGGAAGAGAAGCAGGACCCAAGACTTTGGAATTCAGGCCAACTGAGGGCAATCTGCCAGCAGATTACCCTAAATGTAATGACTGCAACAGTGAATACACTTGAACATCTACATTTATGGTAAGTGTACACAATTGTACACTCCAGAAATCCCAGGGAGCTTCGCCTGATGCACGTGGTGATTTTTCCCCCAGAGGCAGAGGGGGGAACAATAATGGGAGACGCCGCCTGCATGGAAGAGGGGGTCTGCAGAGTCAGGGCAACAGAGACACGTTCTCGTGTAGCCCCTTCCAGTGCTCCTGAAAGGAGACCCTCCTCTTCCCCCTCTGGAGGCAGTTGGGGGCAGATTGTCACTGTACCCAGAAGCCTGACAAAGTATCACAAAAGACACATGGGTACAGTTGGTAATATCCAGGGGATACTGTATTCCTTTCTCCGTGCCACCTCTTCCCAAAAAACAGAAATCCATCCCAGATGTGCCACCCAATCAAGGGAACAAGCAACCCTGGATGTTCAACGTTTGCCAAACAAAGAGTCACCCAAGAAGTCCCCACAGACCAAATCGGATCCGGAATTTACTCAAGGTTCTTTTTAGTTCCAAAGACAACGGGACTGGAGGCCCATTTTGGATCTCAGACTCAACAAGTCTGTCAAGAAGACAGAGTTCTGGATGGTAACACTGCAGTCCGTTCTTCCCTTTTTGGGAAAGGACAATTGGATGTGCTCCACTGATCTCCAGGATGCGTACTACCATATCAAGATGGACAGGCAATCCAAGAGATATCTATGCTTCCGGCTGGGAGCCAGTCACTACCAGCTCAGAGCTCTGCCCTTTGGTCTTACCACAGCCCCCAGGGTGTTCACCAAATCCATGGTAGTAGTCACGGCTCATCTGAGACGTCTAGGATTCCAGGTGTTTCCATATTTAGACGACTGGTTCCTTACCGCCACCACCAAGCATCGACTAACTGAGTCAAGGGACACCACAATTCACCTCTGCTCACAGCTAGGCATCACTATAAACTATGAAAAGTCTGCCTTTTAGCCCTGTCAATATATTACATTTATAGGGGCAGATTTAGATACAAATGACATGATAGCAAAACTGCCTTAGCAGACGGTGACTACCATTCGACATCAGGTGTCAATCTTAATCGAGAGGAAAAAGATTCAGGCAAGAATGGTTCTCAAAGTCCTGGGTTCAGTGGCGGCAGCAATAACACTAGTTCCTTTGGCGAACTTCCACATGAGGATATTACAGTGGCTCCTTTTGGCTCAGTGGTCCATGCAAGGTCTACCCATGTCGTACAAAATTCTCATCATGGAGACCTGCAAGAAGGACCTAAGATGGTGGCTTCAGTTTGCACAGGTGACGATAAGCAGACCGTTATCCTCCCCCAACCAGTAGCCTTAATGACCATGGACGCTTCCCAGATTGGGGGGGGGGTCATCATTTGGGACAGATTGTTCAAGGAACTTGGCAACAACACGAGTACCACTTGCACATCAATGCCCTAGAGATGAGAGGGGTTCTCCTGGCATTGCAAGCACTACAGGGCTCTCTACCTGTGGGGACGATCGCAATTCAAACTGACAACATGTCAGTAGTGTGGTACATCAACAAGCAAGGCAGAACCAGATCTTACCCCTTGTGTTGAGAGGCTCTGAGACCATGGCAGTGGGCAATGTCTTCCCAGTGTTTTCTGATTGCGACACACATTCGGGGGAAATCCACTGTGATAGCAGACAAGCTAAGCAGGGCTATCCTGATGCCTCATGAGTGGTCCCTGAAGCAGGATCTTGTGAACCAGATTTTTCGCAAATGGGGCACGCCTTGCTGCGACCTTTTTGCCACCTCCATCAATACCAAATGCAGCAGCTGTTTCGCCCTAGTCCCCCCACCGGGACAGTCACCCAGGGATGCACTTGTTCATGATTGGCCCCCAGGACTTCTTTATGCCTTTCCCCCGTTCCCTCTAATACCCAAGGTTCTTCAGAAAGCAAAATTGTTGGTTTGCAAACTAATGCTCATTGCCCCTTACTGGCCTCATCAAATATGGTTCCCCTTTCTATGGCCCCATCTCCAGGAGGAGCCTTGGATCCTGGACCCAGTTCCAGATCTTCTGGTGCATCAGTCGGGTGTGCTCCATCCTTCCATACAGAACCTCAAGCTAACAGCTTGGTTCCTCCACTTCCCATCTTAGCCAGGTTTCCTGCCATCTCCCCAGCAGTACAACATATTTTAATTTCCTTTCACAAATCCTCAACGAGAAAACTCTATACTAGCAAATGGAAGCAGTTCCCTTGTTGGGCAGCCAAACATAGTATTGACCCTTTTATTGCAGCTATTTCAAAGATCCTCAATTTCTCGCTGAAACCTTTAACCAAGGAGCAGCAGCAGCAGCAATTATCCGAGTTCAGCTGGCTGCTATTTCCAGCTTTCTTGTGGGAGAAATGGGCTCCAATGTCATGTCCCACAGGTTATGCAAAACCTTCGTAAAAGGTATCCTCCTGAGACCCCCAATAAGAGAACCACCTCCTCTTTGGGATCTAAATTTAGTCCTGGCTGCCTTGATTCTTTCTCCTTTTGAACCAGCTAATACTTGTTCCTTGAAATTCTTGACTTGGAAAACTATTTTCTTGACTGTCATTACCTCAGCTAGGAGGGTATCAGAATTACAAGCTCTATCCATCCATCCCCCTTACTTAATTTTTCATAAAGATAGGGTTTTGCTCAGAACCAACATCTCCTTCCTACCAAACGTTTGCTCAGAGTTCAATCTGAATCAAATAAAAAGAACTACCTGTATTGTTCCCTAATCATGGCAACAAGGTAGAATATAAACTCCACCAACTGGATATTCATAGACGGTTTTACTTGCACAGGACAAAAGAATTCAGAAAATCTGACCAATTGTTTGTATCCTTTGCAGAAAACAGAAAGGGAACTTCAGTCTCCAAAGTAACTTTATCAAAATGGCTTTCAAACACCATCACTTATGTCTATAATTCACAGAAAAAGCACCTGCCAGGAAAAGTCCAAGGGCACTGAACTAGGGCCTTGTCTACCTCTACTGCCTTTCAAGCCAGATTGTCTTTAGACTCCATTTGTGCGGCAGCTACGTGGGTTAAACCCCATACCTTCATCACACATTACAGAGTAGATGTGGCCTCCCGGAACAGGGCATCCTTTGGTTCCATGATCCTGAAGAATCTATTCTATTGAGCCACCCAAGAAGAAGGTGCTGGGGACGCAGCCCCAACCAGCAAGAAGGAAGGCGAGATAGGGACAACATAACATAAAGAAGTTATGTACTCATTATAACATTCCATATTTGTTGTCCTAGATCTCGCCTTCCTTCTTGCATCCCACCCTCCTTCCCCCTTCCTGGAGGATCGAGAGGAATTATCCATCATTTGGTTACATAGGCTGTGATTCCCTTCCTGCCTTTTCAGTTGGGTGGACTTAAGAGTCCTCCTGCTTCTACCTTTTTGGGACAGATATACAATTCATTTACATGTATATCTATAGTGTCCTCTTTAGTCTAGTGTTATGGGTGATCACAAACGGGATCTGGGTAACTCTCGCTAGGCATGTTGGGATAGGGTCTAGCCTCGAGTCAGTGGAAGCTCTCAAGCTTTAGAATGCGGCCGAGTCGGAGCCGAGGATCGGCTCCAAACTGAACCAACAAGAAGGAAGCCGAGGTCAAGGACAACAAACATGGAACGTTACGGTGAATACATAACTTCTTTTTTTTATCTCCTCTTATGTTAATTGTTGAGCCTCATCTTCCTCTAACCTTGGCATATTTAAGTCTACTGTAAATACTTCAATTTGTGCTTTCTCCTGATTTCCATATTTCACTGCTTTATACAAATTATCATACAATTTCTGAAATATCACTAATACCTCTGCAGGATCTCTAGTTATTTTTCTTGTTATAGGCTCCCTATTTTATCAACAGCCTTTTCTACTTATTTTGGCTAAGTCATTTTGCTAAAAGTTTTTGTTCTCTAATTTTGTTATCAAAAAATAGTTGCTTAACAGCAATCTTTCTAAACTCATACATATTATCTAACTACTTCTCATTTTATCTTTAGCACTCTGCAGTTGTGCCTCATCTTCTTTGGGATTCTCTTTATTCTGCAATACTTTAACCTTTGTTAGACCTCTAGATAATTCTTGTTATTTCTTAACTGCATCTGTTTTTCTTTTGTTTCTACCCAATTTATCAGCGCCACTTTCATTTTATCCCACTCACTAGCTTTAACTTTGGAAGTACTTTGCATCTTCCCTAATAACTCCCAAATAATTTCCACTACCCATTCCTTAAATTCATCTCTTTTTAACAGGTAGGTGGTGAAATGCCAATGTCTTATTTTTATTTAGTTTATTATTGGCACATGGTCTGAAATGGTTACTGGATATGTGTCAAAGCTCTCAGTTAAATGCGCGTGTTCCTGTAAAATATAATTTATGTCTAGTTTAGCCCAGGTATTGTACCTTGGGGAATAATGTGTCAATTTTTTGAGTTCCTACTACTATAGTCAAATCTTCCATACCAAATATTTTCATATTTTTTTCAGAAATCTACACTCTTTTTTTATATTTTCCCTTCTAGGTCCTCCAGATGCATATTCGCTGTTGCAAGTCAAATTTCAGTTTCCATGTAAGTAATATTCCCTATTGAAAGTTGATTATTTCTTCTAAAATTTTCTTAGGCTCCAAATAGAAGTTTTAGGTGAAATATAAATGCATGCCAGGGTGATCCTTTTCCCATCCGGTAGTCCCTTACTACCACAAATCTACCATTATTTTTTTCTCTTCTATCACTATTATAGTTCTTCTAGAAATTAATATAAGTACTCCTCTTTTCCTATTTCCCTGATATTCCGTTTAATATCCATCCTGAAATCCTTTCTTTGTCAGATTCACATATGCATTAGAAATTTGTAAGTTTGCTTGTCTGTCTGGCTAGACTGTAGATGGAAAATGTTTTAGTAAGTCTTTGCTTGATTTTAGTATCAACCGAGATTCATAAGTGGCTGCTGAAACAGGGTCAATTCCCTCTAGAAGCTGCGGCAAGGTAGAGTTAGAGAAAACTTAGTCTGCAGCTTACTAAAGATTTATCCTAAAAAACCCTCACTTTTGGGGAAGAGGGAATGATTTTGAGGGAAGCATTTATTTTCTTCTGTTGAAAAGAGGGCCGTTTTGTCCAATGAATTTTCCGTAAAGATCTTGTTAGATTTGTAAGACTATACTGATGTGCATGTGAGAACAGCATTCTGAAGTTTCAGATGTGTTGCTTGCTTATTTTATAAAAAATGTTTCCATTGTTCTTTGTAGCTGCTACAGGAGACTAGATGGTGTAATCTCTCATAATAAAAGCAAGGTTATATTGCTTTTTTCAATCTGTAATAAGGTCAGTCTATTCTGTGTTGTATTTGCATTCTAAGACAAGTCAATTAGTCAAATTAATTCATAGCAACAAAGGAGTGTCCAGTGATCATTTCATGTTACCAGACCAGATAGAATCATGATGGTGTAGTTCTTTCCAAAACAAAATTATGAAAATGTCCATTGTGTATATTTTGCCATTTGAGCTTCTACTAGCACTCTCTGTTCAGACAGTCTAACTACTGGTGCACTGCTTTGTTTTCATTTTCCTTAAGTATGATAATTATTTAAGGATATTTTAAGCACACTGCATACACACTCAGTGTCAGCCTGACTTTATAATTGCAGATAAGAAAAATATACAAAATCCAGTTTGAAGAGACATATGAATATTGCAGTTGACATGAGAATGCTAATACATTTAATATAACCTTATCATACAACAGAGGAGTGCCTGTTTCTGGGGAAATGAGACTGGTTGTAGTTCGTCTGTTCCTTGACTCTGCTGTATTTTGCTTCTTATGGGATTGATAGGAAGATTTCCTAAACAAAGGCACATCTCCTATT